>NW_022630995.1:107090343-107092022 GCF_010015895.1 Lontra canadensis | reverse complement strand
TTTTCATTATCATTTGTTTCCATGAATTTTTTCAATTCTTCTTTAATTTCCTGGTTGACCCTTTCATTCTTTAGAAGGATGCTGTTTAGTCTCCATGTATTTGGGTTCTTTCCAAATTTCCTCTTGTGATTGAGTTCTAGCTTCAGACCATTGTGGTCTGAAAATATGCAGGGAATGATCCCAATCTTTTGATACCGGTTGAGACCTGATTTAGGACCGAGGATGTGATCTATTCTGGAGAACGTTCCATGGGCACTCGAGAAGAATGTGTATTCTGTTGCTTTGGGATGAAATGTTCTGAATATATCTGTGATATCCATCTGGTCCAGTGTGTCATTTAAGGCCTTTATTTCCTTGTTGATCTTTTGCTTGGATGATCTGTCCATTTCAGTGAGGGGAGTGTTAAAGTCCCCTACTACTATTGTATGATTGTTGATGTGTTTCTTTGATTTTGTTATTAATTGGTTTATATAGTTGGCTGCTCCCACGTTAGGGGCATAGATATTTACAATTGTTAGATCTTCTTGTTGGACAGATCCTTTGAGTACGATATAGTGTCCTTCCTCATCTCTTATTATAGTCTTTGGCTTAAAATCTAATTGATCTTATCTAAGGATTGCCACTCCTGCTTTCTTCTGATGTCCATTAGCATGGTAAATTCTTTTCCACCCCCTCACTTTAAATCTGGAGGTGTCTGCGGGTTTAAAATGAGTATCTTGTAGGCAACATATAGATGGGTTTTGTTTTTTTATCCATTCTGATACCCTGTGTCTTTTGATTGGGGCATTTAGCCCATTAACATTCAGGGTAACTATTAAGAGATATGAATTTAGTGCCATTGTATTGCCTGTAAGGTGACTGTTACTGTATATTGTCTCTGTTAATGGGCTAAATGCCCCAATCAAAAGACACAGGGTATCAGAATGGATAAAAAAACAAAACCCATCTATATGTTGCCTACAAGATACTCATTTTAAACCCGCAGACACCTCCAGATTTAAAGTGAGGGGGTGGAAAAGAATTTACCATGCTAATGGACATCAGAAGAAAGCAGGAGTGGCAATCCTTAGATAAGATCAATTAGATTTTAAGCCAAAGACTATAATAAGAGATGAGGAAGGACACTATATCGTACTCAAAGGATCTGTCCAACAAGAAGATCTAACAATTGTAAATATCTATGCCCCTAACGTGGGAGCAGCCAACTATATAAACCAATTAATAACAAAATCAAAGAAACACATCAACAATCATACAATAGTAGTAGGGGACTTTAACACTCCCCTCACTGAAATGGACAGATCATCCAAGCAAAAGATCAACAAGGAAATAAAGGCCTTAAATGACACACTGGACCAGATGGACATCACAGATATATTCAGAACATTCCATCCCAAAGCAACAGAATACACATTCTTCTCGAGTGCCCATGGAACGTTCTCCAGAATAGATCACATCCTCGGTCCTAAATCAGGTCTCAACCGGTATCAAAAGATTGGGATCATTCCCTGCATATTTTCAGACCACAATGCTCTGAAGCTAGAACTCAATCGCAAGAGGAAATTTGGAAAGAACCCAAATACATGGAGACTAAACAGCATCCTTCTAAAGAATGAATGGGTCAACCAGGAAATTAAAGAAGAATTGAAAAAATTCATGGAAACAAATGATAATGAAAA
>NW_022630995.1:106932893-107090333 GCF_010015895.1 Lontra canadensis | reverse complement strand
AGAACAAGAAAGAAACCCTAAACCCAGCAGGAGAAGAGAAATCATAAAGATCAGAGCAGAAATCAATGAAAGAGAAACCAAAAAAACAACAGAACAAATCAACAAAACTAGGAGCTGGTTCTTTGAAAGAATTAATAAGATTGATAAACCCCTAGCCAGACTTAAACCAAAAAGAAAAGAGAAAGGACCCAAATAAAATCATGAATGAAAGAGGAGAGATCACAACTAACACCAAAGAAATACAGACAATCATAAGAACATATTATGAGCAACTCTATGCCAACAAATTTGACAATCTGGAAGAAATGGATGCATTCCTAGAGACATATAAACTACCACAACTGAACCAGGAAGAAACAGAAAACCTGAACATTCCCATAACTAGTAAGGAGATTGAAGAAGTCATCAAAAATCTCCAATCAAACAAGAGCCCAGGGCCAGAAGGCTTCCCAGGGGAATTCTACCAAACATTTAAAGAAAATTAATTCCTATTCTCCTGAGACTGTTCCAAAAAATAGAAATGGAAGGAAAACTTCCCAACTCATTTTATGAGGCCAGCATCACCTTGATCCCAAAACCAGACAAGGATCCCATCAAAAAAGAGAACTTCAGACCAATATCCTTGATGAACACAGATGCAAAAATTCTCACCAAAATACTAGCCAGTAGGATTCAACAGTACATTAAAAGGATTATTCACCACGACCAAGTGGGATTTATTCCAGGGCTGCAAGGTTGGTTCAACATCCGCAAATCAATCAATGTGATACAACACGTTAATAAAAGAAAGAACAAGAACCATATGATACTCTCCATAGATGCTGAAAAAGCATTTGACAAAGTACAGCATCCCTTCCTGATCAAAACTCTTCAAAGTGTAGGGATAGAGGGCACATACCTCAATATTATCAAAGCCATCTATGAAAAACCCACTGCAAATATCATTCTCAATGGAGAAAAACTGAAAGCTTTTCCGCTAAGGTCAGGAACACGGCAGGGATGTCCGTTATCACCACTGCTATTCAACATAGTACTAGAAGTCCTAGCCTCAGCAATCAGACAACAAAAAGAAATTAAAGGCATCCAAATCGGCAAAGAAGAAGTCAAACTATCACTCTTCGCAGATGATATGATACTATATGTGGAAAACCCAAAAGACTCCACTCCAAAACTGCTAGAACTGGTACAGGAATTCAGTAAAGTGTCAGGATATAAAATCAATGCACAGAAATCAGTTGCATTTCTCTACACCAACAACAAGACAGAAGAAAGAGAAATTAAGGAGTCAATCCCATTTACAATTGGCACCCAAAACTATAAGGAATAAACCTAATCAAAGAGACTAAGAATCTATACACAGAAAACTATAAAGTACTCATGAAAGAAATTGAGGAAGACACAAAGAAATGGAAAAATGTTCCATGCTCCTGGATTGGAAGAATAAATATTGTGAAAATGTCTATGCTACCTAAAGCAATCTACACATTTAATGCAATTCCTATCAAAGTACCATCCATTTTTTTCAAGGAAATGGAACAAAGAATCCTAGAATTTATATGGAACCAGAAAAGACGGCGAATAGCCAACGGAATATTGAAAAAGAAAGCCAAACTTGGTGGCATCACAATTCCAGACTATTCCAGCTCTATTACAAAGCTGTCATCATCAAGACAGTATGGTACTGGCACAAAAACAGACACATAGATCAATGGAACAGAATAGAGAGCCCAGAAATAGACCCTCAACTCTATGGTCAACTCATCTTCGACAAAGCAGGAAAGAATGTCCAATGGAAAAAAGACCATCTCTTCAACAAATGGTGTTGGGAAAACTGGACAGCCACATGCAGAAAAATGAAACTGAACCCTTCTCCTTACACAACACATGAAAACAGACTCAAAATGGATGAAGGACCTCAATGTGAGAAAAGAATCCATCAAAATCCTTGAGGAGAACACAGGCAGCAACCTCTTTGACCTCAGCCACAGCAACTTCTTCCTAGGAACATCGCCAAAGGCAAGGGAAGCAAGGGCAAAACGAACTATTGGGACTTCATCAAGATCAAAAGCTTTTGCACAGCAAAGGAAACAGTTAGCAAAACCAAGACAACTGACAGAATGGGAGAAGATATTTGCAAACGACATATCAGATAAAGAGCTAGTGTCCAAAATCTATAAAGAACTTAGCAAACTCAACATCCAAAGAACAAATAATCCAATTGAGAAATGGGCAGAAGACATGAACAGACATTTTTGCAAAGAAGACATCCAGATGGCCAACGGACACATTAAAAAGTGCTCCACGTCACTTGGTATCAGGGAAATGCAAATCAAAACCACAATGAGATACCAGCTCACACCAGTCAGAATGACTAAAATTAATAAGTCAGGAAATGACAGATGCTGGAGAGGATGCAGCGAAAGGGGAACACTTCTACACTGTTCGTGGGAATGCAAGCTGGTGCAACCACTCTGAAAAACAGCATGGAGGTTCCTCAAAATGTTGAAAATAGAGCTACCCTACTACCCAGCAATTGTACTACTGGGTATTTACCCTAAAGATACAAATGTAGTGATCCAAAGGGGAACGTGCACCTGAATGTTTATAGCAACAATGTCCACAACAGCCAAACTATGGAAAGAACCCTGATGTCCAACAACAGATCAATGGATAAAGAAGATGTGGTATATATATACAATGGAATACTATGCAGCCATCAAAAGAAATGAAATCTTGCCATTTGCGACGACGTGGATGGAACTAGAGGGTATCATGCTTAGCGAAATAAGTCAATCGGAGAAAGACAACTATCATATGATCTCCCTGATATGAGGGAGAGGAGATGCAACATGGGGTTAAGGGGGTAGGAGAAGAGTAAATGAAGCAAGATGGGATTGGGAGGGAGATAAACCATAAGTGACTCTTAATCTCACAAAACAAACTGAGGGTTGCTGGGGGGAGGGGGGTTGGGAGGAGGGGTGGGGTTATTATGGACATTGGGGAGGGTATGTGCTATGGTGAGTGCTGTGAAGTGTGTAAACCTGGCGATTCACAGACCTGTACCCCTGGGGGAAAAAATATATGTTTATAAAAAATAAAAAATGAAAAAAAAAACTTTAACTAGTTCTTTTGGGTTTTGCAGTCAGAACATCTACAAAGTGACATTTTTGCTTCTTTTTTCCCTTGTAATTATAGCTGACTTATTATGTTGGCTTGAACTTCCAGCAAAATAGTAAATAACAGTAATGTGAATGATATCTTACTTTAATTTCTGCTAATAATGGCAGTCCTTCTAATGCTTCATCTTTCAGTATAACACCTCTTGATTTAATGTAAAAGGTTTTTTTTTTTTAAAGATTTTATTTATTTATTTGACAGATCACAAGTAGGCAGAGAGGCAGGCAGAGAGAGAGAGGAGGAAGCAGGCTCCCTGCTGAGCGGAGAGCCCAATGCGGGGCTCGATACCAAGTCCCTGGGATCATGACCTAAGCCGAAGGCAGAGGCTTTAACCCACTGAGCCACCCAGGCGTCCCCAGGTTTTTTTATATTAAGAAAATTATCTTAATTCAAGGATGATTTTTTTTTTTTAAATCAAGAGTGGTAACCTTTAAAACATAATCCTTTAGCCTAATCACTTAATATTAAAAATAGTAAGTATCTATTACTTTTAATATTATAAAGTTTATTTATGATAAAATTATTCATTGGCAGCATTATTACTAGAGGAAGTTTTCCTTTTTTTTTTTTTTTTTTTTAAGTTTTATTTAACAGAGAGAGAGATCACAAGCAGGCAGAGAGGCAGGCAGAGAGAGAGGGGGAAGCCGACTCCCCACCGAGCAGAGAGCCCAACACGGGGCTCCATCCCAGGACCCTGAGACCGTGACCTGAGCTAAAGGCAGAGGCTTAACCCACCGAGCCACCCAGGTCCCCCAGGAAGTTTTTCTTAAGAATGGGAAGTGCAACATAGTTTTACAATCTCAGAATCAAGACCACTTAGTAAACTATGAGGTTCAGTATAATTTGTATCTTTCTTTGTATATTCAGGGACAAATACTTATCTAATAAGAATTAGTACTAAAGAATAATTAAAATTAATGTGAATTATATATTTTAGAATAAGTGATTATTAAATGGTCTTATAAACATAGGAAATTTCTCAATTTAGTACTATATAGCCCCCAAAGTATTCAAAACTGCAGAGAGTAAAGCATTACTTTTTTTAGGGGTGTCATACAATTTTTGTATTAAGTTTTTAATTTTAAGTCCAGTTAACATACAGTATTCTTAGTT
The DNA here is from genome assembly GCF_010015895.1 of Lontra canadensis. NCBI lineage: Eukaryota > Metazoa > Chordata > Mammalia > Carnivora > Mustelidae > Lontra > Lontra canadensis. The sequence goes on along the minus strand of NW_022630995.1, from coordinate 107,086,043 downwards.
TCAGGTGTACAATATTGCAGTTCAGAAATTCTGCACATTACTCAGTGCTCATCATGATGTGTGCTCTTTAATTCCCATCACCCTATTTCTGTTTCTCTCTGTCTTTTTTCTTTGCTCATTTGTTTTGTTTTTTAAATTTGACATACAAGCGAAATCATGTGATATTTGTCTTTCTCTGACTTACCTCACTTTTGCATTATACACCAGCCCCATCTGTGTTGTTGCAAATAGCAAGATTTCATTTTTCTTTTCATGGCTGCATAGTATTCCATCGTGTGTGTGAGTGTGTGTGTGTGTGTACACATACATCTTATTTATCCATCTTTCAATGGACATTTAGGCTGCTTCCATAATTTGTCTGTTGTAAATAATGCTACAGTAAACATAGAGGTGCATGTATCCCTTTGAATTAGTGTTTTTGTATTTTGGGGGTAAATACCCAGTAGTGCAATTATTGGATTCTAGAGTAGTTCTATTTTTGACTTTTTGAGGAATCTCCATATTGTTTTCCCTAGAGGCAGCACCAGTTTGTTCCCACCAACAGTGCATGAGGGTTCCTTTTTCTCCACATCCTTGCCAACATGTTGTTTCTTGAGTTTTTGATTTTAGCCATTTTTGGCAGGTGTAAGGTGATATCTCAGTATGGTTTTGATTTGTATTTCCCTGATGATGAATTATGTTCTGCATCCTTTGATGTGTCTTTTGGCTATCTGTATGTTTTCTTTGGAGAAATGTCTATTCATGCCTTCTGTCCATTTTTTAATTGAATTATTTGTGCGTTTGTTTTTGTTTGTTTTTTTTGGTGTGTGTGTTGAATTGTATAAGTTCTTTATATATTTTGGATACTAATGCTTTATTAGATATGTACTTTGCAAATATCTTCTCCCATTCATTAGGTTGTCTCTTGGTTTTTTGTTTGTTTCCTTTGCTGTGTAGAAGTTCTTATTTTGATGTAGTTCCAGTAGTTTACTTTTGCTTTTGTTTCCCTTGGCTCAGGAGACATGTAAAAAATGTTCATCCATAGAAAAATGTTCTATGGATGATGTCAGAGAAATGCATAATGCTGTCTTCTAGGATTCTTACAGTTTCAGGTCACACATTTAGGTCTTTAATCAATTTTGAGTTTATTTATGTATTGCATAAGAAAGTGGTCCAGTTGCATTCTTTTCAATGTAGATGTCCGGTTTTCCCTACATCATTTGTTGAAGAGACAGTCTCTTTCCCATTGGATATTCTTGCCTCTTTTGTCAACGATTAGCTGACTATGTAATTGTGGGTTTATTACTGGAGTTGGATCCCATTGATCTACGTGTCTTCCCCCCGCCCCACCACCAGTACCATAATGTTTTGATTACTACAGCTTTATAATATAACTTGAAGCCTGGAATTGTCATACCTCCAGTTTTGTTTTGTTTTGTTTTGTTTGGTCAAAATTGCTTTGGCTATTAGGGGTCTTTTGTGGTTCCATACAAATTTAAAAGTTGTTTGTTCTAGTTCTGTGAAAACTACTTTTGGTATTTTGATGGGGATTGCATTAAATCTGTAAATTGCTTTGGGTAGTATAGACACTTTAACAATATTAGTTTTTCCAATCTATGAGCATAGAATGTTTTTTCCATTTCTTTGCATTGTCTTGAATTTCTTTCATCAGTGTTTTCTAGTTTTCAGAGTACAGATCTTTCACCTCTGCGGTTAAGTTTATTCCTAGATATTTTACTGTTTTGGATGTAATTGTAAATGGGATTATTGTCTTAATTTAACGTCTTCATTTTTAGTGTATAGGAATGTAACAGATTTCTGTACATTGATTCTGTATCCTAAAACATCACTGAATTTATTAGTTCTAGTAGTTTTTTGGTGGAGTTTTTTAGGTTTTCTATATATCGTATCATGTTGTCTGCAAATAGTTTAAGTTTTACTTCTTCCTTACTAATTTAGATGCCTTTTATTTCTTTATGTTGTCTGATTGCTGTGGCTAGGATTTCCAGTACTATGTTGAATAAAAGTGATGAGTGGACATTCTTACCTTACTCCTGCCCTTAGGGGGAAAGCTCTGTTTTTCACTATTGAGTATGTTAGCTGTGGGTTTTTCATATATGCCCATTTATTATGTTGAGGTATGTTCCTTCTAGACAGACCCTGTCCAGTGCTTTTATCATGAACGGATATTGTACTTTGTCAGATGCTTTTTTCCCTGATCTATTGAAATGATTATGTTTCTTTTTTGAAGATTTTATTTGAAAGAGAGAGAGAGCTGGCAAGATGAGGGAGTGTCAGAGGGAGAAGCAGACTCCCTGCTGAGCAGGAAGCCCACGTGGGACTCAGTCCCCATGTGGGACTCAGTCTCCGGACTCCAAGGTTATGACCTGAGCTGAAAGCAGTTGCTTACCCAACTGAGGCACCCAGGCACTCTGATCATACGGTTTTTATTCTTTCTCTTACTGATGTAATGTATCAATTAAAGCATTATTTTTAGTACAGGGAAACTGTTTACACTTGCAAGGTTATATCATATCAGCCTTTGAATTATGTCCATAGCAATAAATTTAGCTATTTATTTTTTATGTTTAGATGACTCAACCCTGAAAGTATAAACTTTATTACTTACGATTTTTCTTACTTTAATGTACTTTTTCATGGATTCCTCTTAGTGAGTTTTTAATGTTATGTGAATTTTGGCATTTTAAGATTTAATGGGGGCACTTGGGTGGCTCAGTGGGTTAAAGCCTCTGCCTTTGGCTCAGGTCATGATCCCAGGGTCCTGGGATCAAGCCCCGCATCCTGCTTTCTGCTCATCAGGGAGCCTGCTTCCCTTCCTCTCTCTCTGCCTGCCTCTCTGCCTACTTGTGATCTGTCAAACAAATAAATAAAATCTTAAAAAAGAGAGAGAGATTTAATGAGGGGCACCTGGGTGGCTCAGTCTTTAAGTGTCTGCCTTCAGCTCGGGTCATGATCCTATGGTGCTGGGATCAAGGCCCACATTGGGCTCTCTGCTTCTCCCTCTTCCTCTGCCTGCTGCTCTGGCTACTTGTACTCTCTCTCTCTCTCTCTATCTACTGTCAAATAAATAAATAAAATCTTTTTTAAAATGTAAGATTTAATGAAATAATGAAATAAGCATATAAGTTCTTTTATAAATTAAAAAAATGTTTTAAATACTTGACCTTAAAGATTATTTGTAAAAGTTTCTTACATTTGGCCTTAGGAGAAGAAGGAAACACCAGCCAGAAAAGTAGGCAATTAAAGAAAATTCTTTTTTTTGCAGTTTGATTTTGTATAAGACTTAATTCACATAAAACTGTAGTTTATCCATTATGTTGAAACTGGAAGAGATACCACACCATGGGAATATGTTTTGTACCAAGTTAATAAACAAAAGCAACGTTATTTCATTTTTCATTGTGACTCACTTATTATTTACTGCAGTTTTCATTTTTTGAGTTATGAATGTATGTGAATATAAATGACCAATTGCAAAATGGTTAAATTGGAAAAAATAGTCATGACGTTAAAGACAAAATAGAGCATAAAAGATTAACTCTTTGCTTGAAGTAGTCAAGGTAAGGGAATAATAGCCAGGAAAAAGAAGAGATCTCAAATTAAGAAGTACTTTTTAGAAGCACATTAAAAAAGAGTGATTCTAGTTGAAGAAATACATGGTAAGTCAGTTATGTATCTTCTTTTCTGAATAAAAGATACTATATTATTTTTTGTTTGCTGTACAACTAGATCTTGATGAAGGCTGAAAGTATATGCCTTTTTTAAACTGTATGTGGTTTATGGTCATTTTACTCTCTTAAAACAAATCACTAATAACTGAGGAAATCATGAATATTTTGTGTTTTTAGTAAGGTAGAGTTTAGGTATAATTTTCTAGTCTAATAGTCATATAATAGACTATATAATACAGCAAATCTTTATTCCCTAAGTTTTTTAATACAAACTAATAGTATTCAGAGCCTTCTTTTGACAGATACATTCACTTGGAAATTTGGGCTGTTTCAGTACCACTTGACAAACCAAGAGAAACTGTGGACTCTAAGGAACAAACTGAGGGTTTTGGAGGGGAAACGGGAGGGGGGTTGGGTGAGCCTGGTGATGGGTATTGTGGAGGGCATGTATTGGATGGAGCACTGGGTGTGGTGCATAAACAATGAATTCTGGTACACTGAAAGAAATAAAACAAAAATTAAGCAATACATCGTATAAGTCTAAGATCTAAAAAAGCTAGCACATTTAGGCAGAACAAACATAATTTTTTTCTTTCTCTGTAGTTATGCAGGGCTTTTGTAGGAGTAGTAGAGAATACTGTGTGACATTTATGATCCTGCACATCAGTGATTCATGTCTAAAGTAAAAGAAGAACTCCACATATTGAATGCGGGTGGACCCATTAGAATATATGTAGAGTAATCGAATATAGTTAAGTTCATACAGCCATGGTATGTCCTGCTTTGGTTAAACATTAACTATTTAAAGTTAGATTTAGAGCATTTTGTATAGTCCTGTCATACTTTGCACATCTTCTCATCTTCAGGTCTTATACATTCATTTATTTAACACTGAGTTTTATTTAGTATGTTGCAAACATTATGATATCTCCTAATAATGACAGAAATTTAGTCTCTTCCCTCAGAAGCTCATTAGTTTGTGATAGAGACTGATGAATAAATGTAAAATTACAACTTTTCACAATTGCTATAATAGAGGTATGTTTAGTATCTGGTGGGAGTATATCTATTTAGTGACCTTAAAGATAGTAAAAATACCTATGTCAAATCAAAAGGGGAAAACCATAAAATGAACTAAAGGCAATATTATATGATAATTAAACTTTTAAAAAATATATCAATTCTTCAGTTGTTAATTGAGTGGGTTTTTGTTTGTTTTAGAAGACAAGAAGTAGTTATTTTATATGAAACAGGATAAACTAATTTATACTGTGTTGCTCTGTGAATGACTCTAATAGTATGCATGCTGATGCTTTTGGTTCATTAACCACACTTTTTTTTCTTTTTAAAATTTGATTGATTTTACTATCTGATTAAAGCATGGGATTTTAACAGCATTATACATAAAATTTTTACATAGAAAACTACATAGCATTTCATATTATAGGATTCTGCTTGTTCTTTAAAAAATGTATGCATCCGGGGCGCCTGGGTGGCTCAGTGGGTTAAGCCGCTGCCTTCGGCTCAGGTCATGATCTCGGGGTCCTGGGATCGAGTCCCGCATCGGGCTCTCTGCTCAGCAGGGAGCCTGCTTCCTCCTCTCTCTCTCTGCCTGCCTCTCTGCCTACTTGTAATCTCTGTCTGTCAAATAAATAAATAAAATCTTTAAAAAAAAAAAAATGTATGCATCCATCGGGCAAGGAATGTTTTTCATTAAATTATCAATATTAAATGCACTTAATCATCATGTACAGATTAAACAAATATAGCTAATTTTTAGACGTTTTAAGTGGGTAAAATATACACTTTGCACATAAAAAAATATTTGATACAAATGTGCAGATAAAATGCTTAAAAATATGGACACTGAAAAAAACTATACCTTTAGTGAGTGTCTTAGTTTGAGAGCAAAGCTTTCCAGATATATTCGTTCTTCTAAATATTTAGCTTTGGTTTCTTTCTCAAACTACAAAGCTGCTGAAGCAAAACTCCAGGATTTCACATGAGTTCAAGCTATATATATCTTTAACGCAAATGTTAACAGAACTCAGAAAATGCACTATTAAGAACCCAGCTTCTCAAGGGCAAAAATGAACTATTGGGACTTCATCAAGAAAAAAAGCCTTTTTTTTTTTTTTTAAGATTTTATTTATTTATCTGACAGACAGAGATTACAAGTAGGCAGAGAGGCAGGCAGAGAGAGAAAGGAGGAAGCAGGCTCCCTGCTGAGCAGAGAGCCCGATGTGGGGCTCAGATCCCAGGACTCTGAGATCATGACCTGAGCCGAAGGCAGAGGCTTTAACCCACTGAGCCACCCAGGCGCCCCAAGAAAAAAGCCTTTTGCACAGCAAGGGAAACAGTCAACAAAACCAAAAGACAACTGACAGAATAGGAGAAGATACTTGCAAATGACATATCAGATAAAGGGCTAGTATCCAAAATCTGTAAAGAATTTATCAAACTCAACACCCAGAGAACAAATAATTCATTCAAGAAATGGGCAGAAGACAGGAACAGACATTTCTGCAAAGAAGACATCCAAATGGCTAGCAGACACGTGAAAAGTGCTCAACATCACTTGACATCAGGGAGATTCAAATCAAAACCTCAGTGAGATACCCCCTCACACCAGTCAGAATGGCTAAAATTAACAAGTCAGGAAATGACAGATATTAGTGAGGATGTAGATAAAGGGGAGCTCTCCTACACTATTGGTGGGAATGCAAGCTGGTGCAGCCACTCTAGAAAACAGTATGGAGGTTCCTCTAAAAGTTGAAAATAGAGTTACCCTACAACCTAGCAAGTGCACTGCTGGGTATTTACTGCAAAGATACAAAAGTAGTGATTGGAAGAGGCACGTGCACCCCGACATTTATATCAGCAATGTCCACAGTGGCCAAACTATGGAAAGAGCCTAGAAGTCCATCTGTGGATGAATGGGTAAAGATGTGGTATATATATATATGTGTGTGTGTGTGTGTGTGTGTGTGTGTGTGTGAAGAGACTCTTAATCTCAGAAAACAAACTGAGGGTTTCTGGAGTGGAGGGAGGTGGGAGGAGTGGGGTGGCTGGAGATGGACATTGGGGAGGGTATGTGCTATGGTGAGCACTGTGAATTGTGTAAGACTGTTGAATCACAGACCTGTACCCCTGAAACAAATAATATATTATATGTTAATTAAAAAACCAGCTTCTGTCTCAACCAATTCTAGACCTGGGCTATCCATAAAGTAGCTATTGACCCCATATGGCTTTTGAATACTTGAAAGGGGACTAGTTGAAATTGAGATGATTTATAACCTCAGAGTTACTTTAAAAAAAAAAGTAAAATGAGGGGCACCTGGGTGGCTTCGTCGGTTAAGTGTCTGCCTTCGGCTCAGGTCATGATCCCAGGGTTCTGGAATGGAGCCCTGTGTCGGGCTCCCTGCTCAGCAGGGGGGTCTGCTTCTCCCTCTCCCTCTCCCTCTGCCCTGCTTGTGCTTTGTCTCCCTCTCAAATAAATAAATAAAATCTTAAAAAAAGTAAAATGACTCAATTTTTGTGTTGATTATATATTGCAGTGATAACATTTTATATAAATGTTTATTGAACCTTATTTCATCTGTTTCTTTTTACCTTTTTTAATGTGGCTGCTAGAAAATTTTGAATTATTAATTTAGCTCACATTATATTTCCATGGGACATCACTGTTATATACCAATGTTTCTCAAACTTTAGGTACATAAAAACTATTTGGAAGGATTGTTAAAACACATATACTTGGGTTCTATCCTAAAAGATTCTGATTCAGTGGTTTTATGTGGGGCCCGGCAATTTGCATTTTTAATAATCTCCCAGTGGATGCCAGTGTGCTAATCTTTGGATCACACTTCAAGTAATAAGGTTCTAATGTGGACAGTATCTTTTCAGTAGGGTTGAAAAGAATGTCTGAATGAATCAAAGTCTGTATCAGTGTTCACCCAGTCTCTTCTTTGGTATAATCTTTTTTTTTTTTTTTAAAGATTTTATTTATTTATTTGACAGACAGAGATTACAAGTAGACAGAGAGGCAGGCAGAGAGGGAGGAAGGGAAGCAGGCTCTCTGCTGAGCAGAGAGCCCGATGTGGGGCTCGATCCCAGGACTCTTGGGATCATGACCTGAGCCGAAGGCAGAGGCTTTAACCCACTGAGCCACCCAGGCACCCCTTATTTGGTATAATCTTTGAATAAAATACTGTCATCCTGTATAGAGGAATTTAATTATGAACTTTGTGCTAGACCTTTGAAGAAAAATTTGTGGAATTTTATCAAAGACTAACTTTTTTATATGATTATATATTCGTTATTATGTAAATAGGAAAATAAAGAGAAAATTAAAAGCAGCTGTTTATCAAATAGGAAAGTAAGATTCAGTCTGTCATTTCTAAGACCACAGAATTTATTTACACATCTAAAGAAAGAAGAGGAAGAAAGTTTACTAAAAACCAAAACATGTAAAGGTGACAGAGAGACCTTTTATCTCAACTATTTGCTTTTTGGATATTTTCCCTCATTTCTATTTTTTTAATTTTTATTTTTTATTTTAGAGAGCGAGAGAGCAGAAGTAGGAGGGGCTGGGAGAAGGAGAGAGAATCATAAGCAGATTCCATGCTGAGTATGGAGCCCTAAGCGGGGCTCAATTTCACGACCTGAGTGGAAACCAAGTCAGATGCTTAACCGACTGCGCCACCCAGGCACCTCTCATTTCTGTATTCTTAAAAACAGTTAAACAGGGGATGATGAAATTAGAATGGAGAGAAAGATAAGATAAAGAGAAGTACAGAGTGGGGGACGATAGTAGAGGATGGAAGAGAATAGTAAATAATAATAGAAAGCAATGAGGACATTGAAGATTGTATTTAAGGTTGGAACAGTTCTTTGGTGTCTTCTACTATGATGCTTACAGACCTGTTCAGCTATTATCAGGGCCAGGGAAGGATTTATTCATGGTTTTACCTTAGCAAATAGTTACTCAGGCTTAAAGAAGAGCCCTAGTCTTTTATTTTTTTATTTATTTATTTATTATTATTATTTTTTTTAATTTACTTGACAGACAGAGATCACAAGTAGGCAGAAAGGCAGGCAGAGAGAGAGAGGGGGAAGCAGGCTCCCTGCTGAGCAGAGAGCCCCATGCGGGGCTCGATCCCAGGACCCTCGGATCATGACCTGAGCCGAAGGCAGAGGCTTTAACCCACTGAGCCACCCAGGTGCCCCGAGCCCTAGTCTTTTAAAGAAAATCTTTCTTTTCCTTTCTTTTTCTTCCCCTCCCCTCCTCCTTCCCTCCCTCCTCTCCTTTCTTCCTTCCTTCCTTCCTATCTACCTACCTTCTTTCATTTCTGCCCTAAGACTAGAAAGTTCTTTTTAATATTGATCCTTAGTCTTTATCCTTGCCATTGCCACTCATTGGTCCTTTTTCTAGCTCCTAGATAAACAAACAGTATGTTTCCTCCCTAACAGATCTGTATTTGGAGAAGACTATCATATTTCTTACTTCCTCAGTTGGCCCTGTATGATAACAAAGCAACAGTAATATGTTGATAGAAAATAATAGAGCAGAGGTTGAGAATATTTTTTCCTGCTATCTGTATGGCAGATAGAAGATATTGTTACTTGGAAGTATTTGTTTAAGAGGATAAGATAATCTAGGGGCAGAGGTACATTAGGGTTCTCAAGAGAAATAAAACCAATAAAACCAATGTGTGTGTGTGTGTGTGTGTGTGTGTACCTATACATATATATGTATGTGTGTGCAGGGTTGAGAGAGAATTATTTTAAGAAATTGACTCACTTGATTATGGAACCTGACAAATCCAAAATCTGCAGGGTGGGCTGGTAGGATGGCAACCCAGAGAAGAGCTGATATTGCTGTTCAAATTTGAAGGTGGTCTGTTGTCAAAATTTCCTCTTCCTAGGGTGGGTAGGGATGTATGGTGCAGGAATGGGGAGAAAGGGTTAAAGAGGTCAGTTTTGTTTTATTCAGGTCTTTATATATGTTTGGATAAGGTCTAGCCACATTATGGAAGGCAGTTTGCTTTATTCACACTCTATGCATTTAAATGTTATTCTCATCCAAAAACACCCTCACTGAAACATTGAGAATAATGTTTGAACAAATACCTGGGCACCATGGCCCAGCCAAGTTGACAACTTAAAAGTAATTTATATTTTAATGAAGTATCAAAATGGATTGTGTGGCAGTAATATTACATTTTGGGATAACTACTGGTGAAGAATGATGCCATTAGTATTAAAACTTTCCACACAAGAATCTATAATTGATTTTACTGAGGTTTTCCATGACCTATTTTTTTTTTATATTCATTGGGATAAATCCCAAAATGAAGCTCCAAGAGGCAGAGTGATGGTTTTTTTAAAAAGGTGTAGATTCAAAGCCTAGGTTTTAGCACACAATGTTCTCTGAGGTGAGTTCATTTTAGATGCATGTAATTTTCTCTTCCCATAGTTAAGTATTACACATCTTTTCTATTCATTGTACTAAAGAAGCAAACAGAATGTTTTCATTTGGCTCGTAATAACTTAGTTATGGATTGATCATCTTTTCCTTCTGATGTGTGCATGTGGGAGGGATAATATAAAGTCCAGGTAATTTTCTGCAATGATTTCTGAAGGTTTAAAGAACATTTTTGCATATGTTTGCTTTTGAAAACATGTAATCTAAGGCTGATTAGCTTAATGCAAAGTGAAAACTTTAGTTTCTGCATGAGCTAGTGATAGGTAATCCTACAAGAAAACTTGCATTCTTGGTGTGAGAATTCCTAAAATATAAGGCGATCTCGTTATAAACTCAGTCTTCTTTTCTTTTAGAAGTAATTGCAACTACTACACCATCAATAAATGTAAAATTGTTGCTCTATCTTTAGTATTCTATAATGGTTTATACATCCCTCTGAATTTAGCATATATTAATTGTGTATGCCTTTTTCATATTCAGCACAAACTCTTTAAGGGCAGGGCAGTTCTTCAACTAGCATTAATTGGGTATCACCGTATATTAGTTGGTACTTTGCCCTGGAGAGTTGAGATAGACAAGTAGTAGATAAATTTTATACAGTATAATACATTATGTAATAGAGCTGTTTACTAAGTACTGGGGAAACAGAGCTGAATTCTTTCAGTGTGTCACATAGGGACTGACATTTCATCTCGATCCTAATGGATAAATGAGTGTTTTATGGGTATACACCACTTCTACTTGCCTCTTCTTCAAACCTTGAATGGTAACCGTCTACCTATTCCACTTCCCAATTCCGTCAGCCTTTTGCTGTTGACAAAGAAAAAAAATCACCCAGTGTTACGGAATGTTGCTATTACAATTTAGGGTCTCTAGTCTTAGCTGGCAATGCTTTTACATATTCCTCTTTTGTAGAATATATTTTTCTCCTTTTCTGCTTAGACTATGCTTGATTGCCCTTTAAAACTTGGCTCAAATGTTCCTCTTATTGAAAATTTCCATGGTCTTTATAGGGCTGTGATTGCTTCTCACTGTATCTGTTGTACGTAACCTCATTGTAGTATCAGTCACATTGAATTGTGATAATTTGTTAACCTCTCTCTGGACAGCTTTCTGAGGATATAATTTGTATCCTATTTATCTTTTATTCCCAATGTAGTAAGGATTCAGTAAAAATAAATTTTTTGAATGATCTCATCTATTCCCAAGTCTTCAACTCTCAAAGAGGTGCTAAAACCTTGGAAAATAACTATAACGTTGTGTGTGAGTATTGGAGGAGAGGTTTGAGTTTGACAAGCAGAATCATCACACTGGATTTTGAAAATATAATGCACTTAACCCAGGTAATTTGAGGGTTTAAGGATTAGGAGAAGAACATCCCAAGCAAAGGAAACAACATAAATAAAGTCACAGTGGTAGGAGGAAATGTGGTTCAGTTAGAACCTGAAGTTTCTGGTATGGCCAGCAAAAAAAATGAGGAAGGCTCAAGAAATGATGAATGGAAAAGGGAGTAAGGGCTCAAATTATGAAAGGAATTTTATGCCATGTGTCTTGATCTGCTTAAGCTGCTATAACAAAATACTCAAGACCTGGTGGCATTTCTCACAGTTCTGAAGTTTGGGAAGTCCCAAGTCAAGGCATTGGCAGACTCAGTGTTTGGTGACACCTGCTTCCTAATTCATAGACAGCCGTCTTTTTGCTGGAACCTTACATTGTACAGGAAGCCAGGCATCTCTCTGGACTCTCTTTGTAAGGTCACAAATCTCATTTGTGGGAATACTCCAATGACCTAATCTTGTCGCAAAGGCCCCACCTCCTAATAGCATCACACTGCGGTTAGGTTTCAACATATGAATGGCAGGGTGGGGAGAGGGACACAAACATTTCATCTGTAGCTGCAAGCTAGGGAAACCAGCAAAAGCAAATAAAAATCAGGTTTGTGTTTTGAAAAGATTTGTGGTAGCAAATTAAAAGAGGAGATGGGGGATAGCCAAGAAGAAGAAAGAGAAGGAGTACGATGGTTTTTCTTAGGAACAGGAGTTAAAGACCGGTGATGTCATAGAGAAGTTTAGGTGTAAAGGAACAAAGTACTTGTACTCTGAATTATCAGGAAAGGTTATCTGTTGGCCATGATGGAGAATATGAGAATATGGCATATGTGGAGAATAGTTTATGTTTAGAATTACTGGCTTAGGAGATGTGAAAGGGAAATAACTAGGGATAAATAAAATGGTTACTGAACAGTGTTGAAGGTCCAGTTAAGATTGTAAAATGCAAATTTGTGTGGTGCTAGCTTTCATATTTAATAACATTTTAAAATTGGAGAGCAAGAAGTAGTATATGGCTGGATTCATCTAGTGTCAGGGATTGAATGATAAGGTGAAATAGCTGAGGTTTTAGGAAACTGAGGTAATACTAGAATTGTTGAAATCATTGATCATTTTATTTTATTCAGAGTAGGTAGGGTTGAGATCAGTCATGGAAAGAGCAGATAGATTGGGGAAAGAAGGAAGAGTTGAATAAATAGAGGTTTTAGTGAGATTAAAAAATATTTACATACTAATAAGGAAATAAAATACATGATAAAAATAGAAGAATGTGATCAGAAAGTGATTTCCAAGGCACCTGGGTGGCTCAGTGGGTTAAAGCCTCTGCCTTCAGCTTAGGTCATGATCTCAGGGTCCTGGGATTAAGCCCCACATCAGGCTCTCTGCTCAGCAAGGAGCCTGCTTCCCCCTCTCTCTCTGCCTGCCTCTCTGCCTACTTGTGATCTCTGTCTGTCAAATAAATAAATAAAATCTTAAAAAAAAGAAAGAAAGAAAGTGATTTCCAGATTTAAATTTTCAACTGTGGAGCAGCTCTACATGATGAAGGGGTTCACGCCCTGGATGTTATGTGTGGTGGATTGTTAACGAGCAGTGGAGAAATAGGCCATTTATTAAAGTCAGGGAATGTGAAGCCAAGTTATTAGCCACTTTGTGTAAATTCACAGTTGTTCAGAACAATGGAAGGAATTGGAGGGGTGAGAGAATTCAAGAATAAGATCCAGTGTTTTTGAAGATTGGAATATTAGTAATGAGAAGAGTGTCATTGGATGGTAGAAGTTGAAAAGATAGAAATTGGTTTTGAGTCAAGCCAGAGGATAAATGATTTAGAAAAGATATTTTTGAGCTCAGAAAATACCAGCTCAAGCTCCAAGCCCTCAGTCTTGGAGTAGAAGGGGAGGACAAAGAGAGTTGAGGAGTTCTGCTTAAGAGCACTTCAAGGGAAGTCTCCAGAGAAGGATTCCAGATCCAGTGAAGGTGGGGAGGTAGAGTTCTGGGAAGGTCTGGTGTTTGTATACAGTAGTTAAGTTTTCCAAATGGCACAGTGAAGAAGGGTCCAGATGAGGTCTGAAGAAGTTTTGGGATGGGAAAGTTTTTGAACTGACCATCTCACAGTTATTCTTTTCCCAGTAGTATACTCTGTATCACTTGGGAAATTATCATCTATTTTCTCATTTGTGATCTTTTCCAACCTCACTGCTTAGCAGAGTGAATTCTTCTTTGACTAATAGTTCCCCCTTTGTTCTCCTAGATTAGGCACTGTTAATAGACTACCATTACACATTTTTCTCTTAACACTTGCCCTGTTTCCTCTTTTAGAACATTTTGCCTTGACCTTTACCCCCGTTGGTTTGTAGAATTTTTACAATTTGCTATTTTTCTTCATTATTATGGAGACCTCAGCAGTGACCTGAGTGGCATATCTGGTAAATCTAGGACCAACTGGAAAAATTTACAGCACTCATTAAGGTGCTACATATTACCATTCCCTACAGTCTGCAAAAGCATTTTAAGTTTTTAGAGCACAGACATCTCCAGATTGGGGCCAAGGTCACTTTGCCAGTCTTGCTTCTGCTGTCAGGGTAATTGGTTGTTATGGTGATAGGACTGGGGAAGTGTAATCTTGGTAGGGAACAGAGAGTCTGGATTGTTTTTGAGGATAGGGCAGAGGTAGAAGACTTTTGAAATAGTGTACTTGGAAAAGTGTTTTGACTTTTGCCAGATTCTGTAAGCCAAACTAATTTCTTTATTCTCTAAGCTATAATGGATACTTAAGTGGCCACAAAAGTTGTATGTGAGTTGTGTATGGGTAAGGAGAGGGAAATGGATGGTGAGGATCTTAGTAATAACAGACCTCATGATATATGCTATTATTTCCACCATGATACCTACTTTATTTTTTAATCCTGATTCTAGCCACCCTGGGTAATATTTTGCTTACTCTTGGTTGGTCCCTAATACTTTCCATTTTAATATGGATTTACAAAGCAATAGAGTATAGAAAATGATAGTTCTCTGGGGAAAATGAGGTTCTGAAACAATGGATGATCATCTTAATATCATGAAGGTTAGGCAGATGGAAGCCTAGACTGGGTTAGGTGTCTCTATACATTGTCTGCTGTGGGATTTCTATCAAGGTTTATAAGTGCTTTTATACTTGTCTGCCTCCCTCACTATACTATAAATAAACTCTTTGAGAACAAGGTATGTATACATTGATAGCCATTTGCCTAGCACATGGTAGGTACTTACTAAGTATTTAAAGCTAAGTCAATGTGTGAATCTAGTAATTTTTTTTAGAGTGGTCAAGAAACCTCACAAATGTTAACAGTGTAACTCACATTATGTGTAATGATAATAATCTATTTCATTAGTGCTTATGTTTCTTGAGGAAAGAATTTTCTCAGGAAATGTGGTATATGCTTCCTCATAGCTTTCATTTCATGATGTATGATGTCTTTTGGTTTACTGATAGCTTTTCAATATTATGTGTGTATTTTAAGAGCCATTATTTAGTTACTATTTTATCAGCAGTAATTAAATCCAATATATAACTTACCCCCATTTTTGGTAGGTTATGGTGGTCTTAAGTCAGTTTCTCTTCTTTTCTTCTTTTTTAAATTTTTTTTTAAGATTATTTATTTGATAGAGAAACAGCGAGAGAGGGAACACAAACAGGGGGAGTGGAAGAGGGAGTGCCCAATGTGCGACTCAATCCCAGAACCCTGGAATCATGACCTGAGCCAAAGACAGATGCTTAACAACTGAGCCACCCAGGCGCCCTGTTTCTCTTTTCAAAGTTGATGAGGTTTTTTGTTACTGCTGTAGCCAAAGTATGTTGCAAGTGTTTGAAAAGTTTATTGATTCCACTCTTTTCAAAATAGTTCAGTGCCCCTGTAGCAATTGTAGTGCTAGACTTATTTTGAATAGAATTATCAGCATTTTGCCAGTTCATTCTTTGTCCTTATTCTTGATGTCTCTAAATATAAAATTATTTAATGGTCTCAAGTCTCTTACAACTTACTCTGTAATAAGTGTCGTTTCAAGTGACAATCTTGTGTGTTACTTTTCTTGAAGTGCTTTGGCTTGGTATTTCTTCCATTCATTTCTCAGAATAGGACTTCTTTCTTCAGTCTCCCAAACACATACTTTTTAAAATACTAAATTTGCTCAAAATATATTGTAGTCAACTACTACTGTGTCACAGCATATAACCTAGTCATTCCCCCTAATAATTAAAAACCTCTACCAGAAGTTTACAAAAATTACTGATTCTTTATCATTTCAACATTAAGTCATCTGTTCTGAAGTGTTCTTTATTTAACCTTTGGGAAATTAACATCAAATTTGTTCTTGGTTAGTAATATCTTCTTTTTTGCTTCCCTATTTTCAACCTTTCATAATTAACTAGTTAATTCATTCAATTTTATTTGGAGTTAGTTGACACAATGTTACAGTAGTTTCAGGTATACAACTTAGTGATTTGATACGTTGACACATTGTGCTGTGCTTACCCTAAGTGCAGCTACCTACCCTCTGTCCTGTTCCATTGCTTTTAAAGTATCATTGGCTGTATTTCTATTCTGTGTCCTGTACTCCTGTGTCTTACTCATTCCATACTTGGAACCCCGTACCTGAGCCTCACTCTGCAACTTGTAGTTCCTATTCTCTAGGACTGTCCTTGAAAGAAAATATTTAATTTCCTTCCACAAAACTTTAAAAACTTCTCAGTACTACTTAAGCCAACATGATTTCGTTTGGATTTGTTTTCTCTTTCTAATAAAACGATAGTAAATCACTATAGATCTTGATCAGTTCTCTCTGCTTTTATGCCATGTCACTACATTTCTTTTCCTTTTTCCCCCCCCCGCTTTACTATTACTTAAGATTCTCCCCCTTCCCCCCACTCCTTTTCCTCCTCCTTTTCTCATTTCACAGCCCTCCTCCTTGGAAGAAGCCATGAAATTTGAGAGAGATGACCCTCATCTCCACCTCCAAGGTTATGGTGTCTATTCACTGAAATTGCTTCAGGCCTAAACTGATCGTTACATGGCATGGCATTCATCTGGCCAAATTAATTCAGATTGGTTCAGTTCATGTGAGCCTTGGTACTTTTGGTCCTTATTTTGAGGTGGGGAGGAGAGGTGTGGGAAGAGAAGAGACTTCTGTGTTGCTCTCCTATAAGACATGGAACTTGGGACAGCCATTTTTCCTCCATGGTATGAGCTCATCTGATAATGTCAACATACAGAAGAGGAGAGAATTGAGGAGAACTCAGAGAAATGAAGCAGGAGCAGAAAACCATTCATGAAGCTGGCTATACTTTCAGATTTTACAATTATGTAAATTGTAGCTAATACATTCATCTAGTGGAATATATTATTGGACTATATGGTAGTTCGTATTACTTGCAGTAGGTCCTCTTATATATAGGTTTTAAAATAGATTTTCTGTTCATAAAATAATTCCAGCATATGGTATAGAACTTAAAAATACAGAAAACAGGGACGCCTGGGTAGCTCAGTTTGTTGGGTGTCTGCCTTCGGCTCAAGTTATGATCCCAGGGTCCTGGAATTGACTACTGCATCAGGCTTGTTGCTTGGTGGAGAGCCTGCTTCTCCCTCTGCCTGCTGCTCTCCCTGCTTGTGTGCTCTCTCTTTCTCTCTCTCTTTTTCTGACAAGTAATAAAATCTTAAAAAAAAAAACAAAACTCCACATTTACTATGGGGGCCATATTTTTACTACTTTCAACTTTTAAGTGAGTATTTTGGTTATATACTCAACTTTTACTATAATAATTAAAATACTTCCTCCTGGTGTTTACTTTCTCAGTAAATATCTTTTATTTTTTAACCACAGAACTCTTCATATTTTAGCAACTATTTTATGTCCTAGTTAGTTGTAATTTTAAAGAAAGTAGTCAAACTAGTAGAACTCCCTGCTTATTCTTGCAGTGATTTCCAAACACGTAACTTCTCCCACTCCCATAGCTTTCATTATCCCTAGAATTGAAATGACTGCAAGACTATCAAAATCATTTATTGTAATTTTATAAAATGACTGTCACAACTTACTCTTTTAAGGAGACCTGTTTCTGATGGTGAGTCATTGTGTAAATGGGTCTTTGTTCTGCCCTCCTTCTTTCCATGACTGCATACATTGTCTTTCCTTTATCTCATGTCCCTTTGCTTAAAATCCTTATTGGAGGAAAAAGGTTTTCACCAGTGAAAGAAACACCATTTTATTTATTTCCCATTCCCTACTTTGTATACTTCCATTTTCCTTTAGAAACGTTCAGTTCTTCTTTGTCAAGCCCTTAATTTAATCTTATACTCAGCATATTCTTACATGTTTTAAATCTGCTTCATTTTCTCTATACTTAGTTCCCCTTCTTTCCTTCAGTCACTGCCTCAGTTTAGCTATCTCAAAATATACATTCCCTTATCACTCAGTTGTATTACTTCAGTTCTTACTCCTGCAAAATATGTCAAATAAAAGTATTTCTCACAAAATACCTTGGTGAATCTAGTCAAGGTATTGTCATCACCACATATCTTTAAATAAGTTGTGGTAGAAAGAGCACTAGACTATAGGAACCAGAAAAACTGGATTCTTTTTCCTTTTCCAATATAATCTTACCATGTGGCCTTATTTGTAATGTGAGGAAAACATGACCTATAATGCTGTCCCACATGACTTTTTAAAAATGATTTAATTAAAAATAAATAGATAAAATAATATGTTTGAAAATGCTTTGAAATTTTTAAAAAATGCTCTCAATATAAATTTAAGGTGGCTGTTACATTGGTCAGATACCATTAGAAAGATTGAATGGCTTTTAGTCATTTATCCTTAAGTGAGGATACAGGCTCTGAGCAGGTATTATCTAAAGTGGAGGGTGTTGGTGTTTCAGAGAGGAGACGTGCAGTAGGAAGGTATAAGAGAAGATTAATTTGTATTAGTACAAGTAATTTAGTGTGGCTAGAGTATAGGATGTCCATGGCGAAGTATCAGGACACAGGTTGGGAAATATGACAGATATGCTTGGCTGTTACATTAAGTGCTGTGGTGGATCATTTAAAGATTTAAGTAGAGGAGTGACATGAAATTTACAATTCTGGAAGTTTATTTTGTCATCACTCTAGGTGACAGATGGGGGATGGGAGCTGAAGTTAGGGAGACTCTTCAAGAGGCTATTGGATTTAATAAAGGTCAGAACTGAGAACTTACAGTGACCTGGATGTAGAAAGGATGGATACAAAAGACGCTAGTGAGATGGAGTCTGTGGAACCTGTGCTCTGATTAAGTGTGGGTGATAGAAAGGCATTTACTAAAAGTGACACATTTATAATCACTCTAGGGCTCTGGCTTAAATGGATTCCCTGCCATTCACTGAGATAGAGACTAGAATGAATTTGAGGGAAAAATGGTAAATTTGATTTGGGGAGTATTAAATATTAAATATTTATGGCCTATGCAAGTACAAATTCTTTGTTTTCAGTTGGATTAAAGAAGAGAGGATTTGGGACTTGTCCGTGTGGTACTCTGCCCACATTTGATGAAATGATGGCCTTCATTTGGGTTAGATCACCTAGACACAGGCTCAGGTCTTTTGTTATACCCTATTCTAAAAATCCACCCCTTGAGAAGTAATACATAGTTCCCTAGGGAAGGAGACACATGGCCCTTTGAGCCATGAGTCATATTCAATCCAAAATCTGAGTCTTTTCTTCATAGTCTGTCATAAGGATCCCTTGGATGTGAAGGTACCACTTCTTTATTGTTCCTATAATTCTAAGTAAAACTTCAGACACTTTTTATTACTCTAAAACAATACTATCCATCTAATCTAAATACATTTTTAAAATCTAATAGTATTATAGTAATAGCAGTCATTATTTTTGTTTTTCTAACTTGGAGTTTACTATAAAATGGATATCAGGTGTTTTCCATTAATTTATTCTCATGTAGCCTACCTGCTGACATAACATCATAAATTTAGCTTATCTTAGTAGCATGCCTAAAAACCTCCTCTTGGTATTTAACTGTAAAGTCAGTTATTTTAATGTATTTACTTAGCAGCTTTGTTGGGAACGTTAGCCTTTCTGGAAGAAATTATAGGTTCCTTCTTATTCCACTTACTCTCTTCTGCTGGGTTATTTATTGGCTCAGAGAAGTTCTATGAGTAGTGCTTTAACTTCTCCTAGATGGCATTCTATGGCATTGGCATTGTATCCTGGCTTCTTGATTTACTCTTCTTTCAAGTTTCTCTGACCCGATTGCCTACTTTTCTTGTTCTTTCTTTCACTGCCAGTTTCATAACTAAGTTACCTACTTGCAATGAAGAGGTGAGTTGGAGTGTGGACATAGGACTGCAGGGACAGAATGAGTGCTTGCTGAACTGCAAGGCCACTGTGATGGATAGAACTCCTGCAGTCACTCCCACAGATACTACTGTGGAGTAGCAATTGTCCTTCATTTATGGAGTCCTTCAAAATTCAAGGACTGCCAGCTGTCTATAATTTGTAGGCACAGTCAAACATTTCTATGATGGCACCTAAATGTGAAGGGGGAGAAAGATGTTGAATTGATTCCTACAAACATTTAAAAGGAGTGTAGTTAAAATGTCAATAGTAGGGGCGCCTGGGTGGCTCAGTGGGTTAAGCCGCTGCCTTCGGCTCAGGTCATGATCTCGGAGTCTTGGGATCAAGCCCCGCATCGGGCTCTCTGCTCAGCAGGGAGCCTGCTTCCTTCTCTCTCTGCCTCTCTCTGTGCCTGCCTCTCTGCCTGCTTGTGATCTCTCTCTGTCAAATAAATAAATAAAATCTTAAAAAAAAAATATCAATAGTAGTCTGGCTAAAGATAATGAAAAGTCTACTTTTTTTTTTTTTAAGACTCCTGATCCACAGTGCAAGGTTTCTTTACAAGTAGTCAATCATTTAGATTGCAAACACTAACCACTGACTACTTCTTAATGTTCTTTTAAAATTATTTCAGGAGTGCTCACAAATACCTGAGAACATCTTTTAGTTTACAGATAAATATACCTTTTGAGATGCAATAGAATGCCAGTACAGAAAGTAAATATGAAGTGAAACTGAAACTTTGTTATTATTTATTGTACAGTGGTATTTTAGCGATAAGCAGTATTTGGTCATGTTTTTATGTGAAAGGAAAGAAGTTCATTTTCAGCTGTTTAATTTAAATTTGAAACTTACGTAGAAATCCACATGCTAGCAGGTTAATAGAATACCTGTTAGATTTTTTTCTAAATTGTATATCAGATTTATATGGAAAAAAAAAAAAAAACCAAACCATTGTTTTCCCCTTTTACTTCTCTGACAGTAACATTAATAAATTACTGTTCGCAAATCTTCACTCATTTTAGTAGAGCTATTTTAGCAATTCCTTGGATTGTAACCTGTGGCAAGTCTCACTAGAATATAAGGAGTTGATACTGCTTTTGTTTCCTTTTTCCCCCCTTGCCCCTGGTAGTTCAACTCTGATGTTAAGTCATTCTTTCAGTTCTGGTTAAAATGAGACATGCATGGGTGATTTGCACTTAACTGCTCGCCTCCACACACACAAATGCCTCAGCTTCACATCTAATTGTGATTCATGCCTTATGCCAGACTCTTGCTGTCATCCCAGCATCAGCAGATGGTGGGACAAGACCCCTGGGGCAGTCTGCCCCAGCATTCTGGAGTTATACATCTTCTGGTAGCAATGGTCAGAAAAGGAAGGATTTTAAAATGGCAAATTGAGTTCAGTTCTTTTTGACTTCTTGGGAGGAAAATCAATTAATGAAAATTTGGTTTCCGATTTTTAGGTGGTATCTTAAAAACTTATTTTTTAGTTCAAGAAACAAAGTAAAAGCAAAACATTACATTGTATTTTATAAATATGGTTGCTGAAAGACAGCTTCTGTGTTTAAGTCCCATCATAGGTAGTTTATGTTTCTCATAATCTGAATTATGAGAAACATAGTAAGAAACTCCACACAAAAGGGCAGGTTTCCTCTATCATGCTTCAGTAAGTTTTCTATTCTAAAAAAAAAAACAAAACAGTGGATGCCAGGTAAAACACATGTCAATTTGGTTGTGTCATAGAATCTGAAGTTTCTGTTTATGCTCTGTGATTAGTATGATCCAGTGACTTTAGACAAGTTTACGTCATCTTTCTGGGCTCTCTTCACTTAATAAGTGAGGTTATTTTTAAGTATCAACAAAATTTCCTTTTTATTTTACTACATAAATATAAGAAACTAAAATAGTATTTGCTGTATGAAAATGTACTAGGCTTATGGTAGCAACAGGAAGTGCATAGATGGAGTTTCAACACTGGACAATCATGGTTACTTGATCTATAGTACTAATGTTTTAGGTGAGCACACACATATAACTAGTTGCAAATAACTTATTTTTAAGGTAATAAATCCATGGAAGTATAATTTTCCATGTAACTTTGTATTTCTTCAGAGCCATTTCACAGTTCTAGCTTCTTTTGATGATGTTAAGAGAGTGTTAAAGGGGGCGCCTGGCTGGCTCAGTGGGTTAAGCCTCTGCCTTCGGCTCAGGTCATGATTCCAGGGTCCTGGGATCGAGCCCTGCATCGGGCTCTCTGCTCAGCAGGGAGCCTGCTTCCCTCTCTCTCTCTGCCTGCCTCTCTGCCTTCTTGTGATCTCTCTCTCTGTTAAATAAATAGATAAAATAAAAATTAAAAAAAAAAAAAAGAGAGTGTTAAAGGTTCTTTAGCTCAGAATCCTGCATAGTCAAGGGGTGCACGGAACAGTGGTTTTTAATTTTTTTGACCAGACTCTTTTATTAAAAAATGCATTTTACATGGAGTAGTACATGTGCATGCACATAGTTCAAACCAAAGTTACTGTTTTACTTTATTCAGAATTTTTTTCTATTCTTTTGTTGTTGCAGATGTTAATTCTGTTTCTCTTTAGAAATTACTGGTTCTTGTTCACCAAGTCAGAGTTCTAATGGATTGGAACCCACAATTTGAAAACCACTATACTAGACAATCAGCACTTACTATAAAGAAATACATTACTTTTGGGGAGTAGGCTCTCGGATTATTAAAATGATTTTCCTATTCTGTGTTGATCACAGCAGCTGCCATTTACTTAAGAAGTCTTTAGAGTTCCCTCTTATGTGTATGTATATCCAGTGCATGTAAAGGATATAGGGGACCAAATTTAAATTGGATGTTTTAATGAGCTTAATAACTCTAAACACATGCCATTCCTCTTCATGGTTTAGAATCAGATAGTAATGTTAAGTTTTATTTCCTTGAGTTTTTCTTTACTTCCATCATCATTCCAGTATTCTTACTGTCTTTTAGTATGGCATACTTTCACTAACAGGTACATGAGTGGCTTGGTTTCATAGAAAGCCAACTTGTATTTTAACAAGGAAGGGAAAGAAGTAGGGGACTCTTATATTTCTGTATCAACAAATAGAGTTCTGAATACCATGGCCTTATTGCTATTTACTATTTCTCTTCATTAGTGGTCATTCGAATGACTGATATGAAAAACATATTAGTCATTGGAACTATATAGTCTCCCCTGTATGATTCCATATAAAATGACATAAGGTGAGTTTTTTGCTCCTTTAATTGCCATTAAAAAATTGCCCTAGCATTGTAGGAAACCATAGAAATTATATATATGTATGTGTGTGTATAATGTGTGTGTGTATATATATATAATGCCATTAAAAATGCCCTTAAATATGTGTGTATGTGTGTGTGTGTGTGTGTGTGTGTAATGCCATTAAAAATTTAGAAGAGGGGTGCCCGAGTGGCTCAGTTGGTTAAGCATCTGCCT
Organism: Lontra canadensis; assembly: GCF_010015895.1. NCBI lineage: Eukaryota > Metazoa > Chordata > Mammalia > Carnivora > Mustelidae > Lontra > Lontra canadensis. Next base: position 107,062,718 of record NW_022630995.1, on the reverse strand, counting down.
TCGGCTCAGGTCATGTACTCAGTATCTTGGAATTGAGCCCCATGTCAGGCTCTCTGCTCAGTGAGGAGTCTGCTTCTCACTCACTCTCTGTGTTCTCTCTCTCAAATAAATAAAATCTTAAAAAAAAAGAAGAAGAAAAAGAAAAAGTTCAGAAGAGAAGTAGAAAAAAAAAGCATTCCTAGTCTGAATAGACCGGGTTGGAACTAACATTGAAAAGTAAATGTCGTATGCAATGGTATATTCAGAAAAGATTCCTTTATAATCAGACTTTAGAAAGACATAACATTGCATTATAAAGTGTTTTGTGCAAATAAAAACTCAAGATAAAAGCAACTTGTTGAACTGAAGATTATAAATATATTTATACTTATGTAAATGTATATACTTGAATTACATTGAACTAATTTCTGTTATGGATGGTGCAAATTCTTGAAGACTTTCTTGTAGATAAAGTTGTCAGTATTAGTGTTGAAGATTTTCATTTCTTTGTATGCATCTCTTACAGATATGGAAACGAGTGAAAAAATCCAGGGAAGTGGAATACTTCAGCTGTTTGCAAGTCTGTTGATTCCACAGTCTTCCTGCACAGCCAAAGTAGCTAACGTCATAGCAGAAGTAGCCAAAAATGGTGAGGTTTTCCTCAAGAGCTTTTCTGCTGGGAACATCTTCAGTTTTACACCTCACTTGTCAGTATGTTTTATTAATTTATGTTTTAATTTTGTAGATTAGACATTGTCCCTTTCCTTCTATTTTTCTTTTCTTTGTTTTCCCATTGTTGAAATTTCAGTCATTGTTGAAAATGATTATAGTCATTCTATTCATACATTTCCATTCCTTCAGAGAAGAATTAAAGGAAAGTACTGCTAGTTCTTTTCACACCTGTGTCATGTATTACTTTGATAATAGGATTCTTGAGCTTGCTACGGAGTCATTCATTTTTATTGTCACAGGGGAGCTCACCTTTATGTTGTTTTGTATGTGTATACGTTGGTTTGTATTATACCCAGATAAACTTCCCTTTTATTTGGGGCAGGGGGTCTAACTGCAGCAATACAGCTGGAATAGATGTTCTATATTCTGTGCTCACCTCCATGGGACACATTTATTTCTGAAGTCTTCATGTAAGAATACTATGGAAAAATCTCAATGACAGCAAAACTTAGATTATATAGTAGCTAATCCATTCTAGTAGAGATGGTTTCTATCTAGTGAGAGATCTGTAGGAAGAACTGTATTTTAGCAGATATATTTGCACGTGTTTTTATTTCAGTTTGAGAAAAACACTGACTTCTTAAAACAGTTTTTAAGCCTAAAGGAAGGCCATACTTAATGTAGTATCTTTAGTTGCCTCAATTTTTGAAGTTTGGTATTATTTTTAGGACTTTTATTTTAGCAATTTGCATATATCATACTTCAAAGAATAGAAATTTTAAAAATTCTGGCTTCATTTGTGTAATGAGTATGGCAAGTGGCCTTGTAAAGTACCAGTATGTGTTGTTTTTTGCCCAGTAAAACAATTTGTTCATTTGTGTTACCAAAAAAAAAATTGCAATGAAATTTTTTCATTTGTTTAGAGGCTCTCAAAATGTCTTTCAAATACCAATGAAGTTCTATATTGGTACATTGTTTTTTGGTTGTTAGATGAAAACTGACCACCTATTGTTTGTATGTCATGTGTAAGCTGCTGTAATTATGTAATCATTATGCCGCGCTTTGGATTTGAGCTGGTCATAACTGTTCAGATTCTTCGTGGTAGGGGAATATTTCGTGTGCCTCAAGCAGATTTGAACCCCTCCGAATAGACAGTGATTACCCTGGGATAACAAAGAACTCCTGAAGCAGATCTAATTTGAGAATGGAACCTCTTTAGATGGTGTTTGTTAACCTAGATGAACCATTACCTGAATCTCTCTTAGATGCAATACAGCTTGATTCTTAAGATCAGGTGGTTCATTTTTAACTTCATGGGAATTACAGTATAGATTTCCAGAAATCAGTTTTTTCCTTAAAATCTTTTCTCTTAAGAATGAGTCTACGTACTAACTATAACATAGATTCAGAAATTTTGGATAGTAAGTTTTTGTGAAATGAATGCTATTCCTCTATGATCTTACTTAATAATATCACTCCTTATAATACTTTGTCACAGTTTCATAATAATTCTCCTGCTATAGGTTGCTGCTAGTAATACCCTAATAGAAGACAGCTATGTTCTAAAGACATAATAGAATTTTTAGAATTTATACTGCTAATCAGAGGCTTGTTACAGCATATCACTAACCTCTACTGATTAAAATAAATGGAATACATTTAAATACTTATTTCTTGCTTAATCATTACATTGTTTTTGTAAGTGATTGGCTGAGAAAATGAATTAGAATCTTCTTTTAAAAATAAATAACATCTTCAGAAATAGAGCATGACGCCACAGAGTACACATTGATTGGGCTTGTCTTTCTTCCCTGTTAGGAACTTGACAATGAAAAAAAGATTATATGAACCAGAGTTAAAAAGAGATTGGAAGTTGATTTGTTCGTCTTCCCTCTGCTGCAAATTTTGTGTAGCTACAGAGGAGAAATATTAGCATATACTTCTTAGATTCAGATTAATCTTAAAATATAATTATGTTTACTCTTGCACATACAAAAAACTCTCTAAAAATTAACATACCTGACTATGTACTAATGTACAATATCCAGAGGATTAGCAAGAAGTTTCATGAGCAAGTGTAATGTAGGAGCATAGCTATGAGCATAAATTACAGTAAAAGATTATGATACCTTTAAATAAAGTATTCCCCTGTATAATATACTTAAGACAGATTTGAGGCAAAGGAAAAATAAGCAAGATAGGAATTATCTATGAGTAGTTCCTCCTTTTCAGAATTGTCCTCTCAAGGTATAATAATAATAATTTTCTAAACTGGGTGCTGCTATTAATGTGCCTCCTTGTGCCAGGTGTTTTACACATTATTTCAAATTCTTATAAGAACCCCTTGTGAGATGGGATTATTTTATGCACATGAGAAAACGGTTTAAATACCTTGCCTATCTTTACAGAGCTAGTAGGTGGTAAAGCTGGTATTCAAACACTTAAGTGATAATAGTTGGAACTTATGCTTCTCCTTGTCTCTTCTTCTCCTTTACTTCTCTTCAGTAAATGAGATTTTATGATAGAAGTGGAAAGTGTACTAGTGGTCTGAATGCAGGGATAGCAGCGTATGACCTGAAAGATTAGGCTGATAACTGAAGTTAAAATGTGTAAAAAGCAGACAGAAGTTGAACTACTTTATGTCTCTTCCTCTACTCCTCCAAAACACTAGTTGCCTGCCTTGGACCATCAGCATCAGATTCACTAGGAACTGATTAGGATACAAATTGTTGGATCCTCCCACTTGGCCCTACTGAATCAGGAACTCTAGGACTGGGGACTGCCGTCTGTTTTAAGTCTTCCAGGTGATCCTCATGCCTATAAAGCTTGAGAACCAAATCACAGTCTAAAATGATACAGAATCAGTAATTTGGATCAACATTATGCTTTTTCCCCCATCTGTGCTTTATCAGATTGTAAAAGTGTTTTTATCAAACTTTTCTCCTTGAATGCTCTGAACAAAAGAGTTCAAGTGTACATCCAGGATGAACTGGAGAAGCCACACTAGAAACCTGGAATTCTCCTGTTTTGTCGTATAAATTTGTTTTCATTTTGCCCTCTACTCCATAACAGTTATATGTTTATTTTAGTATTAAATATATGTATATGCTCTAAAAAGTTGTTGAATAAAATTGATTACCCGCCCCTAACCAAAAAATTTCACCTAGTTATCAAGTAGCTTTAAGTATACCTTGATATTGCAGTGTTGGAAGCTTAACCTCAGTCATTTGTAAGAATTAGTTACAGTTACCAGTATTAACTTTTTTTTTTAACAAAAGGCAACACAGTGTAAATTAAAAGTGTCAATTCAGCAACCTACATATGAAAGCCACTGGTTCCTATGTATTCACGCCTCATAGTTGTCCTTGTTCTTCTAATGAAAAACATAAAAAGCTAATAGTTAATAATTATAGGGAGGTTATTAGAGAAAAATCAAACTCAGAGTTCACATTACTATTTAGTCTAACATTAAGGTAGACTCTAATACTCCATATGTTTTTATTAGGCTTATAGAGTTAAAAAGTTTTAGTAAAATAGATTTATTTCCTTCAGGCAGCTGAAAATGGGGAGAGTATGTACATGTAAGGCTTTTAATATTTGATAAGTAGATATAGTAAAAGCAGATTTTATAAAAAAAAAAACTATGATTTTCTTCACAGTGCTGTACTTCACGATGATGCTGAATGAATGTGTAATTCAAGTAGGTTTGGAAAAGTAAAAGCAAAAAAGAAAGGAATACTGTGGGGTGCCTGGGTGGCTCAGTGGGTTAAGCCTCTGCCTTCAGCTCAGGTCATGATCCTAGGGTCCTGGGATCGAGCCCTGAGAGCCCTGCATTGCATGGCTCTCTGCTCAGCAGGGAGCCTGCTTCCCCCTCTCTCTCTGCCTGCCTCTCTGCCTACTTGTGATCTCTGTCAAATAAATAAGTAAAATCTTAAAAAAAAAAAAACCAAAAACAAAGGAATATTGGATTCAGAAAGAAATAGAAATATTCTATCAAACACTTATTGGTTGTTTCACTACAATCAAAGGAAAAAAATACTCTTCAGTAGAAATCAACTTTATGTTAATAAATTTGGGTTGATATTAATATAGAGCAGTGCCTATTCCTTGAAGCTCTGTATTGAATTTCTATGTTGAAGTCCACACATTATGCAAAAAACTAAATGAATTTTATCTTGTATAGACACACATACAAGTATACAAATACTTAGTGGCTTCTTCTACTGCATAGTCCGTGCCTTCACTGACTATGGCTTTTAACCCACTCACCCACCCAGGTGCCCCATGACTATGGTTTTTTCACTCACTGTCATTATGCATGTATCTCAGTTTCAGCCTTCCCCTGACAGTCCTTCCCTCCCTCCTCAAGAACTTTTCAGTTCTCTGGAGTTCAAATTAAAAAGAAAGGATCTGATTTTTTTGGTTTTTTTCCCCAGTTTCTTGCTATTGTCCTTTTTAGCAGATTTTTGAACTAGAACATCTGATAGGCTATTGGCCAGCCAGTATGTAGTCTGGCCTCAAGTAGAGTCTCACCAGCTATGCTCAGGTAACAAGTTCATGCAGTATGAACTAGGGGTATGTGTGATGGGAATCCTGTTGAACAAGGATGACTGTGACAGCCATTCATTCTATAACCTCTATAATAGTATATATATAATAAGTAAATAATGTGTGTTAAATATAGTATTTTAAACATATTCCTTGTAAGTTTCTGGTCTATTTTTACATATATCCATCTAAAGGAGGTAACTTCATGTCTTTAAAACTAGCTAAAGAGAGCTGCAGTCCTCAGTTAAAAAGCAAACTGACTGAAAAGCAGAACGTTTTAGAAGGGAGTTTGCTTCTTCCAGGGACTGGCAGTCTTGTCTTTACACCGAAAGCCAAGGAATATACTAGTTTTATTTTATTTTATTATATGCTTTTAAAAAAAAAATTTGAGGCACAATTGACCTACTTATGCTGTTTGCATGCTTTGGTATTAAAAAAAAGTTCAGAACAGTTTTATTTGATTCTGCAATTTTCCCCTAATTATTTACTCTCTATTATTGATTGTACCATCAGAATTTTGAAAGCTATGTTGGTATCATATAGAACATTAAAGCATCAAAGCAAACAAAAATAGTAACTCATCAATGTTGCCATTGCCTGAAGAATAGCAACAACAAACCAAAGAAGCAAAATAATAAAATATAACAACAGTTATGAAATAAGAAAAGAGAAATAAGTGTCCAAAGGAAATGAAATTTATGAAATAAGAGTGAAATAAGAGTGCAAATCAGACTATTTCTAAATTTCTGATTTTAGTAGTTATTTCACTGTTGGAAACTAGGCATAGGGAAAGGTAGAAAAGATAGTGAATATCTATCTTCAAGTTGATTAATTTGAGTTGGTGACATGTTATTTTAAGATTTGAAATATATAAAGGTCCCAAGGAGATCATTAACTTAAGAGGTAGACAAGTAGATTGATATGTCATCCCCTACAGAAGATGGTCATTGAATTCTTGAAATTATTTATAGCATAATTCGTTTTCCCAATAGGAAAAAGTCCCAATAGGGAATTAAAAAAAGAGAGAGAAAGAAAGAAAAAAAAACATAAACAGTAGACTTAAAGATTAGCTTTAGAAGTAAGAAGTACTTCTTAAATCTTGGAAGTTTAAATTATAGAGAGTTTTCAATAATACAATGGTAAGTAAGTAAGAGATGTAATAGGAATGCAATCCTTTGTTTAGGTAGAGAGGAATACCTCTGTGACTCATAGCTATGTCATGGGTTAAAGAAGTTGTTTCAGACCTAACAGCTCACATAACAGCCTTATATGATGTGCTCTAGGAATTTGAAAATGGAGAAAAAGAGAGGGATGATTTCTTATGGTGGTACTTGTGGAACAGACTAAGGAGTGGAAGCCCCCTTGAAAGTAATAGTGAAAAGACAATGATTTTTTAATTTAGTAGGATGGGTTATAGGATGTGGAATTAGGTCTGTGTTGACTAATTTCCTTGACTTACAGTACGTCATGATGTCCAAAATGATGGTCCCAATATTGATTATTTGGAGAACTTTCATTAATTGGTATTATTATCCCTCAATTTTATAATAGTCCATCATGAGACACTATAAAAAAGTTTATGTCTAATCATCATGACTATGATGGTATCATTGGGAGACAATGAAAAATGTGTTAGAAGTATAAGAAAACTTAACATTTGGTATTTGAGACCTATGAATTTATGGGTATAACAGCAGATGTGAGTGATCCATAAAAATAAAAAGTAGGAATTAAGGAATAGATGATTCTACCAGGTCTTAGCAATTGAAAAGGACCTATTATTTGTAATGATACACTCAAACCTTTTAAAAAATATTTTGTCTTTTTAGAGAACATACAGTGAAAAAAAAGAGAACATGTGAAAATTTGTACAATTTGATGGCTTAGTTTATAACTGTAGTACTTTAATTATCAGGCTCACGGAAGGAACATTGCCAAGTGTTCCTGTCATCATATATTGCTTCCCAAGCACATTCGTTATTATAAGAAAATAGTGATCAATTAGGTATAATGAAAATTAATTAAAAATCTTTTGGGTTTATGATAGAGACTGTCAACAAAGAAAAATATGACCCTACTCATTTTGTGTACTTATTTCACTAAGTATTTAGTAGAGTTACTTTTGAACAGAATGTATCCTTCAGATGGTAAGCCATCTTAAACACTTTAAGAGTGGGTAGATATTTTATTAAAGGACATGATTATGTAAACTGTGAATTTTTAGATTTTTAATTACATATGTCTCTTATTTTCAGAATTTATGCGTATTCCATGTGTGGATGCCGGATTGATTTCACCACTGGTGCAGCTGCTAAATAGCAAAGACCAGGAAGTGCTACTTCAAACGGGCAGGGCTCTAGGAAACATATGTTACGATAGCCGTAAGTGTTGAAATATCAATGATACACTTAAAAACTTTTTTTTAAGAATTATGGTTTTGAAACTGATTTCATTTTTAGTGTTAGCACTGTCTTTTTTAGGCTAAGATACTAACATGGGCCAGTTATGACTTAGCTCTGCTTTCTCAGCAGATCCAGTGGAAATTTGGGCCATAGCATTCTTAACTAAGAAGTTAAGGAAATAAATTATTTTCCTCTGCTATCACAAATAATACTTTCAGAGGAAAGTAAGTCAATTTCTAAGAAATTAGGACTTTTAATTTTAGAAAAAATATATATTATCTTTTCAGTTAGATTTTATCAAAGTTCTGTCTCTGAATGAGAATGCTGACGAACACAGTTTTTTTAAAGTATCTAAGTCTGCCCAAATAAATTTTTAATTACTTGAAATTCAATAAATCCATTCATAAAAACCATCATCTTCTCTAAAGCTAGATTGGCCTACTGCATTTGCATTGACTCCATTCCTATTTGTCATAATGTCACACTGTCATCCTCACCACTTTCTAAAATACACTGCTCTGCCAGGTAGACAGAAAGCAAGAACTTGGGTATGGGCATATTACAAAATTTTCTACTTCTCCTCTCCGCACTTACATAAATAAAATACAAAAAATTCTTGAGTATATTCAGTTTAATTAGCCTTATCTTGGGTTTTCCTTAGGTATATATTTTCTGAGCCAAAAACACATATTTTAATATTTACCTTTAAAGTCTCCTAGGAATTTAGTTCTATTTATGTAACTAGGATAACTCTTACTGTTTATTTTCCCCATTGATTTCATGTACAAAAGACATAGCCCTTTTATAATAGGCAGTGCTTCAAAAAGTGATTTTTGTATATAAGCCAGGTTGAAAATAAGGTCATGAACATATTTATGATTAAAGAAAGTAGAAAAAAGACTGAAACTATAACTTTTCAGTTATGATTTGTAGTATTAATGGTAAGGCTAGCCTCATTTATTCTCCTTTTCTTACTTTTTCTGGAACATTATATATTACATCTGAGGATATAGATGTCTTAATATGAATTTTAGCTTACAGCTTCTAGTCCCCAGTACTGGTTATAAATTTATCTACTGTTCCTTTCATTCCTGTGCCTTTTATCCTAGGATAGCTTTATTTACAGAATTAATTACAGAATTCCAGTACTTTATAAGTTTGCATTTTTATATTTAGGATTTTTTTGAACATCATGGCTTATTATAATATTAGCTCTCAAGAGTGAACCATTTAAGATACATTTTATATGATTAATTTTAATAATATATACTAAAAAAGCCTCTACAGAGTTATAGTCAAAGATTGATGGCATGTATTTGGAGAACATTGATCATTAATATGTTTATTCTTATCCTTCTGTGTATATTACTAGAATTTAAGTCTATCTTAAGTATTCTTTAATCCTTGTTCTGGTTAATTATTCTTAAATTATGCATTGTTTAACCATAGGAATTATCTGTTTTGAGTACTTTTGTCCTGGACTTTCCCTTAGTTTTGGCACAATAGGAGAAACACTTATAGTGATCTCTTGTCTCATATTGCTGTGATTTTTATGGGCACAGAGTAATTTTATTTCCTGTGTACTCTAAGGAATCTTGAATTTAGGGTAATAAATGTGTAGTTAATAAGATTATCATTTTGATGAAACTAAAGTCCATTATTACAGTGTTTATCATATCTTTTTGCTATGTTCTTATGAGATATGCAGCATAAAGTCTGTGGATGTGCTTTAGGCTGTGAAGTTAATTTTTTTGTTTCATTTATTTATAAATATTTATAACCACTTCATTTTCACTCAATTCAATGTAAACTATAGTTAAGTGGAAAATTAAGCATAACAAGTACAGGCTATTTTTTATACTTGTAAGCCTTGCTTAAGGAAAATGAAGTTAGTAGTCCTAAGAATGAATAAATATTAAAAAAAATAAATATAAGGAGTAATTTATTACTGTAAATCATGTGAAAAAATGTGTTCATTGTGCCATGCTATCTTGTGCATATAATTTCCATAAGTCTGTATGATTTATCCTTTCCTTTGAAATTAAATCTCTGTGAACTTCTCACTGATGTTTTCAGAATAATTGTAGGAAAAATACAGCACTTTTATTTGAATTATAAGGATGACATTTTGTATCTGTAAATAATGATGCTGTGCGGTTGATTTGAGAATTTACTTGAAATGCATTTCTCATTATATTTTATGACAATGGGGAGTTTGAAAGAACCCAGAAATTAATTTCTCTTTTTAAAAAGTATTGAATAGCTTCCATTTTAATTAATTAACCTTCTTCCCTCTCAAGAATGTAATGCTCATTCTTAAAACGAAGACTGAAAACTACACATGACAGCTTTATAAATACAAGGAATCTTTTTCTTATAAATTACATATGTTTCAAAATTCACATTTGTGTTTTATCAGACTTTCCTATCAGACTAATTTGTTTACTTAAATTTTATAAATGTACTCCAAATGGGTAATTTTTTTAATGTGAGCTTATTCAGAATGATACTAGGCTTACAATAGATAGAAAAACCAATGTATGTGGAAAGCACCAGAAGATATTCACTGTTAGAGATAAAAATTTGAGAAGTATGTGTATATTTTATGGATTTGTATTTTAACCCTTAAAAAGTGAAGCAGTTGCTAGCATATTTCAGTCAACGCAGTTTACTTGAAAGGAGGATAGCTCCAGCTGTAAAAGGAATTATACTTGCTATAAGATCCATGGAAATCTTTTGAAAAAAGTAGGTCGGGTTTTATAGTTTTACTGCCTTTGACAGTACCCATTTTAGGAACTCTTCCGAATGGAAGGAAACTCTTACATAACATCAGGTAGCAGGCTGATATAACTCCTAAATGGGACTGAGTGAGGCTTTGTTGCTGATGAACTTTTTGAATCCCAGTCTCTCTCTTGCGTATAGAGATGAAAGAATCACTGGGTGAGAACATTTTTCATTTAAAATGTCTGGTCTTTTTTCTGTTCTTCCAAAAGAACAGAAGAAAAGTACTTCATTTATGGATTTCTCTTTCGAAGTATCCAAACAGACTTTTGATACAGGCAACATTTTAAAATAGCTCTTTTGCCTTGAACTTTGCCAAGTAACCCTTTTTATAAGAAGTTTGACATCCTTTAAATCAATGATCAGAGAAAAATTGTATTTCAATTTAGAAGGAATCAGCAAAGCTGTGATGGGATACACTGGGGAATATAATTTTAAATAAAGAGAAGTTGTATTAAATTTCAGAATTGCATACCTTCAGCCTGTTTCATTATACATTTCTCTCGAAGGTGATATTTTTAAAAAATGAGTTCTTTTTTCCTCCCTATGTGGCCATCTCTGTAGTAGTCCCTCCTTTCAGTGATTAGTTTTGTTTAAATAGATGTGCACATTTTGAATTGCTGATATAATTAAATGGTCTTATGGTACTGAAGAGCTTCATGTTAAATTCCCATGTTGTATTTATAATTTGTAAGGATAAATTAGTCATTGGAGACTGAGTTTTCTCTGCAGATGTTACTGCTTAAGGTCAGGAAATAATTGATATTAGACATATTTGTTCAAAGTTATGTAGTGGGGCTAGAAGAAAATGATTAGATAAAATTAAATATTTGTGCCTTTTGTATACCAGAAAAAGATTAATATACATCTACATTTAATATATTTAATATATATAAATAAAATTGGGAAGGGTATGGGCTATGGTAAGTGCTGTGAAGTGTGTAAACCTGGCGATTCACAGACCTGTACCCCTGGGGCTAATAATACATTATATGTGTATAAAAAATTTAAAAATATATATATAAATATAAAACATAAATATCCATTTAATATATATTAAAATTAAACAAATATGCTTGTTTAAAAAGTAAAAATAATGCTTATTATATAATTGGTACTGTTATTGGAAAGCTATTTAGGGAGCTTATATAATATGCCATCTTACATAGATAATTGGATTTGTGCTCATTGATGAATAAATAAATATTCAAAATGAGGAGATAATTGGGCTTGCCAAAGCCAGTATTTATGAAGTGAAATAAATATTGTTTATTTCATTGACTTTAAGTGTAATTGGAAAGGATACCAAATATATGCATGGGTATGTGTTTATATTAGTGATTATAATAATGCTACACTGTTTTTATATTAAAAATAAAGAATTCATTGTTCTGGTTGCAAATGCTAAAATACATTAAGCAATAATTCTATAATATTTTGTAGAGTAAGTTGGTTAGATAAGTGTGTATTAATATAATGCTGACATGCTTTGAAATTGCCTAAGTAAGCAAAGTATATTTGCCACAGTTATATTTAACAGAGACCTATTTATGCCTGGCATTTAAAATAAATGTTTATTTCAGTGGTCTAAATTAGGTTAAGTATTTAATTATATTAAAGAGTTTTGCAGGTTCATATGTTTACCCCAGTTTTCAGTATTCAGTTTTAGAATAAAACAGAATTATCAGCCAATAAGTATAAAAATCAGATTCTTCAGCTTTTAACGGTTAATCTGTTGTATATGAATGGGTGTATTATCATAGTATATTGTGTATATAAGAATAAAAAACTATGCGACTGCTATTTTTGTGTAAGAATAAAAAACTATATGCGACTGCTATTTTTAGAGACAGTAATTATGGCTATTATCACATGAAAATATTATAAAGATATCCTAGGGACACCTGGGTGGCTCAATCGGTTAAGCATCTACCTTCGGCGCAGGTATGACCCCAGGGTCTTGGGATCAAGCCGTGTCAGGCTCCTTGACCATCAGGGAGCCTGCTTCTTCCTCTAACTGCTGCTCTCCCTGCTTGTGCCTGTGCTTGCACGTGCTCTCTCTCTCTCTCTCTCTCTCTCTGACAAATAAATAAAATCTTAAGAAAAAAAAGATACCCTGAATATATAGTTAGAAATACATGTTGTTTTGTAACATTGTTACAAGCTCTAAAAAAATTTCATGCCATTAAAGACATCTCTAATATGCACAAAGGAACACAATTTGTTGACCGTTAAACGTATACACTAAGTATGTGGGTTTTGGTCAGAATAAAAAAAATGATAGGAATAGTAATTGGGGCTGTTTTTAGAAATTAAGCAAATAGTGCTTGCTTATAAAAGACATGTAGTTTATTTTAAAACTAATGTAATTCTAAATAAACGAGATTTTACTATGCCCCCCCAGAAGGTAAATATTCTAGATTGATGAGATTTCCAGTTCTACCTTTCACTAAATTGTCATTTAATCTTTCTGAATTTCAGTTTCCTCATTGATAAAGTGACTTGTATAGATGAAATCAGGTTTATTTATAGATGAGTAATATAAATTATGAGCTGCTATACAAAGAAAATGTAGCATTTATATATGATTGTTTGTCTTCGTTAGGCTGCTATAACAAACTACCATACACTGGGTGGCTTAAACAACCAATATTTGTTTCTCATAGTTCTGGAAGCTGAGAAGTCCAACTAATATCAAGGTGCCAGTAGATTTAGTATCTGGTGAGGACATTCTTCCTGGCTTGCCCGTAGCTTTCTTCTCATTGTATCCTCACATGGCAGAGAGAGAAGAGAAGAAAAAGAGGAAGGAAGCTCTACTGTCTCTTATAAAGGCACAGATCCCATTATGAAGGTTCTGCCTCTGTGACCTAATTACTTCCTCCTATTATCACATCAGGGGTTAGGGTGTTAACATTTATGAATTTTGGAGGGTCACAAACTTTCAGTCCATGCATCATTGTTTCTAAGACTGTGTGCTATATGACATAGTGTAATATATACACTAATGTACCCAAGATATTTAAAATAAAGGTATAAAGGCCAGAAACCTTATAAAGATGGGCAAAGATAAGTCTAAGAATCAAGGATAATATATTGACTATAATGAGCACTAATTTAATTTGAGCTTCTTGGCAGCCAAGGTGGGAAAAAAAAGCTTGTTATGCTAAGTAATTTTTATTTTGTGCTAAGGAGAAATAGTCTAGTTCTTCATTCAAACAAAAACTGTTGAGACAAATACTAAAAGGGATTTATCACCAGGATATCATTAGTTCCCTAGACTGTGTACACATCCCTCTTAAAATATGCAAAGGATATTGGCTGACATTAGAGGCAGCATTTTCAATCATGGCTATATAAAAATTGCCCCAATATTCTCCATATAATTGTGTCTTGTACCAAATCTTCAACAGAATCAAAGAAATAATATTGAGTACTATGTTTTAATTGGACAAATAGCCCAAATGTATTGTTTTTTAGTAAACTTTTAAGCATACAACTTACAATGAGAAGTTTTGACATGAATATATTTTCTAATTTATTTTAAACCAAAATACAGTTCTACTTTGTATTCATTGTATCTGCTTAATTTCTGTGTTGTGTATAATAATATATCCAAGTTCTATTTTCTGAGATTAAAAAATATGCTCTGATGTACGTGAAAATGAGTGTTTTCAAATAACACATATTGATGGTGGTTACATGAATCTATACATGTGATAAAGTTGCTTGGAATCATGTGTTCCAAGGAACTTACATGTACATAAGTGCAGAGAAAAACTGATGAAATCTGACAAGACTTGTAGGTTGTATCAGTGTCAGTTTCCTGGTTGGGATATTGTATTAGAGTTGTGTAAATGTGACCATTAGAGTGAGCTGGATGGAGGGTACATGGGACCTTCATGTACTGCTTTTTTGCAATTTCCTTATGCCTCTAATTATTTCAAAATTAAAAGTTTAAAAAACTCCACTTATCCAGGAGGCATACGTGCTCTCTTTCCTATGGGAAATGACCTTGCTTCTTTCAACCCTACTTGAGTGTGGGGGAAATATATCACAGAGACACACAAACATAGAGAAAACAAATACATAAATATATATTACATGTATATAAGTACACATTTATGTACATAAACACACACATAAAAATTTTTAAAGTATGACCTATAGCAATAATTTTTTTAACTGGGTTTGTGCTATTAAAATGGAGAATACAATTGCCTCTAACTTTTTTCCTCCCTTCAAATTTGACTTTCAGGAAAAAAATCAACAAAAACAATGACAGTCCCAAAATAAGATTTAGGGAGAGGGAATTTATACTCTCAGGACTTTGATCAGAATAGGTAATGAACAAGTAGTAACTCTAGTAGCATCCGGCTTCTATGTAACCTATGGTGATAGGTTAGACGTTAGCAGTTCTAGTCTCGGAATTTGTGTGTTCATCCACAAGTCTCTACTTCAGGTGAGATTTCTGATAAGTTAGTATCAGCCTTTTAAGTAGTTTATAATTTACCCTTGTTCTAGAAAACTAATGCAAATGATGTGAGGGGGATATGATTTTAGCTGATAATCACTTCTGTTTTATTGTCCAGGTGTGTCTCTGATATTTAAAGAAGTTGTAGTGTATCAAGGTAATGAAGCATGTATATTAATGTTAAAAAACAAAGCACTAGCGGCGCCTGGGTTGCTCAGTGGGTTAAGTCCCTACCTTCGGTCATGATCTTAGGGTCCTGGGATTGAGGCCCGCATCTGGCTCTCTGCTCAGCAGGGAGCCTGCTTCCTTCTCTCTCTCTGCCTACTTGTAATCTCTATCAAATAAATAGAATGTTAAAAAAAAAAAAGGCACTATTTAACAAATGCTGTAAAAGGTTACATAATATAAATCTTGGGGGGGGAACGGGGGCTCATTTATGTTTGAGCTCTTCCAGTGGTATCCATGAAGAAGAAAGCATTTAATCGGCATAACATTTGGACCTATGGAGAGAGGGAAAGGGTTTTTCAGGAGCACAGAAAAGCATTTTAAAAGGTAGATAAACATAATGGAGAGAGGTGTCTGGAGCCCAGATTGGGGAAGGGCTTATATAATGGGGAGCCATTGAAAGTATTTCAGCAAAAGAATGAAATGCTCAAATTGATACCGTAGACAAAGTTAATTTGAAAGAGTTATACATTATAAGATAGGCAGTCATACTTAACAAGAAGTGTGCATCTGAAACACTGACGGAACTTTTTCAAAATACATTTTCTTAGCCATATGCTAGAACCAGTATATCCAACCTGTTTTGCAAAAGCTCCCTAAATTATTCTGATGCACATTCTTGCTTAAAAAACATTGGGCAGTGGGCTAGATGAAGAATAACCAGTGAGAAGGCTAGTTTTTCTTTTTAACCTCGAAGAACAAATGAAAGAGAGCAGGAAGGAAGAGGGTATGTATGGAACCCAAGAAGATATCAGATAAGAAGGAAGGAGTCTTTGAGTCCAGAATTTGAATCAGGATAACGCCAATCATAGAAATAGTGAGATCCCATCTAGGTGGGTGTGTTTGGAGGTGCATTGAACTTGAAGTGCTGTTGTCATATTCAGGTGACAGAGCTTTGGGATTCATGCACTTAAGAGTGATTATTGACCCATGAGAAGAGAAGAAACATTTAAAGGAGAACAGCCACATTTAGGGTGTAGAAGAAATGAAGGAGCTTGTGAAGAAGCACTCAAAGATTTAAGGAAAGTAAGTTTATTGTCATGGATTCCAAAGAGTTGGGTGATAAACAGTGTCAAATACTGCCAAGAAAAAAAAATACTGAATTTTGATGGTTGGATAAAGGGACATTCGTGTTTTTAAAAAACATCTTTGAGTCTGTGTGGAGAGAGAAGTCAAATTTCAAGGGCTGTGGTAAGGAATGAGGAAACGAAGGGAGAGTGTTAACTTTCTAGAAGTTTAATGAGAAAAGAAGAGATGACTAGTTTGAGGGAAGGGCAGTACTGTGAGAGTGAGTAACATACTGGAGACAGGAACATATTTGTTGGGCTAGGACCCTGTGGACAAGGACAAAGTAAATTTAGAGAGAATAATTAATTGATAGAGAAGGATTATAGATGAAAAAAGAAATCACAAACTCAGGTAAACAGGGCTGGTATTAGAACAGAAAAGGACATTTTTGTCTTTAAAAAAACTCAGAAGATAGGTGACATATTAAAAAAAAGTGTTAAGATAGTAAAGAGGACAGTCAGAAGAGTGTTTTGTCGGTTAGCCTCCCATCTTCCCAGTGAAGTAGAAGTCAAACTCATCTGTTAATAAAAGTCAGTGGCAAAGTAGTAGGAAACTTGTGGTGTGGGGAAAAAGTTCAGAATTGGGATTATGGGGCATGTTATCAATATTCATGAAGATCGAATTGTTTAAATAACCAAATGGTAGTGGAGGTTTACTGCAGTTAAAGATGATGTCTGCATCTGTTTGTCAGTGTGTGTTGTGCACTTAAAATGTATGTAGGCTAAGGAGTTATTTTGTACTTTGATGTGTGGACAGGAAAGAACCACCAAAAATAACTTCAGATAGGTATTCCAGCTTCATAGAAGCATATACTTTGGATCAGAGTGGGAAGAGAAGTGAGACAGAGAAGAGGAAGCCATTATAGTAGGCCAGGTAGGATGTAAATACTGACTGGATCAGAGAGAATGAATTAAATGTGAAGTAAGATTAGACTATTATCACTTTGGTTCTTGCAAAGTAGTCCACTAGGTTTAAGAAATGGTTACTTACGTAACCCTTCAGATAGTTTACACTTTGAGGAATTATGATCTTTCCATTTTTATACTTGATTGTTAACATTCAAATCCTGCTTGTTTATTAGAATGGTATTTAAAAGTCTAATATGCTATAAATTTTTACCTTGATAAAAATTATAGGGCAAAGAATACGGTACTTTTTTCACACAGCTGCTTTTTTCCAGTACTTCATTAGTTTCCAACTACTGTGTTATAAAAATGTGATTGTCTTGTTAAAAAGAGATGGAATAATTGTTTTCAAGTAGTTGTTACCAGTTTTATAGATACAAAGGTGGAGACAGCGCATGAGAAAGTGTTGCACACGGCAAAAATGTTGCATGATTTTTCTTGAGTTCAGTGAGAAGTCCTATGGTTGCCAAATTAATTTTTTTGTCCCTTGGTACCACGTTCCCTCCTAGTTTCTGAATCAAAGCCTGAATGGCTTTTGGAATTTTCCTTTCCTAATAAGAAGCCTTAAATAGGGTGGGGAAAGTCTAATTTACAAAATTCTTCAAAAATAAGATTTTTGTTCATTTTTACTTAAATCTTTTCCCCCTTACTACCTAATTTCACCTGTCAAAAATGAAGTTAAAGGTTAGCTACATTAGACATAAAATTTTCAGTCTACTTATAGAAACCCTGTTAACACACATTATTCTCTGCTCTTCTTAATTATTATTTAATTTTTCTGTTTTTCTTCTTTGTAACTGAGCTGAAATATTAAGAACTTTCTGTTTTTAATCAGTTGTCCCTGCTACATGTTGTGGATATTTCCTTTGGCTGTGAGGGAATATAAAAGGTAGATAACTATTTGAAGGTGAATAACTCACATTCTTTTTTCTGGGTAGAATAAATGTTTGTGCCTTTTGAGAAACTGCTATCAGTTCAAATTAAATTTTAAATTGTAACTATAAATACATATGTACACATATACACATACATTTCCATAATCTAGCATAATTACTTTAAAGTATGAAATAGTTTGATACAAAAGCCTCTTTTATATGTAAAATAATTGGAATGAAATTGAATTTTGATCTTGAGTGGTTTGGACTTAAAAAGTGGAACATTCAGTTATTTATATTATAACTTGAAGGCTGTTCAGAAGTCATATTATGGAAATAATTGAGTTTGATAAATTATTTTATAAGTTATAATATGCAGACATTCAGCCTTTTGCTAGTAAAACAATAATATAGAAATATAAAAATAAAAAAGTAATTTCAGCAATTTTTTGAGCAAATGTATGGTGATTTATCGATGTTCTGTTATATAAAGACCTTTTGAAAAAAGAAATATCAGTTTTGACTAATGTGAGAAATCTATTGAGCTGTAGAAATTAATAGTTATCATCAGACACACCAAAGCTGTGTCCATCAAATTACATGTTGTGACCTAATTTTGAACAGCATCTGTGGAACTAGTGCTTTCCTCCTGATCCTGCATTATACCTGTAAATATACAAATTTACTTGAAATTTACCTGCATAAAAACAAATTTTTAAAACCTTGAATATAGTACTATGCCACAAAGTTGCAGACTTTATGCTTCTTTTTTGACGTATGAGTATTTAACAATCATGGTGGTTTTTTCTTCATGACTCATTTTTGTAATTTCACTGATAATAGTATTTGTAGCTTTTACTTTTTTTTTTTTTAAGATTTTATTTATTTATTTGACAGAGAGAGGAGACACAGCCAAAGAGGGAACACAAGCAGCGGGAGTGGGAGAGGTAGAAGTAGGCTCCCCCGCTGAGCAGAGAGCCTGATGTGGGACTCGATCCCAGAACCCTGGGATCGTGACCGGAGCCAAAGGCAAATGCTTAACAACTGAGCCACTCAGCGTCCCTGTAGCTTTTACTTTTATATCTAATCTTCCATGCATTTTCCTGCACCTGGTTCATTTATAAGTTGCTTTCTAAATTTCAGAAAAGATATCGATGGGTTCACATTTTTCATTTGAATGTTTAAAATACATTTGAATAAACAAAGTTTTAACCTGCTGAACTGTCCTTTTAATCAGCCTTCTATATGACATGGGAAAAGATTTATTCTACTAAGCCATATTAGAATTAGAAACATGCTTTTATGTCATTGAAGATATATATTTATGTTCCTGCCTATACAAAGTCTTAGTATGTACATACACCATGGGTCATATGATTTGAGTGTTTTTATTCCAGTAGTGATGATGAGTAAATCCCTGGAAATTTTTACTCTGAGTCTTTGTATTTTTTCATTTATATATATGTGTGTGTGTGTGTGTGTGTGTGTGTGTGTGTGTACACACCCCAGGTACTTTAATCAACAAATATTAATTGAGCCCACTGTATTCAGGACACTGTACCAGTGATGAGGAGGAGAGAATAATAGCAAGAAGTCCCTATCCTTATAGGGCTTGCATTGGAGGAAATAAGTAATAAAAAAGTAAATACTACAAAAAGAATATATTTACCTTTTGTGGTCATTGATATCAAGGGAATAAACAACATGATGAAATGGAGTGTATCAGAAGGTGAAGAAAGTTGTCTCCAGGATATTCTTTGAGCTGAGGTGTGAAAAATGAGAATGAACTATTTGAAGAGAAAGGGAAGAATATTCCTTTAGAAGTAGAGCAATTACAAAGCCCTAAGTGAGTAAAGAACTTGGTATGTTTAAAGAACAGAAAAGAGATCAAGTTAAAGAGATGTTGTATACAGAAAGAGTATTCTGCAAAAATGTGGAAGAAATAAGCAAGACCTAGATCATAGAGAACCTGTGGGTCATTCTAAAGTAATAGGAATTTATGAGAGGGAATCTGATTCAGATTTTAAAAACATCATTCTTGGAGCTGTATGGAAAGTGGATTGAGAAGATTGGAAGTTGAGAATGAAGATGGAAGCATGGAGACCAATTAGAAGGCTTTTGTAGTAGTCCAGGCAAGAGATAATAGTGACTTGGATTAGGGTTATGGTAGTGAGGATGATGGAGGACAGCAGAAATCAGGAAGTATTTGTGGTGGTGGGTGAATCAGGAGAGAGAGTAAAAGAAATCAAGAGTAATTTCTAGATTTAGGGCTTGAGTAGCTGGACAGAGGTTAGGGCAGTTTACTCCTACAGGAAAGAGCACAGTTTTGTTTTTTTTTATGTTTTTCTGACTTTTGTTGTTATTGCTACCTATTTTGCTTTCTTGGGGGCAGTAATAAGTCTGAGTTCTTAGTAGAGAGATAGGCAAGAGGAAATGACAGATGGGCGATTTCTCTATCTTTATGTTTGTGTACATTTTGGGGATAAACACCCAAAAAGTTTAAAGGATTTCTTGCATTTAGCAACATGTTCAAATTACACTTGGGTAGGTGGTGTAGATTCAAGGAACCATGAGAAATTAGAAAGCTTAGGGAATAAAGACACCTAGAATTCCTAATTTTTTAAATAGAAGAGATTTTTAGAATTAAGTCTTCTACTCCACCCCTTCCAAATTTTACAGGTAAGAAAACAGGTCTGAGAATTCAAGTGACTTTTCAGGATAGTGCTGAACTAAAATCCATGTTTGTGGTTCATTGTTTGTATAAGTACTGTATTTGAGGAAGTTACCACTTTCATAAATACATACATCACTAAATACATCTATGCTTTAGTATTAATGTTTCAGCTCTTAGAACTGCAGATTTAGGAATATGCTGTAAGAATTCTGTGCAAAGCTAATCCTAAACCAACATTTTGTTTAATCTCTTATAAATCACAAAAATAAACTACCTAATTGAAAGAAGATGTAGCAGAACCAAATGATGATGGAAAAAGCTCATTAGTTTTCCCGAATTTGAAAACATTTTATAAAAAGTATTATGTGTCCATAAACATGCTTTATCATCATATTTGATCCTTTATGTTTGTCCTTTTCTGTAAATGTAGATGAGTCTAAAAGTCTAAAATACTAACTTCCCTGTTTATTCACTGGGAAATATAAGACATTTTATTTGATCAGGCAGGATTCTTAGTAAAACTAAGGAAACCAGATAACAATCTGAGAGTTTTATTCTCAATAAACCAATTAGACAAACATGGCTATCCCCTTCAAGTTGTCCCATAAATATCTATTGCTTCATACTATTTCTTCTGTATACAAGGTATTTAGATGATGAAAATTAAAATTAGTCTTTAATGTCCTGAATAAATTCTTCCATTCATGGGATAAAGAATGACAGAAAGGAATTTATACACATCTTACATAGTTTTAACAATTATTTTAAATTCTATTTTGTCCAACTTTTACGGTGATACACCCTTTTAAATTTGTCTAATTTATTGGCATTGTAAAGTGATCTTTTCCATTTAGTAGCTCACTAGCAAAACATTTTTTCTGATACTGTGTTTTAAGTGAAATCTTAGTAATATGTCAAATAGGCAGTAAAACCTTAGTAATGTGTCAAGTAAGCAGCAAAAAAAGTTCCTCAGTGACCTAAAAAACCTTCTTAAAATAAGCAGTGATAAGATAAAAGCACAGAAACAGGTTCTTTCAGTTGAACAGCTTGTCATTTGAGTGACTACAAGGTGATAGTTGTTTTTTCTCTTTATTCCACGTAATATGGTATAGGTCAGTTAACAAGTATTTAATATATGTCATTTGTATCACTTAACCTTTATTAGATCAGGTCAGTATTATATAGTGCTTTATAATAAAGAAAAGAAAGAAATGGAGATATGCTAAGTCTTTTTTTCCAGATTGGTATATATTGCAGGAAACCATTACTGAATGAAAATCATAGGCCATTTTTTAAAAAGTAATTTGATGTTAAAATTGATTGACCACCAAGCCTCCGGGTGAAAATATTTAATAATTTCTGAGAGTGGGAGCTGTACTATTATTCTTATATGAAGATATGATTGTATTTTTCTTCTTCAGATTTCTGAATTGTCATGACATAATTTCTATTATTTCTAGTTTTTTCTTACCAAGACTTACTTCTTTTCACCCTGACATTTTTTTCTCATTTTGTGATTTGGATGATTATTTGTTATAAAATTAATTAGAAAAATTATACATGAAAAGTAGTTTTGTAGAATGGGGCTGGTGCTTCTTTGTAGTGGCCAAATTGATGTTGGAGAAGGAGAAGCCCTATGCTTACCTAGTTATGAAGCAGCCAGAGTTTCACTTCAATTTGATGAGCACTTAAAGTGTCTCTTATATGCTCAAGAATGCTTAATTGTGTTTTCTTTTAAGATTGTCAGTTTTTACAGTATTTGAAAATTTCTCTCTCTCTTTTTTTAAAGATTTTATTTATTTATTTGACAGAGAGAGACACAGTGAGAGAAGGAATACAATCAGGGCGGGTGGGAGAGGGAGAAGCAGGCTTCCTGCCAAGCAGGGAACCCAACACCGGGCTCAATCCCAGGACCATGGGATCATGACCTGAGCTGAAGGCAGACGCTTAATGGCTGAGACACCCAGGCACCCCTAGTATTTGCAAATGTCTTAAATAGAACTTTTAAGTGGCACATCACATTCTTCTTTTAAATAATAGTGTTCAATAGTGATACACTCATAAACAAATACCATATGATTCAACTATTCCATTCCTGGGTATTTACCCAAGTGCTTGTGTGTCAGCATTCAGTGCAGCTGTATTCACAGTAGCCCCAAACTAGAAACAATACAAATGTCTATGAATATAGGTAAATGGAGTAAAAAAAAAAAAAAATAGTGATAGAGAATACACTACATTCGTATCTTTAGGGTAAATACCCAGTAGTGCAATAGCTGGGTCATAGGGTAGCTATTTTCAACTTTTTGAGGAACCTCCATGCTGTTTTCCAGAGTGGCTGCACCAGCTTGCATCCCCTCCAGCAGTACAGGAGGGTTCCCCTTTCTCCACATCCTCGCCAGCATCTGTCATTTCCTGACTTAATTTTAGTCATTCTGACTGGTGTGAGGTGGTATCTCATTGAGAAATCTTTTGATTGTGATAAAATATTTGATATATTGATTAGTGGTTTCTAGGGTATACAGAACTGTTGAAACTCATCAGTTATATACTTTAAGTTTATAGTTTATTTTACATAAATTTTCCTCAGTAAATAAGGAAAAGAATCAGGATCTAAACACAGAAGTACACTTTTTTTTTTCTTTTTATACACAAAATAGATGTCTTGAAAGACATTCTGGAAAACATGACCATGGACCTTTTTCTAACCCTTTCATGTAAAACTAATTTATTTGTGCTTCCATTATACTCTAAAAACTAAATTTTGTTTACTGCTTAAATATTTTCCTTTATACTTTTTCTCCATGACTATGAATTAGTTATAGCTCAAGTTTATGAAGAATCATAGGTACCCCCCAAAACATTGATAAATAAAGACAGGAGAATTAATGCTAATTTGGTCAAAGTTTTTGAAACACCTCAAAATGATTATATAATATATGTGATTAGTCAGTACTTTAAGAATTATTACTCCTATTAAATAATAATTATATTACAGGTGAGCTAGAGAAAGCACTTAATTTTACTGTATAAATCTTACTATGAATTCATAATTTATAGGTAACTACACTTATGTTTATCATGGACATGAACATTTAATTTCTGTGAAGTCTTATGTAAACCACCTTTCTCATTTTCCTTCATCTGTTCCTTCAGAAGACATATACCTTCTCTGTGCTTCCATAGCACCCTGTAAAAACTGTACTGAAACTTTTATTTTGTTTACTACTGCTTTTTTCCTCATGGGGATAGAAACTCTATGAAAGAAAGGCCTTCTTAAATCTCTGTTTTTATCCACTGTGCCTGATGCAAAGGCTAAATTAACATTTAATAAGCACCAATTCTATAATTGAATGTGCTAATCTCTCTAGCTATGTGTTTTATTTTGTAAATATTGAAGGTCTATTTAGGATTGTTGTTGCTTCTTAACATTGTATAATGTCCTACTTTATCCCTGGTAATACTGCTTGTTCTGTGTCTGCTATGTCTGACCATATAGATGCAAATTTCCCTTGATTAGTGTTTGCATAATAAATATTTTATCATTTCTTCATTTTTTATCTGAATACATTTATATTCAAAGTGGGTTATTTGTAGATAGCATAGTCGGATCTTGCTTTTTATTTAATATATCTCTACCTTCTAAGTGGGAGATTTAGACCATATGTATTTAAAGTGACTTTTGTGTGGTTGGCTTGGCTTGAAATCTTGCTAGTTGTCTTCTGATTTTTTTAAACTCTTCGTTATTCTTTCTACCATCTTTTTCTGATTTATTTTGGAAAAATTAGGTAATCTTTATTTTTCCCTTTATTAGTTTATTAGCTGTACCTTGTTTAAGTTTTTTAGTGGTTGCCTTGTGGTTTGCAATACACATCTTTAACTTACCACAGTTTACCTTCAAATACTATATCAAACCGCATATAGTTTAATAGCCTTACAACTGTATACTTCTAATTCTTCCTTACACCTTGTGCTATTATTGTTACACACTTTGTTTTTCCATAGATTAGAAACCCGGCAGTACATTGTTCTTTTTACTTGAGACAGTTTATTATCTTTACATATAGGAGGAAAGCTTTTTAATATTTACTGTCATTTTTGTCATTTTCAGTGTTCTTCATTTCCTGGGGTAGATACAGATTTTTAGTATTGTACACCTTTTGCCTAAAAAACTCTTGTGAACATTTTTTTGCATAACAGATTTGCTGTCAGTGAATTCTCTCAGCTTTTATTTGTTTGAAAAATTCTTTACTTCAGCCTAACTATTGAAGATATTTTCACTGGATAAAAAATTCTGGGTTGACAGTTTAAAAAAAAAGTTTTAAAGCACTGTATCAGTATTTTATAGGTATCATTCCATTGTCTTCTAGTTTGAATAGTTTAGATGGGATATCAACTGTTTTTCTTATTTTTGCTATCCCCAAAATAGTTCCCACCCTCCTACCCCTCACCCCGGCTGCCTTCAAGAGATTCTCTCTTTTTTTTTTTTTTTTCCTCAGCAACTTGACTGTTTTTTGTTTTTATTGTTTGTTTTGTTTGGGATTCCTTAAGCCTCATAAATTTGTAGCAGGATGTCTTTCATTATTTTGAGAAATTTCTTAGGCATTCATTCTTTAAGTATTTCTCCTACCCTGTTCTCTGTCTCTTCTAGGATTCCAGTTACACTTACATTAGATTGTTTGCTATTTTCTTTCAGTTCTTAGGTGATTTAGGTTTTCCCCTTACTTGTTTTGTTTCCTTGTGTTTTAGTTTTTATAATTTCCTTTGATCTGCATTTACCGAGTCTTTGGTTTTCTTGAGTCTACTGTTCACAACCTATTGAATTAATTGTTCACCCTTAATATTGTGTTTTTCATTTGTAGCATCACCATTTAACTCTAAAGTTTCCATTTCTCAGCAAATTTCTAAATCTGTTCATAAATATTATTTACATTTTCCATTAGATCCTTTAATATATTAATCACAGTTATTTTAAGGTCCTATCTGATATTTCTAACATGTAGGCCACCTATGAGTCTCATTCTGCTAATTGGTTTATTTTTTGATAGTGGGTTATTTTTTCTTCTCTTTTTTAATATATCTCTTTATTTTTTTATTGACTGCTGGACATTGTGTATAGAAAAACAGTAGAGACTGAAATTAACAGTATTTAATCCCCAGAAGTAAGCACACTTCCTTTTATTTCAGGCAGTTAATATAGGTTGGAGGTTCCGCCAATCTAGTCAGAAGTTGAACTGGGTTTACACTTTGCTGTTGCTAACTTTATTTCAGTGCAGTAGTCTTCAAACTCTCTTAGTAATGGGCTCCTCTGACCTTGTGCTTAGATAGGGGTAGTTGGTATTCTGGCTTTCTCTTCAGCCATCTATGCATGCCTAAAGGTGGTATGCATATACCAAATGTGGTATGCATGTACCACAAAAGGATTCCCTCCATATTCCTATTCCTCTTCCAACAGTAGACTCGTTCACAAGCACCTTGCGGAGTCTCCATCATTATTACTATTAGTCCACAGGGTAAAAACCCAGTTCTAAACATTTTGATGCTAAATGGAAAAAAATTTCAAAGACAGTAAGATTAAATAATGAGGAAATAACTAATTTTCCTTTGGATGTGCTAGTATCACAGTTTGCACATGTATACTGACAATTAATTAAAATCTTATATTAATTTAACTTGAAATATATTGTTAGTGATCTGTGAAATCATAATTTCAGTGAAATGTATAAAAACTGAATATATAGTAAAGGGTTACTTAAATGTCAAATACTTTTTTTGGTATGAAGCTTGAATATTCCACATTGTTTTTGTGGAAAAGTGTATTCGTTTTCTATGAATGCTATAATAAAAGACCACAAACTGGATGGTCTAAAGCAACAGAAATTTATTGTATTATAGTTGTGGAGGCTGTTTAAGTCCAAAATCAGGGTGTCAGCAGGGCTGTGCTCCCTCTGAAATCTGTATGCAAAGAGGCCTTTTTTGTCTTTCCTAGCTTCTGGTGTCCTCAGGAGTTCCTTGGCTTGTGGCAGTAAATGCCATTCTCGTCTTTTGTCTTTACATGCTCTCTTCTCCCTTTGTGTTTCTATATGCTCCCAAGGCATTCTCCTCTCTGCATCTCTTTCCTCTTAAAAGGATACTAGCCATGGGGCACCTGGGTGGCTCAGTGGGTTAAGCCTCTGCCTTCGGCTCAGGTCATGATTTCGGAGTCCTGGGATTGAGCCCTGCATTGGGCTCTCTGCTCTGCACAGAGCCTGCTTCTCCCCCTCTCTCTGCCGACCCACCTGTAATCTTTCTCTCTCTCTGTCAAATAAATAAAATCTTAAAAAAAAAAAAAAAGAATACTAGCCATATTGCATTAAGGACCCACCTTATTCTAGCATAACTTCATCTTATCTGTTCACATCTGCAGTGACCCTATTTCCAAAAAGGTCACAGTCTGAGGTCCTGGGGGTTAGGACTTGAACATATATTTTGGAGGAACACAATTTAACCCATAATAAGCAGGAATAATGTCTGTATCTCAAAAGCATATTCCTAAATCAGTAACATTATCTCAAACAGGTAATGATATTAAACTACTGAATTTGAAAGGCAAACTAAAAGTACACTCATGACTATATCTTTGTGTCATGAATTTAACTTTCTAGGAAGAATTTTGATATTTGATTCCTTTTCAATTCAGGTAAATTTGAGAAAAGCAGCTAACCTTTTAAAAGTCATATTTAATAAAAATATTTATAAACTATCCCATTTGCTGCTTATTTGGACCATTGTTTACATAGAGTTCTGGTAAAATTAGGCAATTCAGTCATTTCCTTAGTGCAGTAATAGGGTAGTTTGGGGATTTTCAGTAATATTGTTCATTTAGCTTTCTAAGACATCTGAATTTTGTAACACATGTGGCTGGCATTCACTGAGAGCTAATGGGCTCTTTGAAGTTTAAAATCTAGTCTCTAGTTATAGTTTGATATTGACTAAGAAGACTCCAAATAGTATTTGCATCCCTGCATTTAAGAGTCTAATTTATGTTGCCTATTGTTCTCAAATCCTTGTTCAGAATATATTTACATGTGTTCAGATTCTATCATAATAAAATATTTAGTCTTAGAGTTTCAAAGTGGCATAGCAGTGGATTTTGAAGAAAAGCAATGTGGAACTTCATTAAAATAAATTTTATCATGGCATCTTTTTAATGCCATTGCTTTTTGCAAACTAACACTAGTAAGGACTTAAGTTATAATTGTTTTGACTTTAAGCATCTACTCTGAATCACCTTTGTGTTCACCAAGAAAGAGCACTTCAAAAATTGTTATTTCTTAACAGTATAATTTTTCAGAACTGAGCAGGAAAAAAGCCAGGTCTCAGCTTTCCAGCTTAGCTTGTAAAAAGAATGTTTCATTTATTTACCATAAGTCCTTATAGTTTCTAGTAATAGTTACTTGGGGAAAATAAAAATAAGTGCCTGAATTATAATGATTAATGATTGGAAAGTTAAAATAGCAAGATTTGAGGGGTTTTTTTTAATACATTAAAAAACAAAACCAAACACAGCATATACTAGCACTTCCTGCATTCGTAACACAGAGTAGAAATATAAGTTGAAATAGAAATGAATAAAAGAGTGTCAGAGCTAAAAAGAAGCCCAGCAGTCTTCTTCCCTGCTTCCCCCTTTTCCAGAGCAGGAAGCACAGCAACAGAGATTAAGAGGCTTTCTTGTGGTCAAACTTAACAAAACGTACAACCTAGAAATTACTTCAGTGATATTATAGTTTTTCTAATATTAAAAACTTCTACCTTTATTGAAATTCTTAAGTTAACATTTCAAAATTTCAGTAACAAAGAAATTCAGATTCCCACTCTCAACGAGGACTAGTCCTCGGATTTAATTATTAAATGTTGTTTGCATTCAGCTCCTTGGAGACCTTAGCTTATGACATGTCTACAACTTTCTTTACTTGAAGAGTAAAAGTTTTCCCTTATTTTGAAAATAAATCTCTTTATTTTCTTTATCTGTACTTAGCTATAACCGAACTTAAATTACAACAGGGGATACTAAAAGTGTTTGGAAAAGGATACATATGCTCCTACATCTAATAGTAGAAGGAAGGTGAAAAAGTGAGGAAGATTGTTTCTTCTCTCTTCTCTGTGGAGCAGGAAATACGGTTTCTGTTAAGAATGCAGATGTTGAGAAAGGGCGGGATTTTAGAAAGTTGGGACTGGGTGGGTCCTCATGGGTGATGTGACAGGGACATGTGAAAAGATACTGCAGCACAGTTTAAGACTTTGTCCATGCTTATGAGGCTTATAATTTTCAGTTTAAGATTGTGTAGTTTGCTCATTCTTGTTGTGTTTCTAAATATTGTTATTAAAAACACATTCTCTAGGAGTTTTAGAAATGTTTCACTCTCAAAATCGATCTCATTGAATGGATTAGTGACTGAGTTGGACGTACAGCTTGTGTTACTATACTGTGCCTCTTTAAGCTTTTAACTAATTGTGAAACAGATTTTATCGTATCAACCACTCTTTGTTTAGTGTGCATTTTGGACAGCTGTTATAGATTAGACTTAATATTTGTTAAGTTCATGGACACTCTAAAAAAGTTTTGAAGGGGAAGATACCAAAGAACTCTTCCAAAGTGAATCTCCAAAACTAGATTCTTTTTTTTTTTTTTAAGATTTTATTTATTTGTTTGAGAGAGAGAGAGAAAGAGAGCATGAGAGGGAAGAGTTCAGAGGGAGAAGCAGACTCCCCGCCAAGCAGGGAGCCCGATGCGGGACTCAATCCCGGGACTCCAGGATCATGACCTGAGCCGAAGGCAGTCAGTCACTTAACCAACTGAGCCACTCAGGTGTCCCCAAAACTAGATTCTTAATCGATACTAGACAGTGCTGTTTTCTTAATGAAATGAAGGGCAGAGTATTCCATTATACTTTTTTGTGTGTCTTTAATAGGGAACATGGATTTAAAATTCAGATTTCCCAAGTTTTAATTCAGAATGCTGGTATTTAATCATGATCTCTTTAAGCAAAGTCTAGGTTGAAAAAAGGGGAAAAATAAAGTTTATAATTTATATTCTTAGGTCACTTATCATAATATCTCTAAAGTACATTTACAATATAAGTCATTTGTATTTATCTTCTCCATGCCTTAGCTTTCATTTTTGCCATCAGTAATAAAAGCCTTTATAGCTTTATCCTCTGTTCCACTTTTAATTATACAAAGCACTCTAGCACTTACTGTTGTGTTGTGTGCAGCCTATGTTCAGCCGACATCGTTAATCAGCTCTTGCAGATCATTATGTGCAGGAAGCTTTTATAGAAAACAGAGAGGAAGGTGGTCCCAAACCTATGGCCCTTCAGAATGTTAAAGGTGAACTCTTTTTATTTGATACAATTTCTTTTAAAACATAAAAGCTAATTTATATAACAGTATCTGCATACATACATATTTTTCTCATGTTTCTCAGTAGTAATTTGTAACAAAATTTAGATGAGAACTGTGTGATCAGCTCCTACTGTTTATTTTTCTCATGTCACCGTTTTCTGAGGTGTGCGTCATAGTCATCACCACAGTGACCACTCCTGATGTCACAAAGGATCCTTACTTTGGTTAGTACATTTGAGCAAATGGATGCATAAGAAACCAAGATCCTTGTTACACAAATAATCAGAGGGTGGGAGGAAACTAATATCAATTATGTATGTAGGCATAAGTTTTTAAATGGATTTTTTTTTTAGAGAATATTTTTTTAAATTTTATTTATTCATTTGACACAGAGAGAGAGATCACATAGGCAGAGAAGCAGGCAAAGGAGAGGGGGAAGCAGGCTCTCTGCTGAGCAGAGAGCCCAATGCGAGGCTCAGTCAGGACCCCGAGATCATGACCCGAGCTTAAGGCAGAAGCCCAACCCACTGAGCCACCCAGACGCCCCTTTAAATGGATTTTTAAATTTGTATTTCATACTGAGAATTTGAGAAGGAATATGAAAAAGGTAATGTTTAAATCACAGAAGTGGAAGCAGCATGTTAATCGTAGACTTTTTAAATTGTAAAAAATTAATTTTAGATAAAATTTGCTATTGCAGATTATAGGCTGCTTTTACATCTAATACCATTCTGCCTCTCAGTGTTTTCAAATACTTGGACCTTATCTCCTCTTTTGGAAATCTGGTGATGATAGAAATGATTAAAAAAAAAACAACAGTTTATTTGCTGTTATTATTATAAGGCTTTTCTATAAAGCATGAACGTAAGAAAGTTCCAGAATTGCACCTAGTCGTGTTTTTACATAGGCTTGATAGGCACCTTTTACTAGCTACTTAGCTGTCTTTACATTTTTTTCTTTCAAATTCTAACATCTGTGTATCTCTGCATTTATCTGTTTCTTTCTCTCCTTTTCTGCTTGAACTGTTATGGGTTGGGTTTTGTTTTTGTTTTTGTTTTCCCATGTAATGCTATACCAATACCAAATGAATTGCCTTATTGAAAGTAGAGAAAAGTAGACTGCCAGCAAAGACATGGCTTTTGTATAGTCTGGAACAGGTTCAACCTTACCTACCAGATTTCCTAAATCTTAAAAATAAAATAATACCCAAGTAGTAGTGGAGGGGTGAACAATGAACTCACATGCTGCTTGAGGGAGTATACACTGGCTTTGGCAACCTGTTTGTCATTATGGAGAAAGTGGAAGTTAGCAAATTCAGTGAACCAACAGTACCATCTGTGTATTTTAAAGAATAGCTCAAACCTAGGAACAACCCAAGTAACACTCATTAGAAGAATAGGCCAATAATTGAGATGGGTTCATACAATGAATATTATATATCAGGAAGCATGTAACAGAATGGATTAATTTCACACATGTAATATTGAGTATAAGAAGGTAGGCACAAAAGAATAAATGCAACGTGATTACATTTAAATAAAGTTCAAAAAACAGGCAAAGCTAAACTATTCCATAACCATATTGTGGTGGTGAAGACAAAAGCACATAAATGATTTTCATTCTCATTCTCTCTCTCTCTCTCTCACACACACACACAACACACACACTCACTCACATTCATCCTTTAGGTGAATGATAATTTACCACAATCTAAGCAGAGGCCCCATTTATTCAGTAAATACTGAGCGTCTACTATGTACTAGGTATTTGTTGCCCAGAACAGAGAGGGAGCCTAGTTGGGAAAATACACAAGTAAATCTGAAATTAGAATACCCTGTTACGTGTCACAGTGATTGTATTCAGTGGTTATTTTAGGTCTTTTCCTCAGCCTTACCATATACTTGTACCTGATAATGGAATATCAACTTGGTAACTTTTTTTGGTAACATTTTTTTTTTCCTCATTTGTGAGACATAATAACCATGACATACAAGTTTTATTGCTTCCTGGTTTGGGCTACTGAGGAGTAATGGAAGTATAGTATCTCCTTAGATTTATAGCTCTGCTCTTACCTACTGTGAAGAAATACCATACTTGTGCTAGAAACTTCCTTCATATGACAAGTCATCATTAGAGAATGTAACAGCGCCTAGAGAGTTGGTGGGCTGCACTTTCACCAGTGTTTGGATAACTCACAATTATGGGAAATTAAAATATATTTCTAGAAGTGACAGTGCAGGGTGTTTCACAAGTTAGGAGTTATTTATTATGAGAAGAGTTACAGTCAGCCTGTATTTCGGAGATAAGAAAGTTTAGGATAAGGGAGCTTTTGTAAATTATTTTTAAGTGAACAGTAATAGTACTCATTTTAATATTGTAACATAAGACTACCTTTATTGTGGGAGAACAATTTATATGGACTTGTGCAATGACAGATGATCTAGTATGTATTGTAAATGATTCAAAAGATACCTGTAAAGACATATTCTTTCACTGGTTTTGGTAGAGTAATAGAATACAACATTGTCATTTATTCTTTTGCATCCTCTAATTCTTTAAAATATGTTGATAAATTTATCTTTAACCGTATTTCCCTGGATGACTTGTCAAAGGTGGGGTGAGGGGGGTGAGGAAGGAACTGTATAAACATTTCTGTAGTGGTGGTTAATACTTTTTTATCTTAGATTATCTATTATTATGTGTGCTTTGTTTTTCTTCTCAGATTTGGTATAATGTAATTTCTAATACAGAGATTAAGTTTATGTTCTGTAACCTACTGCTGATAATACATGAGTGAAAAGCTATTTTGTAAATAATCGAAACAGGGCAGGGATGGTGGAAGGGAACTGAAGAAGGAAGGAAAGGAAAAGAAGAAAAACACTGTGGATCTCAGATGTAAATATGTGGTTTGCCTTCTAATTGCAGTTATATTCTTTTTTTACTGCATTATTAAATTTGATGAACAGATTTGTTGGATAAATTTGTATTGAAATTTATTGCATTATTGAATATTTTGAATATTGAATAGTTAACTTTTTTTTTTAAGTTTCATTCATTTATTAGAGAGAAAGAAAAAGAATGAGAACATGAGTTGCGGGGAGGGCTGAGGGAGAAGCAGACTCTCCATTGAGCAGGGATCCTGAGGCGGGGGCTCGATTCTAGGACCCTGATATCATGACCTGAGCCAAAGGCAGACATTTAACTGACTGAGCCACCCAGGCACCCCAGATAGTTAACTGGTGTTAGGAAGCCAGCTTCGCTTTTAAAATTCACTACAAATAGGCTCCACAAAGTTTCTAAGTCTTAGTTTCCTAGGATATGTATTTAAGGCTTAGTTTAGCAGTTCTCTTAAGATTTCTAAGTCCTAAGCCTGTGTGATTTATATTTTGAAAGCCCATATTTAATCAGCAATCTGAATCAAAGACTATTTAAGCTACACATTTTAGGCATGGCATGTATTGTATATTTATATTATTTAAGGTCTGAACATTTAGATTTATAATCATAATGTTCACTTTTCTCTGACATCATACCCATACAAATTGCCCAACAATTGAGATAATTTACATTTATGTTATTGGACAGTGAAACTTTGGGTGTTAAATTTCAAAATGGGATATGACCAGTGTTCTTGACTGGCTTATCTGACTAGTTACTTTAATAGTTCGGAGTTTTCTGTGATCTCATTAGCTGACGAGCATAGGTTCCCTTCTGCAACTGTATAACAACACAACAATGCTAAGTGGACAAAAATATGTTATTTCACTTTAGTATGGATTTCCTGAAACATTTTCAAAGTTACCAAGCAAATATTTATGAGGCTGTGCTATATAAGGGTGTGTGTGTGTGTGTGTGTGTGTGTGTACACCATAAGAACTGATATATATTGTTTCATTGTCTAATATGATTCAGGAACAATAATAAAGATATGACCTTAGTTTCAGTTTTCTTATTAGAAAAATGAAAATCTTTCATTTACTTAGTGGTTATAATACCCTTGTGAGCCATTTCTTTTACTGACCTTTTGTACTATGCTTCTGTAGCTGCCTTGTCCAGTATGGTGGCTACAAGCCAGATTTGGCTAGTAAACAGTTGTGAAGTGTAGCTAGTCTGAATTAACATGTGACTGTAAGTGTAAAGCACACTCAGATTTCAAAGATTTATCACAAAAAAAGACAGTTTAAAATATTGATTGCATGTTGGGATCATGCTTTATTGGATTTAATAAAATAGATCATTAAAATAAATTTTTTACATGTTTTTGGTGTTTTTTCATATGGCTACTAGTAAATTTAAATCACATATGTGGCTCATACTTACGGCTGTCACATATCTTTTATATGAGGAAAGACAGGTTTAGAAAGACACATACTTTCTTTCATCTCTTTCCATTCCTACATTCAGGGGTTAGAAAGTTTTCTAAAGCTCTTTATATATTCCATAGCAAGAATTGAGAAAGGGACCATGTTTGTGGACTATAGTAATGCCATTAAAAGGATGCTTACTGTGATATAGAATTATTATGTGAGTTAGATGGTTTTCTTTGATAACAACTAACTTCGAAAAACACTGATAGGTATATTTAGTGGTTTCCAAGCTCAGAAAAAGGATTTCTATAAAATATTAGTTTCTGTTTTTTTTCTCTTACACAGAATTTTCATTTGTGAAAGAGCAGGTGAAAATTTTCACATGTGATAGTCATACATTCCTAGGATACAGAGTTCTTTAAGTTCCTATATGATGTCAGTGAGAATAAACTTTTTTCTCTGAAAAAGTGATTGTCTCTTGTCCCCATCCCACCCCCATTTCCATGTTTACTTGTCTTGTTTTTCCAAAAAGACATATTTAATGCCCAGCCTAGGTTTATTTTCTACTTACTCACTAAATAAGGAATAACATTGTTATGTTTTATATTTGAAATTGTAAGGTACATTTCTTTTTTCTTTTATTTTTAATTTAACTCTTTGTTTTACAGATGAGGGCAGAAGTGCAGTTGACCAAGCAGGTGGTGCACAGATTGTAATTGACCATTTAAGGTCACTGTGCAGTATAACAGATCCCGCCAATGAGAAGCTCTTGACTGTCTTTTGTGGCATGCTGATGAACTATAGCAATGAGAATGGTAAACAAAATTGAAAACTTGCTTTATCTCTGGGGGAAGATTAAAAATAATCATTACTATAGCACAGACCAAAAATATTCAGAAAAATTATGAGCAAAGAATTCATAAGTGACAAGTAAAATTAATAATTAGCCAACATTAAATCGCAGTGTTTCAAAAATATAGAATGTTCTAATTTATTAACTGGGACAAGTTTTTGAAGGGTTACCCATGTTAATACCAAAAACGAAAACAACATAATGGTATGCTATAATATTTTTCACACACATTTTCGAAATAAGCAGTATTAAAATAGTTTCATGTTTATTACTTTATATTAATACCAGGAGTAGCTTTAAAACACAGACACTATATTTGTAAAATTATTTTATCTAGATACTAGATTTACTTGTCAGAATAGAAAAAATCTTTTAATAAAATCTGGCATTAGAAAAATAAAGAGTAATTGTGCTTTCTGATTTTAGAAATTAAATAGAAGTTTCTTTTCTCTGTAAAACATTCTTAGAACTTGGCAACAAATGACATGTCAAAATTTTCAGATAACCTATACGGTTGTTAATTAAATGAACATAAAAATGGTGATATGAAAGCTTCACTATATTTTTAGATGTCATAAAAATTGTATCATCTTATATGAATTACAGCATGGATCGAACACTCAAAAATTCTGATAGATTTCTGGGCTATAACACTCTTCAGATCTTTTTGTGGTTTGTTTTATAATGGCATCTTAAGCTTTAGTCTTTGACAGAGACCTATTTTACTTGCATATTGAACATGTAATATTATTCTTCATTTTCATGTGTTTTAGAATCCCATGAAACTTTAGGCGTATTTTTCATTTTTCACTTTTGGTAGTCATGAGTCCAAAGAAATATTCTCAATAATTAAAAAAAAAAAAGATAAACATTGATGATGAATGGCTACTGACATTTGTCCTTAGTGTTAGTGACAAGCACAAACAGTGGGGACTGTAGCCCTTGTCCCATTGAACAGGGAGAGCCACTACCCTCCTCTAGTCTGTAGTTTCTGTATGGCAATTTGGCCAGCTACTTCCATATCTTTTCATTTGGAGATGGGGGTGTGGGGGGAGCTGCAAATGTAGCTTTTCATGTGATGTCTGATTTTTAAATGTTGGATTACATGCGCTTTTTTAGCATGGTACAAGCTAAACTTAGAATGTATTCTCAGGTCATATCCTATACAAAGGATACCTGTTTTTATATCTCTGAGTTAAAATTTCCAATAATAGTAATAAATAGTTTTTAATTGACAAATGGCTAGCCATTTAAACTCAAGATAGTAACAAATGGTAGCCTTTATAGGGTCAGTTACCACTTTTTATCTCCCCCGTAGTGGACTCACTTTTGAAGAAAAAATGAACAGGAGAAACAGAATGAGTCTGCATGATCCATAAAATGAATAGCTGGTTCCTAAATGATTGAAATTTGACCATTATACACACATATCTGAATTGCATGAAGCAATCATTGGCCAGTTGCTTATGGCACTTTAGCTTCATTTGGGACATCTTGGACACCCATCTTCATTGGGTGTTCATCTTGGACACCTGAAAAAGTGGGACAAGATGCTAAGTGGAAGAATGGTTTAGAAAGATAAATGAAAGAAACTAGCCATGAAGTTATTAGAGCAGCTTTGGATATAAAAGGATTAGTCTTGTTATGGATTTACACTCGTTGTTTAGTTGTTCAAAGATCTGCATAAAAGCATATCAAGTGGCCAAATGGTCTTTAAAAATATCACTCATTCTAATCCAAAGGAGACTGATTTCCTTTGAGTCCCTATAGTAGGATATTACAATGTGTAGACATATGTGTATTGAGAAGGAAATGATTAACAACATGCAGAGTCCACAATTGAAATGCATAATATATTTGTTTTGTTAAGGGTAGGCTTTTTTCCTGGCAAGTATTCCCAAAAATAACTTAGATATTTTGGAAACCTTGATTAACTTTCTCAGAACATTATCAGAGCAGAAGTGTTTTTTGTTCCATTATTGTAAACCTGTGATTGGAATGAAGCTTTCAAAAGTTATTAGATAAAATAGAAGGAAAGTTATCTTTAGTTTTTTAAACAGGTGCCAAACATGTAACTGTCTTCTTTCCTCTGCTTGCATTTACATTTGTCTGTCATGGGGATCACAGTTTGTGAAGTGCTTCTTTTTCTCCCTAATACTCTTTAACTTAAATTATATTCTTTTCATTTTGCTTAATTATTGTATCTTTGTTGTTCTGTTGATTACTCTTTTCTTTAAAATGTGTGTTTAAAGGGGCGCCTGGGTGGCTCAGTGGGTTAAAGCCTCTGCCTTCGGCTCAGGTCATGATCTCAGAGTCCTGGGATCAAGTCCCACATCGGGCTCTTTGCTCAGCAGGGAGCCTGCTTCCTCCTCTCTCTCTGCCTGCCTCTCTGCCTGCTTGTAATCTCTGTCTGTCAAATAAATAAATAAAATCTTTAAAAAAAAAATGTGTGTTTAAAGATCTGCCTACTTAAATATTGGGTCGTTTTGGCTAACTTTAGATCATTTGATACTGACTGTGTACCCCTAGATGAGTCACTGAGGAAAAAAAATAGAGCTTTTTGAAATTCATGGGGCAGTTTTTATTAGCATGGAAAAATGAAGTTCCTTTTTATGTGTATTTACTATTGCATTTCAGTACATAAGCCTCTGCTGGTAATTGAGTAGAGAAGTTGAGTGATAAATTAATACTCTACCAGAAAAGTTAACTGTGTCCTTAGCCCCAAGAGCTTAAGCCTTGTTCATAGGGAGTTATTCCTTTAGCTTCACAGATTAATTTTTTTTAATGTAAAGATAAGAGAGTGCTGAAAATGGTCACAAAGATCTACCAACATAGTTTCTTTGATGATATTTTTAAATTGTATATTAGTCCTGAAAGTAAATTGACACCAGACTGACACTTAAGATATCTTGATTCCTGTCCATCTGGTGGACAACTGTGAGCATATTCAATTTTTAAATCCATTAAGTAGGGAATAAAAAAAATTCCTAACCACATGTAAGACAGATAAATTATAAAAATATGTATGTGGTAAAGGTGTTTTTGTACCCTTTGATGGAACTGTATAAAACTCCAGGTTCATGAGTTTTAAAATCTTGAACCAGCTCAGGACAATACACTTTTAAGCTATGAGCTGAATATACTTTTTTATTTCCCCATTTGTGAGGCAATTAAAATTTTTTATACCCAAACTCGTAAGTGTAGAATGTCTGAATAGAAAAAGTTATAATTGCTTAGCCAGAATATCCATAATATTATATAAATAAAATCATGTTTAAATAGAATAAGAAAAACTTTTTTTTTTTTCCCAGTAAAAATCATTTGAAATTTATCCTTTTGGGGAAAATCATACCTATTTTTCACATGGCAGAAAAGCACTCTTCAATTCTGTGGCTCTCCAGAATAGTCTCAGTGTTTGACAGTTCTGGTTAGAGCAAAACATGTTGACAGTTTGATAGTCCGTTTGAGGAAATATGCAGAACTTCCTATATTTTCTTCATCTATTTATTACTTACCCTATAAACAAGAAACTCAGACCTATTATTATAGTTATTTTTATCTCATTAGTTTCTTGGGTATCTTTTTTTCTGCCTTTGGTTACCCAATGCCAAAATATTGCAGCAAAGGCTAAAACTTCTGTTCAGATCTATTTTCAAACATAACACCGTTTTAGCTTGTAGTAGAAGTTTGGCAAATATTTATTGACTTCTGGATATCTAGTATTGTCTAAAAATTTTTTATTAACAAAATCAGTACTTGGAAGAAAAATGGGTTTTTGGAATATATTTTATTTTAAAGATTGTATTTATTTGACAGACAGAGATCACAAGTAGGCAGAGAGGCAGGCAGAGAGAGAGAGAGGAGGAGGCAGGCTCCCTGCGGAGCAGAGAGCCCGATGTGGGGCTCGATCCCAGGACCCACTGAGCCACCCAGGCTCCCCTGGAATATATTTTATTAATTTAGAAGCATTATAAACTTGCCCACTATGTTACTTGATATTCCCTATTCATGTTCATTGTAGTAGCAAAAAGTAGCATTGAAAATATCCTGATGGTGGTGCCAAAAATTTACTGTAGGTGATCCACAAACTTAAAAAAAAATCTGTGCACGTATACTTGAAAATTGATTGCAGTTTGAATGGAAGCAAACCAGTAATCAGAAGCAAAGCACTGGAGTTATTTAACACCTTGTTCAGGAATCTGTTGATGGTCACCATTTTTGTTATCTTACCTATAATATGTAATAACCATGGTGACTGTGATTAATCAGTAAATATCTCTTGGAAAACTCTGTAATTGAGAATTTAATTTTTTTCTGAATATACTTATACTAGAGACATAAAATATAGAGAGAAGTCTGTTATAATTCTTTTTTCTTTTATTTTTCAAAGTCTGACTTTTTATTTTATTATGTTATGTAATCACCATGCAGTACATCATTAGTTTTTTTTTGTTGTTTTTTTTGTTTTTTTTTTTATTTGACGACAGAGATCACAAGTAGGCAGAGAGGCAGGCAGAGAGAGAGAAAGGAGGAAGCAGGCTCCCTGCTGAGCAGAGAGCCCGATGCGGGGCTCGATCCCAGGACCCTGGGATCATGACCTGAGCCGAAGGCAGAGGCTTTAACCCACTGAGCCACCCAGGCGCCCCCATCATTAGTTTTTGATGTAATGTTCCATGATTCATTGTTTGCGTATAACACAGTTTTCCTTGCAGTCCATGCCCTCCTTAATACCCATCACAGGAGCCAACCAATCTCTTCACCCCTCTCCCCTCTAAAACCCTCAGTTTGTTTCTCGTAGTCCACAGTCTCCTATGGTTCCTCTCCCCCTCTGATTTCCCCCTTTCATTTTACCCTTCCTTCTCCTAATGTCCTCCATGCTAGTCCTTATGTTCCTCAAATAAGTGAAACCATATGATAATTGTCTTTTTCTGCTTGACTTATTTCACTTAGCATATAATTCTTAAAATCATTGATGGTAAGCACTAAAGCAAGGACTAAAGTTATTTGTTGTACATAAGCTGTGCCATAAGACAGAAACAGAAGAAAAAAATGTGCCATCAAGGAAGGAAAAATTAGTTTCCTTCTCAAATGATTAACATAATATACACAGTTCATGACTGGCTTCTTTATATAAGCTAGATTATATATATGTGAAATATGTATATATATGATAGCAGTTTGAAAAATATGTATATTGGATATTTGGATTTCAGTTTGAGGATATATATGTGTATACATGTGATCTATATTTAATTGTATATGTATATATACTTTTTCAAATAGAGCTGATTTTTCTCTAATATCTTAATAGTTCCCTGTTACCGAAAAACTAATTTCTCTTTTTCCGTGGCTCCTAAAATCTCTCTGGGATACTCTAATAATAATTCTCACATTTATTTGCTGTACAGACTCATGATAAGTGAACTATGTTTGAAGGGAGGATATCTGTGTGGTTTAGGAAATCGAGCTCAAATGCATGGGTGTATTACTGGAATGTAACAATTGAATTTAAGTATTCAGTCCAGTATATAAATTCAGTTGTTTAAAATACGCCTGTAAAGTATTTTCTCTCTAACATAAAGGTTACTTGATATGTAATTAATGTAATTAATTGTAACTACATTACAATTAATGTAATTAATTATATCTGCTACCTTCATTTCAACCAATAGCAACGATTTCACAATTTTAATCTTACTATTAATCATTTTCCTGGTAACCTCAGTCTAGTAACTGGCTTAGTTTTTCTTCATACTTAAAATAGGAAGAATGGAAGTTAATAAGGAATAATCCTGATTAAAAACTAAAAAGCACTTTGGCCTGAGCTACTCATTTATTTTTATGTTTATTACAGGTGAGAAAGAATACTTCCTAGATATTAGATGTTTAGAAAATGATTTGATTTGCATAAGTGAGGAACTGTTTCCATAGTTTATTTACTATGGGTACAAGCTAATTAATAATTACACATAATTCCTAAATACTAAAAAATTTTTGCCTAACTTTAAGGTAAAAAAAATCAAAATATAAAATTTTATCTTTGTAATTTATTGTCTTTTCCCCATATTAATTTGCCAGTATACCATTTCAGTGTATTTTCTGTTCATTTCCCCCCCCTTGTTTATAAAGGCCAGGGAGATGTGCTTTTAAGTTTGCATCTTTTGAAGTCCAGTTTGTCAAAATAAAATACTCTAATGTGTAAACAGATTGTACTATAAGACTTTTATGGTCATTTAGGCTTTAAAAAAATATATGGTATAATTCTTTACCATTTTCTCTTTGTAAAAAATTTCTGAATTTTTACTGTTTGTCTAACAGCATTCTTACTTACTCAGCCAGGTTGAACTCAAGAAGTTCTGCTACAAATGTCATTTTAAACAAATTGTTTTACTGAACGACAGAACAGTTAGTTGTTCTTGTGCCTCCTGCTAATTCAGTCTATTAAATTTGACCTATTGGATTAGCTTAGCTTTTCATCATAATCCTTCTAAAAAATTACTATAATAGTGCTCCTACTTAACGGATAAGCTAAAGATTTGTTTTTTAGTAGAAGTATACAAAATGCACATTCGGTTTAATTCCACATGGTCAAGTAGTGGCATTAATGTTTAGC
The DNA here is from genome assembly GCF_010015895.1 of Lontra canadensis. Lineage (NCBI taxonomy): Eukaryota > Metazoa > Chordata > Mammalia > Carnivora > Mustelidae > Lontra > Lontra canadensis. The sequence goes on along the minus strand of NW_022630995.1, from coordinate 107,020,961 downwards.
TTTGACCATTATAGAATGAACTTCTGAATGTAAGAATCTGAAATTTTATCACAAAAAATGAAATTATTGTTACAGTTTTTTCATTAATGATTTAAGGTTTGGCTTTATATTATAGAAATATTACTTAGCAATTTTAGCTTCCTAGATTTTCTTATAATCATAATGGTGCATTTAGCATTGTGATACTAAATAGATACCAAATTATAACTAAAGGCAGTAGTGTAACAGATATGTTTGGGGTTCCTCATTCTCTAACGTGTTTTTCTTTATTTGATTTATGTCTGGATTGAAGATAATTAATCATAGATGTTATTGAAGATTATTTTCGAGATTTGCCTCATAGTGAAAATTTGAGGTGGCAGGGTTGGCTTTCTGACTTTAATTCATCATCACAAGATATAAAGAATTCCCAATTTGCACTTCTTTTTGAAAGATTCATGGCCTGAACAAAAGTAACTAAAAATTAAAAACAGCTCCTAACATTTATTTTATGTTGTAAATTCTAAAGATGGTAAGAAATCTGATCTCTGTTATTCTGCCTCGATTTAATTTTTTTACATTTGCATAGTTCACCATTATTAGTTATTGCCACATTTTAAAGACTGCAATATAAATATATATTTACATTTCAACTAAATGACAGAATTTCAGCATATGAAGCACATAGGGAGATTTTCTCTATATATGGAATGCTTACCTATATTTAAAAATGAATATTTAGGGGCACCTAGGTGGCTCAGTCGGTTAAGCTGCTGCCTTGGGCTCAGGTCATAATCCCACGGTCTTGGGATCGAGCCCCACGTCAGGCTCCCTGCTCAGAGGAGAGCCTGCTTCTCCCTCTTGTGCCATTGCTCTGCCTTCTTGTGCTTTCTCTCTGTCTCTTTGTCAAATAAATAAAATCTTTTTTAAAAATAAAAAATAGGGGTGCCTGGGTGGCTCAGTGGGTTAAAGCCTCTGCCTTCAGCTCGGGTCATGATCCCAGGGTCCTGGAATCGAGCCCCGCATCAGGCTCCCTGCTCAGTGGGGAACCTGCTTCCACCTCTCTCTCTCTGCCTGCCTCTCTGCCTACTTGTGATCTCTGTCAAATAAATAAATAAAATCTTTAAAAAATAAAATAAAATAAAAATGAATATTTAGGTAGTAACAGTAAAAGTGAAAGACTAGGCCTTGTTTTTATACTGATGTTACTACACCAGTTGAAACATGATGGTATCAAGCCCATGATTATTGACCATGTATAGGTTTGTAGGAAATACCACTGAAGTAAGTATTCAGATGTTTGGCCTTCCAAGAGCTAAGGCTAAAGCCAGAGGTGAATAATGGATTTGGGCCACATATCAGTCCATTTTCAATGTGGACTGCTTAAAATAGCCATTCAGAGAGAAATTCAAGGCAGAGAAGTATCATACATAAAATCACTTGTATAGAAATTAGTAATATTGCTTTCTAACTACAAGTAAAATCCAGTTAAGACAAAATTGCCTGTATTTTGTTAAATGAAAAATTTTTAAGTAAATACTGTTTGAAAAACGGGGATTGGCCAGAAATCTTTTGGTTATATAGATGTATCTTTTAACATAGCTGTGTATTGTGAAGAACATCTGTTTAATTTTAAAGTGTAAAAACTTAATAATAGTAATGCTTCAGTGTAACTAGTAATATTTGGGGTTTTTTTAAGCCAGTAAATCCTTCAGTAAAACAAATAATTTTTGTTTTTAAACATAATCTGTGTGTAAGATATACATGTGGTGGTATAAATTAACCTGGCAATGAGCTTAATTTGCTATACAAAACTATAGACTTAAATTTACACCTCCTATGGATATGGCCTTCCTTTCGGCAGTGCCATTCGAGAGCAGAGACAGATATATTTCTCCCACTAAGAGCTGCTTAAGCAACAGCTGGCAGTAGTCCTCTTAAAAGAAAACAAACCAAAAAGTTTTGATCTTTAAAAGACAGTTTCTTTCTGAGATGAAAGTATAGAGTTTCCTTTAATCAGAGTAGACTTATCTGTAGAAATTTCCTTGGTAGCAGTACTCATTACAACAAGAGTTGATCTGTAGTAGTAATTTAACCTGAAGGGAGTCCAAGGGGGAAGAAATTATCTACTATGTTAAGACATAATCACTCTATGTGCCATTGGATTGAGAACAGTATATGCGTAGGTCACTTAAGAATAATAAAAAAACACTTTTCCTTTCTCTTGTGATTTTGCTTTGGGGTTTTGTTTTTACTGTTATTTTATGTCATACTCACTTGTTTTTTCATTATTTCTAAAACATACAAAAGGGAGATTTTGCTCTTACAGAGTCTTATTTTCAGAATCTAGGAAAAAAGTTTGAATTCTTTTCTATTTTTTATTTAACTGTTAGAAAACAGTTGTGTAAATGTATTGTTTTAACCCTCCAGTATTCTCAGTGCTAATGAATTTTGATTTTATTTTTTCACTGAAATTACTATTTGTCATTGAAATGTATAACCTGGGGCTAAAATTATAGGGATAATCTGAGTATAGAACATATAATGCATATTTTGATTTGAGGAGGGCTTTTAAAATAATTGTAAATATTTTTACTTTTATATGCTCATTACTAGGTTTAGAATAAAAGTTCTCCACTTTCCTCCATTTTTCTCCATCAGTCAACAAAAAGATAATTAAGTAATAAGTAACTGAAAACTGTACCTGCATATGTGGATGTGCAAAGTTTTTAACTTCAAATCATCCTCTTGGTAGCTGTAAAGTCAGCTTACTTTTCACTATTTCCCTACAACTTGTTTGAACTTAACATTTCTATTCACTGTTTTACGTCATTTTTAATTTTTGTATCCTTTTTTGGAAATATATATATCATTAGTCAGGGGCAATTTTCTTCAGTCTTTGTTATGCCCAAATGGTTTTTATCTAATTTGTATTATAAGTCAACAAGATTTATATTTTCCTGTGTTTATTGTGTCAGCTGTGTATAATTTACTTGATTATAGATTTTTTTATGCAAGCCTGTACATAGGAATATTGTACTTCTTTACTATGAATAGTATACTATATATACATACTGATGTAGAGACTGTGTATTTTGAATTGTATATATTTTATTTTGACAAAGTTTCATCATTAAGTCCTAATTACTGATAAGCTTAATAATCTTACTGTCTCTAAGTGCCTGTTCTTATGAATAAGGTAAACATGTGTTGCAGTCTTCTTAAGGAACTTATTCTTTATAATACGGATCAACATAACTTCAGTTGAGTTACTGGGATTCTTTTCTGGACCTATAATCTATCTATACCAATGTTTTAAACATTAAATTTAAAACTCAGGGGGAAAAAGGTTCTTCAACTTAAGATCTTCTCTCCAGATCTCCATTCTTTGGAGTTTCCATGAGTGTGACCTGAAGAACTTGGAACCATTGAAATTCAAATGTAGGTAGGTAAGTGTTCACACCAGCGCATGCGTTGATTGCCTTATATCTCTTTGTATATGCATCTGTATTGCACCCCCTCAGTGCCTTTCTTCCTCTTCCTCCCCATAGATCATGTAGGGCCTGTGTCATCTTGATATTTTGTAATTCTGTATTTTGGTCAGTATTTGTCCGTGATATGTGTCAGGAGCAATCTTTAAAAGTCTTCAGACATTTATGACATTGTGCTGTCTAAAGACTGTCTTTCACACATAAGTGTTTGCTATGTACGAGCCTGGGTTGCATTTTGTGAATTGTGTTTGTTGAGTTCTGATAAACATTCCCCTGGAGTTGCTGGTTGGTATTCATTGAAGGATGCAAAAATTCTCAGTCCTGCTCTGTTACACTTTTTCAATTCTAGAGAATGTGAACTATTTCTGGTTCTAAGAATGTCTTCCAGTTAGTTTTTGATTCAAAAGTCATACTCCTGATACCATTCATAATATCATGAGTGTCACCTATCATCCTTTGAAGTCCATTCATAAGCTTTCTTTGGGCAATGAGAAAAAGTGATTAAACTTAATCATTTGCTTCCAGCAATAAGAATTCATACCAGTTTATTTCACACAAACAAGACCCCTACTTAACCCCACCCCTCAAAAAAAAAAAAAAAACCCACAAAAACAAACTCTGGATAACATACTAAGTTGTAACTGAAATAGGCAAACAGACCCAACCATGGAATATTCTCTAGGCTTAAGTATTGTTTCTACTCAAATAAGCAAACTAAGATGCTCAAGTTCTTAATGTAATTTTGCTCATAATATCCGAACACCAAAATCTGGGGTTCCTACCATGCTTTTAATTTTTATTTCTTTTCCTGTATTTCATCTGCCAAGCACATCACTGAATTTCAGAATCTTTATTCCATGTTCTGTTTTGTTTCATTTTCCATCTCCTGTAAAAGCTAGGTAATCCTTTGGCAGTGGTTCTTAAACTTTTGGTCTCAGGACTCTTTAGACACTTAAAAATTGTTGAAGACCCTATAGAATTTTTGTTTATAAATATGGGCTATACCTATCAATTTTTACGATATTAGAAATTAAAATGGAGACAATTTTAAAAATTACTTAATACTGCATTTAAAAATAATAACATTGCCACGTGTTTTTGTGAAAAATAACTTTAGAAAATTAAAAATACAGCTGGGGCGCCTGACTAGCTCCGTCTGTAGAGCATGTGACTCTTGATCTCAGGGTTATGAGTTCAAGCCCCATGCTGGATATGGAGCCTACTTGAGAAAAAAATAATAGCAAAAGTAAAAAAATTGCTGAGAAGAACAGCATTTATTTTACTGTGAATGTGTGGTGGGGAAGAACATGATGACCACCAACAGAATTCAGTGCCACTGACTAGGTTCATAATAAAGCCCCAGCAGTTTCACCCACCACTGTTTCTGCACCATTGTGCGAATATCAATACAGTGAAAAAGGCATAGATAATCTTGGTATTTTTATGAAAGTAGTTTTGATTTTGTGATCCTCTGAAAGGGTTTTGGGGACCCCATTTTGAGAACCATGTTCTAGGATGCCTGCTTATCTTGAAATGAAAATTTGTATCAGTCTGTTTAAGTAAAGTTTTTTCCTCATCTGGGCCTTCATTATCCAGGAGAATGACTTGCCTACAATTGGTATGAACAGATTTTAGAGTTATTTGAGTGTAATTTTTGTTTTAGTTAGCCTCACAGGAGTGGATATAAAAGAAAGCACCCAAGTAGTCAAAAATGAGTATGCCCATTGGATGACTATATAATTTTTCTCTTTACTTGTGTGTGATATGTGTGTTGTATGTGAGTATACAATTAATTTGGCTCCTGGGTAGCTTTGAAACACATTTTGCCAAAGCAAAGTGATTTTCATAAATTAGGGTGATTCACACCTACTGACTGCCATTGGACTACGCTTCTTTTTCTCCTGATCTACCACAATTTCAAATATTACTGCTTCAAATTTGTATGCCAAAGATTTTATGAAACTATGCAACATTTCCTCTGTTTTTTTGTCCCTCATTTCTCTGGAACCAAAATTCGTAATACCTTAAAAGCAGTCCAGTAAAGTGGTAGAGATGCAAGTTAGGAGAATATGAAGAACATCATCCTCTAAGTGGTATTATTCTCCTGTTGAGTTATCCCCTTCATAAAATTTGTTATTTCTCTGATGTCCCTGGACTGTTGGATGTTTATACTTGGTACCAACAGTACTGAGGGGGTGTGTGATGCTTACATATATGCAGACATTTAGTGGAGTTTGACTCACACTCAATGCATGCGCTAGTGCTCACGCTTACATACCTGAAACTTAATGATTCAGCAGTTCTACAGTATTTGAAGAGATAGTCAAAATGAGTAAATAAATAAATGAAAGTTAAAAATACTGCTAAAGAACAAAGATCTGCAAAGGTGATCCAATAATAAAGAACTTCACTGGTAAGTAATCGAAGTAATTTCTGACTTGGAAAGCTTATTGGTGCTTGATCATTATGAATACTATAACCATAATACAAGTATTCTGCCAATAAAACACATAATACTATACCTTATAACCTAAGTAATTTGCTTATAAGATAATACAGATATTGTGAATCATCAATTGCTGGTTTGTATAGTAAGAAGAGATATGTAACATTAAAGGCATAAGATCAAGTCATTTAGTTGAATATACTCTTTTATTCTTTCTCTTTTTAGAATAGATTTCATAATTCCATTGCAAAATTTGAAATTATTTTAGACTATTTGAACTCTAAATGTAAACTTCCCTTTTTCCCAGGCCTGTTTTCTTGTTTTGGTAATAGGCCCCCCACAATTGAACCAGATAGTATGCGTAATTACCCACTCATCAGTTTTCAGGGTGATGAGCCTCTGTTGGCTCTCCCCTTCATACATTACTCTAAAAGCAGGAAAAATTGACTTCAAAGACCAACAGGCATATAATCTACTGGCATGTGAGGCAACTCAATCCGCCTTCTTGTTCTTATCTGAAAATCACGCAACCACCTCCTTATCAGTTGGTTAAGAACTGGAAAGAGTGATGAAGAGATTACTAGGCAGACTGTCAAGGGATGCGCACTCTAAGGAAAATGTGTTTGTAATAAACAGGATTTTTATCTTTAGATTCCCAATAGGTAACTAAAAAAGAATTTGGAGAGAATTGTTAGCTTGAAAATGGCATATAATTTTTAAAAGAAACAATTCTGAAAGCATTCTGTATCTTTGGATGAAAGTTATTAATAGTAATAGTGTTTTGCATAGGCATGTGAATGTTTATATCTTTCTTAGCTTATTGTAAGAGGCAGAACTTTTGATTTTCATTTGGCTTATTTACCTTCAGCTTTGCTACAGGTATTCTGCCATAATTTGTTCATGAAGAGCTATTATGGAAATCCCAGGCCTGTTAAGTACTTTAAAACTAATTAGTTTTCTTAGAAAATGAAGGCAAGCAATGATGACAAAGTGTATTGATCTCATACTCTTCACCTCTGAAGCCAAATTTTCCTTTCTTTACTATGATGCTTGTCACTATTAAAACTTCGAAAAGAAAAATATTTTAAATAACATTTTTTTCCTTATAAAACTACTTTCCTTCCTAGCAGTCATCGAAGAACATTCTGCTACAAATAATCAAAATGATTTTTGTATATTATATATATTTTTCATTTTTTATTCTAAAGCAGCTGTTTTAAGGGATTCTAAGATTCTGTCTTCTCTTGGTCTTTGTGAACTATTTTTTCTCTGCTTTTCGTATACTCTGCTTTCCTATAATACAGTATAATACAAATATTATTTTGTCTAACCTTTTCACATAATGATCACTGATAATGTTTAATTATTTATATATTTTTAAAGCTTACTCTACGAAGGTATAAGACCTTTTTTTTTAATTTATGTTTTGACATATTATTTGAGTTCTGTTCTTTTCTAAATTTCTTTTAATCATTGAAAAGATTCAAAACTCAACTCTTGTGAACTAATGTTTTAAGATTTTTCAGGCAGTTGTATGGATGGACTTAATCTTGTTTTACTGTAATTGAAAATGGTATTGATCTTGCAATAGGGAGAATAAGCGGTGCTTTCTTTTTACTAATGTCCATTTGATACATAAACACTTTTGTTTGTTTGTTTTTTACAGATTCCCTTCAAGCTCAGCTTATCAATATGGGTGTTATACCTACCTTAGTGAAATTATTGGGCATCCATTGCCAAAATGCAGCTCTTACAGAAATGTGTCTTGTTGCATTTGGCAACTTAGCAGAACTTGGTAAGTCCTAGTCATGAACCACAAATGTAATTAACTTTATTAACGTACTTATAATAAAATTTCCTCTAGATGTTAACAACCTGGAGATCCATTTAGATTATATTTTTTGAAGCAATGCCAATACTTGCTTCGTTGTTTAAAAAAAAAGTAGGTCCAATTATATCTTATGGTTGTATTGTTTATAATTGGAGGTCCTTTGCTTCCCTCATTTTTTTATTTATCAAGGTTTAAAGTTTCCACTTGTATATTATTTAATAGAATTGAATATTTAAAATGATCTCCACTTGACTTTAGTATTCTTACATGAGAGATGGTCTTGAAATCAAGTATTGTTTTTCCAGGACAAAAATAAGTATTCTTAATTTATTGCATTTTATATAAATTGTTTATCAGGTGAAAAGGAACCTAACAGACTAAGGTTTCTCCCCACTTTTAGAAAATCCCTAAAAATGATAGAGGACTTTTTCATAATAATATATTTGTAGCAGCATTAGAAAAAAATATTAGAAAACCTTGAAAATTAGAAGGCAGACAGAAACAGACCAATACTGGAAACACAGCCCAGTCACAACAGAGAAGAGGACTGATGACACCAGCATCCTTGTCTCTTTTTTCTGTTTTGTTTTTCTGTGTATCATTAATAGTACTCTCTTCTTTCTGACCTTCCTTCCTGTGATTCTTATAAAGTTACAATGTCTGGTCTGAATCTACCCCACAACCATGTTCATAATAAATTTTGTATAATGGGGACAGTGAAACCAAATGATGTTTTGTCATAACTAAATATAATAGCTAAAACAAACAAATTAATTCTGTTAATTATACCCACTTTATAAATAAATAAATAGAAGCACTAGGACTCTGACCTTGGATTTTCTGAGAGCTCGTTTTCTTACATACTACACATTAAAATCTTGATCTCAGTACTTTCTTTAGCTTAGACTTTAAATGCTTCAAATTTAGGGGCGCCTGGGTGGCTTAGTGGGGTGTGGGGTAAGCCTCTGCCTTCAGCTCGGGTCATGATCTCAGGGTCCTGGGATTGAGCCCTGTATCGGGCTCTCTGCTCATCACAGAGCCTGCTTTCCCCCCTCTCTGCTGGCTTCTCTGCCTACTTGTGATCTCTGTCAAATAAATAAATAAAATCTTAAAAAATAAATAAATGCTTCAAATTTAAAGGACTAGAGATTATCAGAGCTAATTTTTAAGTCTTTTTTTTTTGTAAGAAAAACAGCAACATGAGCTAATTTTTAAAATTGGGGTTTTTTGTTTGTTTTTAAGAACAGCAACATGTTTAGAATGAATTTCTTTTCATGAGACAAGAATTTGAGTTTCTTTTTTTAGTACCATTGATGCACAGTGTTTAAAGTCATCCTTATAAATATTCTTATTATATATGTATTATATTCTCATATATATATTCTTATTATATATACCCAGTTATTCCGATTTCATAATCTGTTTTCAGCTGTTACTGCCTTTACCCCAATTGGAGGGCGAAAGGATAAAAGAGAAATATACCTTTACATACTAAGACCTCTAGAGTTTATATCATGAGTCTGTTATGTCCATGTAATAGCTAGGTTATACATCAACACTGAAATTCAGCATATATGACCCAGAATACTTTTTCTCTTTCCAGTGTGTGTTTTATTCCAATAAGTTAAATCCACAAAGCATTATTAATACTCAATAGGTAAATATCAAGTTCCCGTTACATTTGTATTACACACTTCTGAATATGACTTAGTATATGCTAAAGTTATTTTTAGTCAAATTTATTAATAAAAATGTTAAACAAATTTTTGTGGTTTTGCTCACAAAAGATACAAAGGCAAAATATAGAACAAGTATAATCTATTACAGAATTGGGGACAAAAAAAAGGAAAGTGTACTTCTGTCTTTTTGTTTTTTTTGAGTCCTAGTTTATAGGACTTCCTTTTTATTTGGCTCCAAAATCTTTTATAATGAAAATTCCTGCTTAGTATATTAGGATTTGGTATATAGAAGTGTTAGAATAAAAACTTGTATTTAATTTCACTTCTTTCTGGAAACTAAAACTACAGTAAAGGGATACTTTTTTAAAGACTTAAATCCACAAGGAGAAGGGAAGAGAAAAAAAGGGAGAGGAGATGACACAAAAGTATTTTCTGACCTAGGAAGAAAGACAAGCAATAAGTAATTTAGCAAAACTTTGATGTATAAGTAATTTAGCAAAACTTTGATGTATATTTCCTAGATTAGAAAGCCAAGAAGTAACCAATTTGCTCTTTGGAATCTTCAGAAGGATCAAAATTTGGTGGTATTAAAATATCATTCCCTTTCCATACTTCTTTTTTATTTTATTTTATTTTACCCAAAATGTGTTTATTGAGATAGTTTCCCACTCATCTGATTCAGGGTGCTTTAGTCCTCCTTCGCATCTTTCTTTCTTTTTTTTTTTTTTTTTTTTTAATATTTTATTTATTTATGTGACAGACAAAGATCACAGGTAGGCAGAAAGGCAGGCAGAGAGAGGAGGAAGCAGGCTCTCGAGCAGAGAGCCCGATGCGGGGCTCGATCCCAGGACCCTGGGGTTATGACCTGAGCCAAAGGCAGAGGCTTTAACCCACTGAGCCACGCAGGTACCCCTTGCATCTTTCTTTAAAACTTGCTTTTCCTGCTATAGGCTGGCAGAGGACAGTGGAGGACCCAACCCACAAAACTACCCCTTGTGCATGGCCAAAGACTGGTGATTTTGTAGCATGCTGGGCACTTGACGTCCATGAAGTAGGGGTCGAGGCTCTGCATAAAACATTTCTTGTGCTTCCCCTTCTCCTCTTCCGGGACAAGTGCAAGAGGTCCGTCGTAAGGGGCATGTTCTCATGGGGAGTTCACTACTGCCAGAAAGCCCCTTTCCACACTTTATAGTAACTACCCCTTCCCATGTAAACAAAGGTTGTATATATTTTCTAGAAAGGCTGCAAACAGAAAACTTATAGTCTGGGGACATCAGACTAACTTGAAGTAACAGGTACCAGAGTACCATTCCAAAAATGGTTTAAGTGAAAATACTGAGAACCCCAGTGTTATTATCCCATTTGTTCTGTAGAACATAAAGATATTTATACAAAAAGGCCATCGGACTGCCCTTACAGATAATCTTGTAGTTCAGAAGACTGCTTATGCTCATAGCTCCTAATTAGTTTTTAAATCCCAATTTTTTTTTTTTTTTTAATCATGATGAATATACTCTAATCCTCCTTCCCTATTTCCCACATCCCCCAACCCACCTCCCCTCTGGTAACCATTAGCTTGTTCTCTATAGTTAAGGGTCTGTTTCTTGGTTTGTCTCTCTTTTTTCTTTTTATTCCCTGCTCCTTTGTTTTGTTTCTTAAATTCCATGTATGAGTGAGATTGTGTGGCATTTGACTTTCTCTGACTGACTGACTTCACTTAACATAATACTCTCTAATTCCATCCATGTCGTTGCAAAGACAACAAGGCAAGATTTCATTCTCTTTTGTGACTGAATAATATTCCATTGTAAATATATACCACTTGTTCTTTATCCATTCATCTATTGATAGAAACTTGGGCTCTTTCCATAGTTTGGCTATTGTAAATAAGGCTGCAGTAAACATAGGGGTGAATGTATCCTTCTGAGTTAGTGTTTTTGTGTTTTTGGGGCAAATACCCAGTAGTGTGATTACTGAACTGTAGGGTAGTTCTGTGTTTAATTTTTTGAGGAAGCTCCATACTGTTTTCACAATGGCTGCACCAATTTGCATTCCCACAAATAATGCAAGAGTGTTCCCCTTTCTCCGTATCCTCAGCAATACTTTTTCTTGTGTTTTCAATTTTAGCCTTTCTGATAGGTGTAAGGCAGTATCTTATTATAGTTTTGATTTGCATTTCTTGAGCATCTTATCATGTGTCTGTTAGCCATCTGTATGTCTTTTTTGGAGAAATACACGTTTGGGTCTTCTTCCAATTTTTTATTGGATTATTTGTCTTGAGTATTAAGTTGTATCATTCTTTTTATATTATAGATACTAACCCTTCATTGGATATGTCATTTGCAAATATTTTCTCCTATTTAGTGGGTTGCCTTTTAGTTTTGTTGATTGTTTCCTTTGCTGTGCAGAAGTTTTTTATTTTGATACAGTCCCAGAAGTTTACTTTTTATTTTATTTCCCTTGCTTCAGGACACATTATCTAGTACAATGTTGCTATGGCCAATGTCAGAGAGATTACTCCCCGTGCTCTCTTCTAGATTTTTTGTAGTTTTGGGTCTTACATTTAGGTCTTTCATCCATTTTGTGTTTATTTTTGTACATGGTGAAAGAAAATGCCCCAGTTTCTTTCTTTTGCATGTAGCTCTCCCGTTTTCCCAACATCATTTGTTGAAGGAACTTTCTTCTATTGGATATTCTTTCCTCCTTTGTCGAAGATTAATTGACCATATAATTGTGGGTTTATTTCTGGGTTTTCTCTTCTATTCCATTGATCTGTTTGTCTGTTTTTATGCTAGTACCATACTGTTTTAAATACTACCGCTTTGCAATATAACTTGAAGTCTGAGATTTTGATACCTCTAGTTTTTATTTTTCAAGATTGCTTTGGCTATTCAAGGTCTTCTGTGGTTCCATAAAAATTTTAAGATTGTTCTAGTTCCATGAAAAATACTTTTGATGTTTTGATAAGGATTGCATTAAACCTGTAGGTTGCTTTGGGTAATATAGACATTCTAACAATATTTGTTTTTCTAACCCGTTAGCATGGAATGTTTTTCCATTTCTTGAATTGTCTGAAATTTCTTTCATCAGTGTTTTATAGTTTTCAGAATACGGGTCCTTCACCTCTTTAGTTAAGTTTATGCCTAAATATTCTATTTTTGATAATTATAAATGGGATTATTTTCTTGATTTTACTTTCTCCTGCTTCATTATTAGCGTATAGTAATACAACAGATTTCTGTACATTGATTTTGTATTCTCCTACTTTACTGAATTCATTTATCAGTTCTAGTAGTTTTTTGGTGGAGTCTTTAGGGTTTTCTGTGTATAGTATCATGTCATCTGCAAATACTGAGAGTTTTATGTCTTCCTTACCAATTTGGTTCCCTTTTATTGTTTTATGCTGTCTAATTGCTGTGGCTAGGACTTCCAGTACTGTGTTGAGTAGAAGTCTTGAGAGTGCTATCCATGCCTTTTTCCTGACCTTAGAAGAAAAGCTTTCAGTTTTGCAACCATTGAGTATAATGTTGGTTGTGGGTGTTTCATATAAGGCCTTTATTATGTTGAGATAGATTCCTTCTAGAGCTACTTTGTTAAGGGTTCTTATAATGATTGGATGTCTTTCTTTCTCAAATCTTTTTCTGCTTCTATTAAAGTGATCATGTGGTTTTTATCCTTTTATTAATGTGATGTATCACATTGATTGTTTTGAAAATATTGCACCGCAGTTGCATCCCAGGAAAAACTCACTTGATTGTGGTGTATGATTTTTTTAATGTATTGTTGAATTCAGTTTGTAATTTTTTGTTGACGATTTTGCATCTATATTCATGAGAGATATTAACCTGTAGTTTTCTTGTAGTGTCTTTATCTAGTTTTGGTATCAGGGTGATTGAATTTGGAAGATTTGCTTCCTCTTGTATTTTTTTGAATGGTTTGAGAAGAGTGGATATTAACTCTTCTTTAAATGTTTGGTGGAAATCACCTGTGGAACCCTCTTGATCCTGGACTTTTGTTTCTTGGAAGTTTTTTGATTGCTGATTTAATTTCATTGCTGGTACTTCGTCTGTCCAAATTATCTATTTCTTCCTCCTTAGTTTTGTAGGTTATATATTTCTAGGAATTTACCCATTTGTCCTATGTTGTCCAATTTGTTAGTATTTGGGCCCTCTATTTTTTTTTTTTTTTTAATGAGTCTTCCTAGAGGTTTGTCAATTTGATTGATCTTTTCAAAGAACCACCTCCTGGTTTCATCCATCAGTTCTATTGTTTTTTGGTTTCTATATCATTTATTTCCTCTCTAGTCTTTATTCCTTCCTTTTGTTGAGTTTGGCTTTTGTTTGTTCTTCTTTTTCTAGCTCCTTTAGGTATAAGGTTAGGGGTTTTGGTTGAGGTTTTTTTTTTTTTTTTTCCTTCTTCTTGAGGTAGGCTGTATTGCTGTAAACTTCCTTCTTAGAACCACTTTTGCTGTATCCCAACTACTTGGGACCATTGTGTTTTCATTCTCATTTTTTTCATGTAATTTTTAATTTCTTCTTTGATTTTTGGTAGACCCATTCATTATTTACTAGCACGTTATTTAACCTCTATATATTTGTGCTCTTTCCAGATTTCTTATGATTGAATTCTAATTTCATAAGATTGTGGTCAGAAAAGATGCATGGTGGGGCATCAGGTTAAGCATCTGCCTTCAGCTCAGGTCATGATCTCAGAGTCCCTGGATCGAGCCCCATGTCGGGCTCCCTACTCAGCAGGGCGTCTGCTGCTCCCTCTCCTTCTGCCCCCTGCCCCCCGCCCCCCGCTCATGCTCATTCTCCCTCTCTCTTTCTCTCAAATAAATAAATAAAATCCTTTAAAAAAGAGAGAGGGATGCATGGTATGACTTTGACTTTTTTTTTTTTTTTTAATTTACTGGGACTTGTTTTGTGGCCTAATATGTGATCTGTTCTGGAAAATGTTCCATGTGCACTTGAATGTATATGCTGACGTGTTCTGAATTTGTCTTTTAAATCCAATATGTTATTCAAAGCCATTCCCTCCTTGTTGATTTTGTGTTTGGATGATCTGTCCATTGATATAAGTGAGATATTAAAGTCCCTTGCTGTTATTTTATTACTGTTGATTTGTTATGAACTGTTTTATGTATTTGAGTACTTAGGTGCATAAATATTTATAGTTCTTATTTCCTCTTATTAGATTGTCCCCTTTATTATTATATAGTATCCTTCTTTGTCTTTTGTCACAGTCTTAGTTGTAAAGTCTATTTTGTCCAATATAAGTACTGCTATTCCAGCTTTCTTTTGGAATCCATTGCATGAAAAATGTTTCTCCATCCCCCACTTTCAATCTGCAGGTGTGTTTTGGTCTGAAATGAGTCTCTTGTAAGCAACATATAGATGGGTCTTGTTTTTTTATCCACTCCTTTACCCTATGTCCTTTCATTGGAGCATTAAGTCCATTTGCATTCAAAGTAATTATTGATAGATATGTATTTATTGCCATTTTGTTACCCTTTTGTGGTTGTTGCTTTAGATCCTCTCCGGTCCTGTCTTTTTTTCCTCTTTCATAGTTTGTTGGCTTTTTTTAGTGCTATACTTGGATTCCCTTGTTTTTTTTTCATATCTGTTACTGGTTTTTGATTTGTGGTTACCATTAGGTTTGTGTATAATGTCTTCTATGTATAGCAGTCTATATAAGTTGATGGTTAAGTAAGTTTGAGTCCATTCTTCTTACTTTTCTGCCCCCCGCCACAATTTTAGTATATGGTATCATACTTGAATCCTTTTGTTTTATGAATCCCTCGACTGATTTTTACAGAAATACTTCTTTTTATTGATTTTGTGCTTTTTACTTACCATATTCTCACTTGTGGTCTTTTGTTTTTCACCCAACGAGTCTCTCTTAATATTGTTTGTAAGGCTGGATTAGTGGTCATGAACTCTTTGAGAAACTTTTTATCTCTCTTTCTATTCTGAATGATACCCTTGTTAAGAGTATTCCTGGCTGCAGATTTTTCCCTTACAGCACTTTGTATGTATTATATCACTCCCTTCTGGCCTATGAAGTTTCTGCTGAAAAATCCACTGATAGACTTATGAGGTTTCCCTTGTATGTAACTATCTTCTTTTCTCTTGCTGCTTTAAAATTTTTTTCCTTATACTATCTTTTGCCATTTTTATTATTAATGTCTTAGTGTGAACTTCTTTGGGTTGAATTTTTCAGGTGATCTCTGTGCCGCCTTGATCTGGATATCTCATTTCCTTCCCCAAATGAGGGAAGTTTTCAGCTATTATTTCTTCAGATAAATTTTCTGCACCCTTATCTCTCTCTCTCGTTTTTCTGAGTTCCCTGTAATGTGGATGTTGTTATGCTTGATGGAGTCACTAAGTTCCCTCAGACTATTCTCAGTTTGCATAATTTTCTTTCCTTTGTTCAGTTTGGTTACTGTCCATTACTCTGTCTTCTAGGCTGTTCATTTCTCTGCTTCATCTAACCTGCTATTTATTCCATCAAGTGTATTTTTAATTTCATTTATTGTGTTCTTGATCTCTGATTGGTTCTTTTTCATCTCCTTGTTAAAGGTCTTATTGATGTCATCCACTCTTTTCTCCAGTCCATGGAATATCTTTATGATCATTACTTTAAATTCTCTACCAGGTGTAGTACTTATATCTGTTTTTGCTTTGGTCTCCTGCTGTGGCTTGATAATGTTCCTTTGTTTCAGAGATGTTTCTCCATCTCATTTTATCTGACTTCCTGTGTCTTTTTCTGTGTGTTAGGAAAGTCTGCTACTTCTCTTGTTCTTAACAATAATAGTCTTATGAAGAAGAGGTCCTGTAGTGCCCTGCAGTGTCCTCTATTCCCCAGGGCCTGGCACTTCAGGGACAGTCTCTTATGTGTGTTGCATGTGCTATGCTGTTAAGTCTTGGCCTCTTTTTCCTTCAGTGTATTATCTGCAGGGGCTCTTGCTCTACTTTCTGCACCTAGGTGTATGGTGGTCTGCTTGTAGAACTAGAACTGCCCCTGACAAGACCAAAATGGGCCCACAAAATGGGCAGGTCAGGAGATATGGTATTGGCAGAGTTTGCACTGGTCTTCTGGGGAGAAGGATGGGAGGTGGACAGCACTGGGACTGAGGTGAGTGTGACTGGGAAAGGTAGATTGCCAAAGTGTGGGGAGAAGTGAGTGCTTAATGCAACCAAGTTAGATAAGGAGTGTGGATACCAGCCTGATTCCACAGGTGGCCATTCTTTATGCTGTCAGGGAAAGAGGGAAATGGTACCTGCCAGCTCCTTTGTTCCTGGAGGAGTCTTCCCGTGATCCTTGTCCCTCTTAGCTGTGCTGTAAGATGAGCACATTATTCCTGCTCCTGTCTGTCCCCTAGCATTTTTCAAACTGCTGTTTTTATACTGTAACTGCACAGTCTGTTTGCTATGCCATCTCTTTAAAGGCAGGAAGTCCACTTCCTAATGCCTTCTGGGCTCTCCCAGAGTTGAGCCCTTGATTTTTAAGACTCCAGGCTTTAAGTCCCACTGGTTTTAAGAATTTAAAAATTAGGCCCCTCTCACTCTCAGAGGTAAATATTGTAGAGATTCTTCCTCCCTGTTTATGGGCTCCTTGGTGTGAAAGTCTGTTTTCTCCCCTTCACTGCACCATTGACTCCTCCCCACCATGGACAGCCACAGATTGTTTCACTCCCATACCACCTTCCTACCTTCTTTGATGTGAGTTCTTCCCTGCCTTTAGTTGTAGAGGTTGTTCTGCCAGTCTTCAGGTCATTTCCTGGGTTATTTATGCTGATATGGGTATTATCTGGTTGTATCCAATGGACAGGGCAAGGTTAGGGCCTTCTTACTCTACCATCTGCCCAGTCAACTTAAATCCCAATTTTTAATCAATATATAGACAATTAGAGAGGTAAAGATAGCTTCTAACATGAAAGGTAATGAAATAAATAGAAGAAATAATTTGGAGGAAATAGAAACCATGCAGGGTAAGGAAAAAAGAGCAAATATACTCAGGTAAGTGAGAAGAAAATACTGGGAATGTGCAACTGTAATAGGATGCTAATAGGATGCTATTTTTAAAGAAAGAGGAGCAGAAGCAAAAACCTTGACCATTAAAAGCAGAATAGCTAAAATGAAAGACAGTTGTTTTGGAGAAATAGTTGCAGAAGTAAAGCAGAAAAACAAGAGGATAGAAAATAGAAGAGAAAATACAGATAAGAGAATTAGGCCAAAAGTTTTAGAAATAGATAAACAGACCATTGCTAAATAACTTAAGCATCACAGAACTAAAGTACATAATTTTCCATGATTCGGGCTGTCAAATGCCTAGTTTAATGGATGAAAATAGACCCAGATCATGGCTTATCTGTTTGAAAATTTTTTTTTTTAAGATTTTTATTTTTTTATTCAACAAAGATCACAAGTAGGCAGAGAGGCAGGCAGAGAGAGGAGGAAGCAGGCTCCCCGCTGAGCAGAGAGCCCCAGGCAGGGCTCTATCCCAGGACCCTGGGGGATCATGACCTGAGCTGAAGGCAGAGGCTTTAACCCACTGAGCCACCCAGGCGCCCCCTGTTGGAAATTTTAAAATGGGACAAAGAACATCTTAGAAATTTAGAGGACAAAAAGTTGCATACAAAAGAGTATAAAAATGTAGACGTTAGATGTCTCAAAACACTGGCAACCAGAAGAAGATAAAGTACTGCCTTCAAAAATTGGAGAGAAAATGATTTCCAATGTAGATTTCTATACCCAATCAAACTGTCAAACAAGTGTGAAGTTATAATAAAGACATTAGCAAACATGAGCATTTCAGAAAATTACTATCCTATATACCTTTCCTCTGGAAGCCACTGTGAGACGTGTTCCACCAAAGCAAGGAGTTTAAATTAAGAAAGAAGACTACATAGCAATCAGGAGACAAGAGATCCAACAGGAAAAGAAGAATTCCTATTAGGATAGTGACTTGAGGGCCCCAAATGGCCTGTTTTCAAAGAGCACCTAGACCAGATTGGAACAAGTCAGAGGCTGCTAGAGTTGGGGTTGGGGTAATTCTTGAAGGAGATGAAATTGATTGATTACCTAAAGTGAGCTTCTTAAGAGAAGATCAGACAGTTGATCAACAGTTTGGAGTTTGGAGCTGAATTAATGATAAGTACATAGAAAAGTAAGCAAATGAAAAAAAAAATAATCCCAAAGGAACAAAAAATAATTCTAGGGAAAATGATATACTATATTATTAAAACACTAGTTACTGATATAACCCAAATTACAGTATAATTATATTGAGAAGATGAGGGTTTGTGGGCGGGGGGGAAGAAACCTAAGGCCTAATTGTTTATATTGGAAAGTCAATAAAATATACTTGAAATTAAAAAAATCAAAAAGTGTCAATACAGATATGTTATTTAAAAGTGTGGAGGTAAATACCAATGACTTAGCTAAAAGAGCTTTATGTGCTTTGCTTCTGAGAAGGAAAAATGGGAGAAGGAGACTGGATTCTTGTAATTTAAGTATTAGAACTAAGTATCTCTTTAAGCTCATGAATAATTTTTTTTAAGTTTTTATTTATTTATTTGACAGAGATCACAAGTAGGCAGAGAGGCAGGCAGAGAGAGAAGGGGAATCAGGCTCCCTGCTGAGCAGAGAACCCAATGCGGGGCTCTATCCTAGGACCTGAGATCATGACCTGAACCGAAGGCAGAAGCTCAACCCACTGAGCCACTCAGGCGCCCCACCCATTAATTATTTTGATAAAAATAACTTTAGAGGTACCTGTGTGTCTCAGATGGTTGAGCGTTTTCCTTCAGCTCAGGTCATTATCCAGTAGTCTCAGGATCAAGCCCCTAACCAGGTTTCCTGCTTGGCAGGGAGTCTCCTCCCACTGACCCTCCCCACTCATGTTTTCTCTCTCTCACCCTATATCTCTAAAATAAATAAATAAAATATAAAACAAAAAACAGAAAACAGAAAAAAACTTTAGTAAATAAGGGTTCTTGCCAAGGGTATGTTAAGCATCCATGAAATTTGATTCAGATATGTTCAAATCATACTTCATGCTGCCTTTTCTCTGTATCCACCTTTAGGATATATACAGATCTTGTTCTTTAATATGTGTATTAATCATAAAGCATTCTTTTCTTTGTGGTGACAGATGGCCTGAATTACTTAGCAGAAGTGATTTGGTTTTAGTTTATTAAGTGAAGGAGTAGAATATGAATTGGAAAAAAGAACACTAACACTATTTTTAAAAAGAATGAGCACAGAGATAAATGTTGATGTCAGTCTATTTCACCTATGATTTTATGTCCCTGAAATTCTACCCATTTGAAGAACTGTCTGAAGCAAAGGAGCAACCAAGTCCTCAGGACTTAAATCATCCCTATTTATATAAAACTCACTTTATAGGGTAAGGTGTGCTGACATTTATAGAATATGATCTCTGAGGGTTTAGGAGGCTTATTAGAAAAGACATTCCACTCCTACTTCTTTTTTGTGGCATGAAGGATTCATAAAGTTTTGGGGTAGATTTTCATCATTTTGGCATAGATCTGATGCAGGCACCAAAAGCAGTGTGATAGAAATGAATCCAGAATTATGAAGCCCACAAACTGAGGGTTTGGGAGGGGAGATTGGGTGAGCCCTGTGGTGGGTATTAAGGAGGGCACATATTGCATGGAGCACTGGGTGTGATGCATAAACAATGAATTTGGATCACTGAAAAAAAAATTAAATTAAAAAACAACTATGAAGTCATGTGAAGATTTATGTTTCTCCTTTCTCTTTTAATGTTGAATTTGCAGTATTTTTTATTTGATATCAACAGAGATTTACCTGAAACGAGAGAGCAGAATCTACCTCTTATATTTATTTAATTGTTCATTCAGTCACACTTTAATTCAGTCAAGCATTATTTTGAATGCCTGCTATGTTCTGGGCACTATACTGTACACGGTGTTTGTGGTAGCTAATACACATCGTCCTTGCCCTCAAGGAGCTTATGGCTTAGTGGGTGAGATGGAAAAATTTTAAACAAATTTATAAACAATCATATAATTATAAATTGTGATAATTGCTAGTATGAGAAAATAATGGAATGAGGTGAGGGACTAATTTAAATTAGAGGCACAAACTCTAGGTGGGATAAAGCATTTTCAGACAGTCAGGATTTTAAAATACTTGTCTCCTGTATGTAGTCTTATAAGAAGTGTATTTGGAAGCTGCTGGAGGATGCTTATACCAAATTGAAAGAAGTGAAGGCAAAAGGATATAGATAATAGAGTATCTAATACTGGAAGGAAAAGAAAGTATCTATTAAGATAATGATTTAAAAAATTCTAGGATATCACCTGTGCCCCCAAACAGAGAGTAACAAATCTAGATTGGATTTGGTCAGAATTCTCTGAAAATTCTGGATAAATTTTTAGGACATCTGAGGCAGCAAAAGAAATTAAGAAGATAATGGAGAGAAATGGAATGGATTCCAGTTGTATTTTTGGAGGCAGATTGGTAGAATTTGGTAATTCACTGGAGGTAAAGTTGAATGAGAACAAGTGAGCAATGACTACTAGGTTTTTGCCCGGGTAGATGGATAGATGAACTGTTCATTTACAACTAAAGGAAGTAAAGGAAATCTGGAAGAAATACAGATTTCAGGTAGTACCAAAAGTCCTAATTTTAGACACTGAGTCTGGATACTAGAGGGGATTATTCACATGGAGATGTCAGGTGATCAGTTAAATAAGTAGCTTGAAGTATAGAAGAGGGTTAGAGAGAGAGGACTGTATAAGTATCAACATACAGGTACTGATTTGTTGCTGTGGAAGAGAATTAGATTGTCTGGGATGAGAGGACCAAAAAGATAAGAAAAAAAAAGGATCAAGTCCCAAGGAACTGGAATTTATAGAGAGGTTTGATAGAAGAGGAGGAGCAGGTGGGCCAAAATTAGTTTGAAGTGGGTTTAAAAGCAAATGTGAGTTCAGAAAGTAGAGACAGTATATGTAGATGCTATCAAGAAACTAGTTTGTGAAACTGAACAGAGATTGGATGGTAGTTGAAGAAAAGTAAAGTAGAAGATGGTTGTTTTTCTTTTTTTTAAAGATTATTTGAGAGAACATACATGTGTGAGTGGGAGGAGGGGCAGAAGGAGAGAATCTAAAGGCAGTCATCCTGCTGAGCATGGATCTCATTTCGGGGCGGGGGCAGTGGGGAGGGCGCTCAGTCCCACAACCCATGAGATCATGACTAGAGCCAAAACCAAGAGTTGGAGGCTCAACCAACAGAACCACCCAAGTGCCCGGAGAAAGCTATTTTTAAGATTGCTTTTTTGTGTGAGAAATATTAGAGCATATTTAAATGCTGATGGTGGGTCTCTGGAGTGAGGAGAGATTAGAAATGCTAAAGAGGCAGGAGAGAATGAGACCCCAAGTACATGTGAAGAATTGACCTTTAATAGTAGGCATGTCAGGACCAGCACAAGAACATACCGTTTTAAATGTAATTTAATCTAAATGTAATGATGATAAGTCATCTTTACTTCAGCCATGTAAAATGCAGTCTGTTATGAGCAGTTTTTCTTCTTTGACTAAAAACCTTGAAATTATGAATTTATAACTTAGTAATTTAATTGTTGCTATGGTTACCTATACATTATGCTAGTGAACCTTTTTTTATAGACTTGAATAAAACTGGGTTGAAATGTTTTCTTTAAAGCCATTTTTCTTTTCAGGAGCATGTAAGATGTATCTGATAGTTCCTGTACTTGAGTATTTGTATTTATCAGTAATGGTACAAAATGAGCATGAATTTAAAGTAATAAAAAACAACTTCTGCATTTAATTTTGTGTGTTTACTCTAAGATTACCTCTCCTGTTTTGCAGAGTCAAGTAAAGAACAGTTTGCCAGTACGAACATTGCTGAAGAGCTGGTAAAACTCTTCAAGAAACAAATAGAACATGATAAAAGGGAAATGATTTTTGAAGTTCTTGCTCCATTGGCAGAAAATGGTGAGAAAATAAATGCGTCTCTGGATTTTTTTTTATCATATATGCTTTTTCCATTTTTTCTAATATTACTTAGTTGCCAGCTATTTAACTCAAAAGTCTTCTTTGCTTTATTAACGATGTGATGTTTTATTTGGGTATCTATAACTTCAGCTACTTATCTACTCTGTAACTATATCTCCATTTGCCAAAACTACTTTCCAAGTTTCTTTGATTATGAAGTCTAAACATGATTCTGTGGCTTACACATTTTTATGCCTATCTGGAAAAGGCACCTGAGGGCTGAACCTCACTTATAAAGCCTTGTAAGGCAAAAGGACAGTGTGGACACTGGTAAACTATTCCCATTTTTGGTAAAAAATCTAAAGGGATACACCATAGGAATAAGAGTGAACCAGAGTAAACATACCATCCCATATAAATAATTTTTCAAATACAGTGTCGAGCACATAATCAGTAAGGATGATATACATGAGGAACCAAGACCGTGTAAGCAAGAACTAGCACAAAGAACAGGCAACAACAGCAAATCTCCAAATACTGGAATTATTAGACATTGACTCAACATAGGTGTGCTTACTATATTCAGAAAGTTAAAAGGAACCTCGAAAAATTTAGAAGGAAATTAGAAATTATAAAAAGTGACATAGCAGATTTGAAAAACAATTGGAAATTCCTGAATTGAAAAAAATACAATCCAAAATAAGAACCTAATAGATGGATTTAGATTAAACATAGTCATCTTAGAGAGCCAGTGAACTGGAAGACAGATGGGAAGAAAATCCAGAATGAAGTATAAAAAGGGAAAAAATAATCAATATACATAAAAAGAGAATAAGAAATACAAAGGGTACAATGAGAGGCTCTCACATATATTTTTTGGAGTTCCAAAAAATGGTGAGGGAAGCAGAGGCAATATTTTTTAAAATTTTGACAGAGAATTTGGCAGAAATTATTAATGTAAGATAACAAATATTCAAAAACCCAAAGGAATCAAAACCTGATAAAAAGGAATCTACATATCGATACAGTATCTTGAAACTATAGGAAACTAATGACAAAAATCTTAAAAACAGCCAGGAAAAAAACAGATCATCTTAAAAAGGGTGACAGTTTGGCTGACTGCTTATCTTCCAGCGCAACAATGAAATACAGATGACGATGAAACATCTTCCACATGCTGGGAATAAAAAGTGCCAACCTAGAATTCTAAACTGCATGAAAACATCCTTCAAAACTAAAGACAAGGGCGCCTGGGTGGCTCCAGTTACTTAAGCGTCTGCCTTCAGCTCAGATCATGATCCCAAGGTCCTAGAATTAAGCCTCTAGTTGAGGCTCCCTGCAGGGAGCCTGCTTCTCCCTCTCCCTTTGCCTACTGCCTGCCCCCTGTCCCTCATTTGTGCTCTCTCTATTTCTCTCTCTGTCAAATAAATAAATTAAAATTAAAAAAAAAAAACACTAAAGGCAAAATTTAAAGATATTTTCAGAGTAAAAACTGAGAAGGTTCACCAACTTTTAATGTGATTACTAAAATAATTTTTAAAAACAATGTGTAGGGGCGCCTGAGTGGCTCAGTGGGTTAAAGCCTCTGCCTTTGGCTCAGGTGATGATCCCAGGGTTCTGGGATTGAGCCCCGCATCGCGCTCTCTGCTTGGCAGGGAGCCTGCTTCCTCCTCTCTCTCTGCCTGCCTCTCTGCCTACTTGTGATCTCTGAGTGTCAAATAAATAAATAAAATCTAAAAAAAAAAAATGTGTAACTGCCAAACTAATGGAAAGATTTATGGAAAGTTTTTTTTTTAAGCACACCTTCAAAATAACAGAAGAGAGGAGAGAAAAACGAACATGGAACAGGGGGTACAAATAGGGCATACAAAATATACTAGGGTTAAGACCTAGTTTTTCAGTAATGATATTAAATGCATTTGACCTAAATCCTTCAATTAAGAGACCAATTGTCAACTGAATTTTAAAAAATCAACTATACTTTTTAAAACAAAACTTGTTAAATATAAGGAGATTTAAAAGGTTGAGAATAAAAGTATTTAAAAAAATAAAAATCACTCAGGAGAGCGTGGGTGGCTGTCAGTTGAGCATCTGGCTCTTGATTTGGGGCCAGGTCATGATCTTGTGTTCTGGGTTAGCCCCACATCAGGCTCCATGCTCAGTGGGGAGTCTACTTCTCTTCCTCTGCTCTCCTTTACTCCCATCCTTTCCCTGCTTCTACTTCCATGGGCACGTACTCGCTCTCTAAAATAAATATATCTTCATAAGTAAATAAACCATTCAAACTTTAAGAAGGCTGAGATAGTTATATTTAATATCAGATAAAAAAGAACTTAAAATTAAAAGACTTAATAGAGGTAAGGTGATGAAAGTTCTGATTTCACCTGGGAGCTATAAGTATACATTACCTGAAAACATAGGAATCAGAAATACTCAGAATTATGGAGAGAAATAGACAAGTTCATAAATATCATGGGAGCTTTTAATACCTCTTTCAGTAATTGATACAACAAGCAGATAAAAAAACAACAAAAGATTATAGAAAAGATTAACAACATGATTAAGAAAACTGATTTAACGGACATATTGCACCCAGCTACAGGGCCCTTTCTTTTCAAGTACACATGAAATATATAATACACGTATAGTCATGAAAAAGTTTTACGTTGATGTGGTATTAGCTGAGTGAAATAAGTCAATCAGAGAAAGGTAAATACGGTTTCACTTATATATGGTTCACTCATATGGTTTCACTCATATATGGAATTTAAGAAACAAAAGAGATAAACTTGAGGGGAAAGGAAGGAAAAATGAAATAAGTTGAAATCAGAGAAGGAGACAAACCATAAGAGACTTAACTACAGGAAACAAACAGTGTTGCTGGTGGGGGGGATGGGGTAACTAGGTGATGGACATTGAGGATGCTAATGTGATGTAATGAGCACTGGGTGTCATATGCAACTGGTGAATTACTGAACTTTACCTCTGAAACTAATGATATGCTATATGTTTAATTGAATTTTTAAAAGCTAATAAAAAAAAAGTTTTAACCAAATTCAAAGGGTTGCAACCTTATGGAGTATGTGTTCTGACTTAAGTGAATTGTCTAATAAAAAGATAACTAGGAAATCCCTTTATATTTAGATATTAAAAAATATATTTCCAGTACCTCGAAGGTCTTAGGCCACAGAAATCTCTGGCCGTAAAGGAAAAGATTGATAAATTTGGCTAAAACTTCTAATGAAAATTAGAAATCAAACACACCAAAAGCACCATTAAGAGTGAAAAGCACCACAGTGAGAAAAGGTATCTACAACACACATAATCAATAGAATGTGTACAACTTATAAAAACTCCCACAGATCATTAAGAAAAATGTAGAAAGCCCAGTGGGAAAACATAAAACATTTAAATAGGCACTTGACAAAAGATAAAGTCCAAATGGCTAATAAACACATGAAAATATGCTTAACTCATTAGTAATGGGGATGCAGAATGAAACACTACATACCCATTGGAAAGTCTAATAACACCAAATGTTGATGAGGGTGTGGAGTGGTGGGAACTCAGTAAGTGCTGGTGAGTGTGTAAATTGGTACAATTTGGAAAACAAGTTCAAGATTGTATTCTGTGTGATTGAGCAATTTTGCTCTTAGAATATAGCCAGAAACATATACATGTCCACCAGGAACCACTACAGAAATGTTCTTAGCTTTATCTATAACAAAGGAAAAATTAGAAACAACTCCTATCCATTAACAGCAGAATAAATAATGGTAGACTCATATAATGGAAAAAATTATACTTAGGAAAAGAAATGAAGACAAATAACAGTAGTTAGATGAATCTTAAAAACATTGATAGAAAAAAGCCAACACTACAGGACACCTGGGCGGCTCAGTCAGTTGGGCAGGGGCCTTCAGCTCTGATCATGATCCCAGGGTCCTGGGATTGAGCCCTGCATTGGGCTCCCTGCTCAGTGGAGAGCCTACTGCTCTGCCTACTTGTGTTCTCTCTCTCTCTGTCAAATAAATAAATAAAATCTTAAAAAAAAAAAAAAAGAGCCAACACTAAAAATATGTATTGTAAGATTCCATTTATATAATAATTCAAAAAAGGTAAAATTAAACTGTAGTTTTCAGGAATGCTTATTTATTTAGTGAAATAGTAAGGAAAATTATGAGTGTGTTTACCATAAAAATCAGGGTAGTGATTTGAGAGGAATGGAGGAAGTAAGTAATACATGATGGGAAATGGGAATGAACAGAGGAGCTCCCAGGGATGCTGGCAATGAATTTCTTGATCTTGGTGGAAGTTACATGGTTATTTGCTTCATAGTAATTGATTAAACTAATATGTATATTATGTACTTTATTCCTTTTGTGGCATTTTTTTCACCATTTAGAAAAGATTTTAAAATATATGTATGTACATAGGTGTTTATGTATTTATATATATGATACATCTGTATGTATACTTACCTATATATGCAAATGGTGGCTATAAAAATAGATGTCCTTGGGCAGAATTGTGTTGATAAATGTGTGCTGGGCTATCTGCTTTGGCAGACTGCTTTGCTGATCCTCCTTAGTAAGGCTACTTAAAGCCTCCCACATATATATGTGATTACAGTCAAACTGTGAGAGAGCTGTAAACTTTAATCTTGACACATTTTAAATTTTCTAAATGCTTTAGATCTTATTAAAGAACAAAGAATAAAACTTGTTTCTCATCTCATTTGGTGGTTTGGCCAAATGAAATTTTTATTGTGACCTTCAGTCAGTTTTATACCAGAGAATTACTTGTAACCTTTCTTGCAATATGTCAAAATAACAAGGTTTTTCTTATATCTGTTTCCTCCTTTACCACCTTCACTTCTGTTTTATAATTGTGCAGTGAATTGAATGATACCTTTGAAAACTTATTTCTGGACTATCCTTAGTGTTCATCTTTGGTTTTCCTTGTATGCAAAGAAGACATTAAAATTGGGATTTGTATAATTCAAGGTTTTTAGAATTTTAAGGCTTTTTCTCATGACTTTCAATTCTAGTCACCACACATTTCTAGCCCTAGCATTCTGTAACCAAGGAAACGCCCTACTTTCAGCATGGCACAGTGCAAGTGTACCTTTAAAAAAAAAAAATTGCGGGTTGAATATTCTGTGTATTCTGAGATAATATTCTAAAGAGTATCAGTGGTTCTAGTGTTGGGTGGGGGGAGAGACCTAAATTTTTATATCTTAAAATTGACTAAAAGAAAATGTCATTTATAAAAAGGTCTTTGTTTCTCCCAAATAACAACCTAAAGCTGCCATTGCTATAGATGTGTACATATACAGCTTAGGGAGACCAATGACTAAAATAAAATCCAACTGAAAAACAAGACTTTAAGCAACTGTTTCTAAGGTCTTTCAGTAATTGTCTACATTTATCTTAAGTGCTATAAAAAAGACCCAAAGCATTTAGGTAAACCAGTTTAGGTTAAAATACAAAGATGAAAGAGGTATAGTACCTACTGTAATGGGGGAGACAGATATGGATATGAATATAAAATCTGCGATGAAATAAGCTCTGTAATAAAAAATATGTAAGTTATGAGGGTGCAAATGATTTGATATGAGTAGGGCTTGCTCTGAAGAGAATTTTTAACAATATAATTGGGATGTAAATTTTGCTGTTAAATACCTTCACATTGCTGGTTATCCATCAGAAAGTTCAAAAGTTATTTTTTTCTTTCAACTTTTAGTATGGAAAATTTAAAACCCATGCTGATGTAAAGAAAATATAGTATAATGAACCACCATGTATCCATTACTCAGGAAAACTTTAAATTAATGAAAATCTGAAGCCCTTTTAAAAAACATGGGTTTTGAAATTCAGAAAGTTGTAGATTTGTTAACGGCCTTGGAAAAAATCACATTTATACAAATATGAATCCAAATATACTTAGGTATAGTTTGAAATTTACTAATAGCTCTTTACCTTTCAATAACTTTCTACTCAAATGCCTTTCGTGGATAATACTTTAACTCTGTATAACAGGTGTATGTGTTTTATTTTAAATGGTGTGGGTGTTTTATAGTATTTTAAACATGAGCATGATATCTAGAATAGATGCATGATATCTAAAATAGATAGCTATTTATTTTAACAGTGGAGTGCTATTACTTTCCTTCAAAGTTGAGAATCAGTTGTTTAGGTGCTGCCGGACATGGTAAAAAGAGACCTAATTTCAAGTAAAAAAAAATGAAAAGAAGTATATAAGGTGTACTTTGTTTTGAAACTTAAATCTTTGAAAGTGTATTATCTAAATCATACATTTTCTTTATTATAATTCTTCATAATGTATTGCTTATTACAACTTTTACTTCATCTCAAGTTTTGGTTATTTTGCTCATATATTCTTTAGATGCTATTAAGCTACAGCTGGTTGAAGCAGGCCTTGTAGAATGTCTACTAGAGATTGTTCAGCAGAAAGTGGACAGTGACAAAGAGGATGATATTGCTGAGCTCAAAACTGCTTCAGATCTAATGGTTTTACTACTTCTTGGAGGTGAGTTATAATTTAAGTCAGTCGAAGAACATGATTGTCATATTTTTAAAAATGTATTGTCTCTTTCATGAATACCGTATACATTAGGCATTTTCTCATTTTCCTGCCTCATACAATCCTGTTGATGTGATGATATTGAAACCTTAAATGCATCATGGAGAGAATTAGAGATAACGAACCTGGAGAAAAGGAGTCTTTGTTATCTTCGTTATCTTAGAGAGCTGTCATATAGGAGAGGTGTGGCACCAAAAAGGCTGAAAGTTAGGAGTTTATTTGGGACTTAAACTAGAAAAATCCTCAACTCTTTTTCCGATCTCTACTAAAAGCTTATTATAAAAAGAGCATTACTTTTCCTTCTGTGAATTATCATTTGTAAAGTCTGTAGTTACCCAGTAGGATGGTCATATAGGAATATGGATTTGTTATTTTTAATTCTTTTCCTCTTATCTGTTTCTTTTACCTCTAGATGAATCCATGCAGAAATTATTTGAAGGAGGAAAAGGTAACGTGTTTCAAAGGGTATTGTCCTGGATTCCATCAAATAACCACCAGCTACAGCTTGCTGGAGCATTGGCAATTGCAAATTTTGCCAGAAATGGTAAGCATGTTATTTTGTCCTTTTTAAATTGGATGTTCTATATATATATATTTTTTAATTTTTGCTTTGCCATTGCATGTAGTAAAACTGGAACAGTTCAGAAGTATATGTGGTGTACCACTACCTTAATTTTTAGAGAGATGAAATACTTTTCTTTCTTTCTTTTTTTTTTTTTTTTTAAGTAAACTTTGCTTCCCAGCATGGGGCTTGAACTCCCTACCCCGAGATCAAGATTCTCATGCTCTACTGACTGAACCAGCCAGGCTCCCCTACTTAGTGATTTTTCTAATAAATTACATTTTTTGTGCAATTTAAGTTCTGGTAGTTTCAAGATCATAAACAGTGATCATGAAGTCCTTCTTTGAGTACGCTGCACTTCAAAGATCATTAAATTTGGGCCTCATTCTAATACGCATCTTATCTGAGAGGATATGCTCTCTTGCCTGGTGGTTGATTTAATAATCTGAGTATTCTTTGTAGGGTTATTGTGCCTTAATTTATACTTTTGTGCCTCTAAAACTTAAGTGTCAGTAATCCTCTGGTTTAGGGTACAATCTTTAATTTGGTTTAATAACATTTCCAAGGCACTAGACTTTCATTTTCATTTCTGAAGTCTGGAACTCCTGCTATTTAGTCTAGAAACTCATTCTTAGACTGTGACTAGGAAATATGGGCTTATTTTTTATTTTTAGTTTGATTATATTCCACTTTTAGCTGTGTAACTGTATAATGAATGTCATATTCCATTTTATTTTTGAGGATGATCATTTAGTCCTTATGATGTAATTAATAATAGTAAAATATGGGTTACTTGCAGCTAAATGTGGAATAAATAGTGGTTCATTATAATATTCTCTGCTTTAAAAATGTTTCAAAAATTCTGACATTGAAAAATAATTTAAACATCAGCTGTGACGGCATTCTGTATATTGTACTGTAACATTGGCAGAACTCATGCACAGTTGACTATAAGTGAAAACTACTAGTAGACATTTTAAGCATATGATTTCTACTTACTCATCTTCTAATATATTATCAGGCTGTGTGCTAGAGATTTTTCTTGTCATGACTTCTTACTCAGAAAACAAAAAAACTCTATGAATTTGATAGGAGAAGCAATTGGAATTCATTTTATTTTCTTGTAGCTCCATTTTCCCTAATGTAGATAATGGATAGGCATCACTACTATAAAATATTTAATTTAATTAATTAATTAATTTAATTAATTGTAAAGAGGAAAGAAAGAAATCTTTTTGTTTCATTCAGATGGAAACTGTATCCACATGGTAGACAATGGAATTGTAGAAAAACTTATGGAGTTACTGGACAGACATGTAGAAGATGGAAATGTAACTGTACAGCATGCAGCATTAAGTGCCCTCAGGAATCTTGCCATTCCAGGTAGGTCTTAAGAATGGTAGGCAACTGTGTATGAGGTAAGATCCTATTGTTTAGGGAAGTATTTATTTTATGTGATTTGTGTACCTATTGTGACCTGTCTATAAGCAGACATAATCCTTAAAAATAGCCTTAATGTGTCTTTGGATTAAAGACGCTCTGAGTGATGAGATCCCATTATCATGGGAAATAGTACAGGAGATAGTTAAAGCTATTATTCTGCTTCCTAAAAATAAATTTCTGATTAGGTGAAATAGTGTAACTGTATGAAGATACAATCCGTAAGAAATCAACTTGTTTCATATAACAGATCAATATTATTTATTAATATTGTCTAGAACTTCTGTATTAACACAGTTGGGTCAAGGACAGAGGTAAAAAGAAACATTTACTAAAGTTGAGGAATTATGCTGTTTTGTAAATAAGAAAACAATCTCAGATTTCCTTTATAAATTTTTAAGTGTTTTGAGGGTAGGTTTTAAAAGCCAGTATATATTATTTCATATGTTATGCTCCTATAGACGAATAAAAAAATTATGTCCCACCCCCAGTCCTATTCTTAAAGTAAAAAGACTGCTTTTAAATAGAAAAATGTAATATGGGGCCTTAAAAATAGTAAGACAATAAATATGTATTGAATTGAATGACTACAGTCAAGAATGCTAGCACCATTCTAACCGTAGTCTCTCTTTCTCTCTCTCTCTCTAGTTGTAAATAAAGCTAAGATGTTATCGGCTGGAGTCACAGAGGCAGTTTTGAAATTCCTTAAGTCTGAAATGCCTCCAGTTCAATTCAAACTTCTGGGAACATTAAGAATGTTAATAGATGCACAAGGTAAAAGAAATGTTTTTGCAAGGTACATTTTTGGTATGATAGTGTGCCTTAGTTGAAAAGGACTTGTTTTTAGCTTTCAGAATTATATAACCTTAAAGATAAATGGCAAGTGAAAGGCAAAGAGAGATTGGTTTTAGAGCTCCATTCATTAATTTCCATGCTTGTTGTAATTGACTTTAAATGGAAATTGTATTGCATCTCTAGTGTACATATAATCCTGATTTTACATTGATTTATTAGCAGTTCTGAGGGGTTTTTATGTTTCAGCGTTTCATACCATTTTTTTTTTTTTTAAGATTATACTTATTTATTTGACAGAGAATGAGAGAGCACAAGCAGGGGGAGCAACAGAGGGGTAGGGAGAAGCAGGCTGCCTGCTGAGCAGGGAGCTTCACGTGGGGCTCTATCCCAGGACCAAAGGCAGATGCTTAACTGACTTAGCCACCGAGGCACCCCATTTTATACCCATTTTTACCTTTGTCTTGAAAATCACATTTCAGTATACTGACAGTCAAAATTTTTAAAAATTTATTTTGCAAATAGGGAGATCATTTTCTGTTCACAGGGGAAAAAAATGACAAAAACTACTCCTTGGAATGAATTGTGTTTATTTGCTTATTTCTAAATTCTAAACCTTTCTCTAAATTGATTTCTCAGAGTCCTTCTAATACCCTTTGTTACAGTTTGCCAGACTACTAACATACTACCAGGCTGAATCATTAGAGTATAACATTGTTTTGTATTTTTATGTTTTGTATGAAAGTCCACAACTTTGTAGAAAAAGCTAAATAGTCCATCAGATATGGAGTATTTGCAGTTCTTGCTTAATAAGATCATTGTGTTGTACAATTACATATATATGTATACATATATATGTACATATATATATATGTATATATATATATATATATATACACAAAATTTTCTTTCACAGTCTTACATCTTCACTAGTTATTTCAGTTGGTTGCCTATCAGTGATTGTTTCCTTTGTGGTTTGACTTTCTTCCTATAGCAGAAGCTGCTGAACAACTGGGAAAGAATGTTAAATTAGTGGAGCGTTTGGTAGAATGGTGTGAAGCCAAAGATCATGCTGGTGTGATGGGGGAGTCCAACAGACTGCTGTCTGCCCTCATACGACACAGTAAATCAAAAGTAAGTCCCAGAGAAAACTGTCCATTAAAAAACATACAAGTGGCCTTTTTGGAAATTCCGTATCATAGATCCTATATCATAAGCTTGCATTTTACATATTTATATATAAATATATTACAGATAGACCTCAGAGGTATCATAGTTTCTGTTCCAGACCACTGTGATAAAGCGAAAATTGCAAAAAAGTGAGTCAAATGAATTTTTTGGTTTCCTAATGCATATAAAAGTTGTGTTTACATTATACTGTAGTCTAAGTGTGCAGTAGCATTATGTTTAATATAATAATTTGGATACCTTAATTAAAAAATACTTGATTGCTAAAAAATGCTAACCATTTTCAGTGAGCTTTCAGAGTCCTCATCACCGATCACAGATCACCATAACAAACAGAGTAATGGAAAAGTTTGAAACTTTGTGAGAATTACCAACATGTGATCCAGACATGAAGTGAGCAGATGTTTCTGGGAAAATGGCTCTGATAGACCTACTTGACACAGGGTAGCACAGACCTTCAGTTTACATAAAACGCAGTATCTGTGAAACACAATGAGGTGAAGCACAGTAAGATGAGGGATGCCTGTGATCCACAACCCTGAAAAAGTTGAAGATTGAGCTTTTTGCATGTAGTTTTATTCCATAATAGTTAATCCCATAAGGCTTTGGAATGAAACAGTTGAGTTCAGATTTTATCTCTACCATACTTGCTCAGGTCTTTCGCACCCCAGTATCTCAGTATGTTAGACCTGGGCTAGTACCGACCTGAAAGTTCTGTGAGAATGAGTCAGTGAGATCCCATATGCAAAGTGCTCAGCTGGTACCTGGGACGTAGAAAGCACTCAAGTGGAGTCGTTGTAAATGTTGCTGGTCTCACCATTTTTACCACTACACTCAGTGTCCGACATCTTCGGTGGACTGGGCACTGACCAAGCTAGCTAATGATATTAAGAAATTAAATGATATCAAGATAGTATGTGATGCTCTAAACTCACAAAGTTGGAGGAAATCCATTCCCAGAGCGGTGTCCAGCCTAGGATGTGTCTGACATGTGGTTGCTAACCTGTTTGTTGAGTGAATGAATACATGAATGAGCAAATAAACTATTATAAGGATCACAGTGTTGGAAACCCAGGCCAGCAGGTTAGCAGCTGATTTATTATCTATATTATATGCCTTTTATTTTTCTACAACCTGTTTTCTAAAGTGAAACTTCGGGCATTTCACTTACGCCCTTGGGAAAATGCATCACAACTTCTTAACCAAATCTTGGAGCTAAAACTGTTCAATTGCTATATTAATTGAGATTTGAGGGATTTGAGCCTTTTCTGTTAATATTTATCACAGATTTCCCTGTCTCTCATCTATACCCCCATTCCCCCCACCAGAAAATAAAAGCTTTCAAGTACCCATTAAGTATCGTCATCATGTAGGTGTTTTGAAAAGACCAGGGAACAAGGCATTGCACCTTTCTAGGGCTGTGTGTGTGTAACAAAAAAGCAATTTGAAATGATACAGTTTGATGATAATTTTAACTTCATGGTCACATTGTAACTGTATGTTTACAGTTCAGTCCTGCAGGCCAGGCTTTTTGTTTGTTCCTTGCATATGTTCCCTACAGTTAAGTGTATATTGCTCCTAAGCAGCATTAGGAGCCTTGATTTGCATACTTTAATGATCAGAACATAAGGCGTGTTCCTTGTGTGAGCTCCAGATCAGAACTCTTAAATTATTTTTAAATTTCGCAAACATTAAAGTAGAATGGGTGATACCTTTTGAGAATCAAAGCAGTTCTCAGAGTATGTTCCATTGAATAATAACCCTAAAAAACACTGCACAAAGAGAGAAGGTTGTATGATCAAGTTAGTTAGGAAGTAGTTCATTCCCTTTCCTTGCCTTTGGAACTCACAGCCCACATTAGTACAACTCAAAAAAAACCTTAACTCTGTTTACTCCACTGATCCCCAAACTATCAGACAATGGGTTTCTGCAAGTTACATCTATCAAATACATTCCACTGGACATACTTCAGAGAATCCTACTCTGGAAGAATCTTTTAAACACTAGGCACAAGTGAGTCACATTCCTGTAGATCCTTAACCAACTATTGGGAATTACAGTTCTCTCCTTGTGTTATTTTTAAACTTTGAAGATCCTACTCCTTTTAAAGTCACACTGAATTCTGTCTTAGAGTCCAACCCTCTAAAAATTTGCACTGACTCACAAGGTTTCACACTCGCTTAGTCATCCCAGCCATATACAGTGTATTCCTGCACTTGTGCCAAGAGGTAAATTCACATCTTCCCTCGAAAGAGTGTCCTAGGCTAGGACTCTTGAGCAGCTAGCTGGACCTTCTGATTGTAGACAACAAAAACAGAAAAGTACAGTTTGCTTCTACAGTAGGAATATAAAAGTTGCCTCCTGTCGAGGTACTCTCCTTCCTCCTTATTTAAGGGTAAAACATTCTTCAGTTATCAAGCTAAAAACTTAATGAAACAAAATTTATTTCAGCATTCGTTCATACATCTAACATCTGATATCCTGTGCTGGGAAGTAGTCTTTGATGATACAAAGTCGAGAAAGTTTTTGTTAGGTGATTCAGTGGCTGTGTTATAAACTGATTATCTTGGATTTAAGCCTACTTCAGAACATTACATTGTAATCAATATTATACAGTTTTCAGCAAAGTTTGTAGCTGGATTATCTCAATTATTAAGGGCAAATGGACCATAAAAGCTAAATATGTGAAACTCTTACATACATAATTTGCCTTAGTTATGTTTGTGCCAAAATTTAACTTTCTATAAGAAAACTCCTTATGAAATAGGATTGCAAGATAATACATCATTTAAACCTTTGTAAAGCATTATAAAGTATGTCCAAAATTTTTGGAGATTTTGCAGATGCACTTAGGGCTTGGAAAGATTACCCAGAAAAATGTCTTCCTGTATATTTCTCCAGTCTAATAAATGAAATGGTTTCAGAAAAATTAAACTCTCTAGGTTAATTTTAGATGTGTATTGGTTAAAATTACTTATAATTCTCTAGATGAACCTTGCTCTGTGGAGTGGCACTAATATCCTTTTTTCCCCCTAATTTCTTGAAGTTTAAAATATAACTTTAAAATACATTCATAGAGCCTCTGTAGAGCACATTGTGACTAGCTATGTATGATACTAATGATGAATTTAGTACATACACTTTTGCGTAGACCACAGTGATTAGGAACAAGGAAGTGATAAGCAAACTGCCTAGATATGAGTCTTGACTTTTTTACCACTTAATCACCAACTTTGGAAAGATTTCATAACTTAATCTGAGCTTAAGTTTTTTCATCTGTTAATTAAATGAGGGGATTTTCTGGGAGGATAAGAATATGCTAATGTCTGTAAGCTACCCAGTATAATGTCCAGTGTGTACTTGTTGCTCCATAGAGGGTAGCTATCAGTAGTATTCTCTTATGTCATACAGCACAAGAACAAGGCTTCATTTGTCTTTTACCTTCCA
Source organism: Lontra canadensis (assembly GCF_010015895.1). NCBI lineage: Eukaryota > Metazoa > Chordata > Mammalia > Carnivora > Mustelidae > Lontra > Lontra canadensis. Next base: position 106,984,491 of record NW_022630995.1, on the reverse strand, counting down.
TTTCTGTCAGGCAAAGCAACTTCCTAGAGGAGCTATTCAATAAACATTTACTGAAGTAGGAGGAGAGAGAGCAGGCACTTTAAAAAGCAATACTCTGTTTTCTGTTCAAAAAAGTGAGATGGAGGGGCTTCTGGGTAACTCAGTCAATTAAGCATGTGACTCGATTTTGGCTCAGGCCGTGATCTCAGGGTTGTGAGATCAAGTCTCGTGTCAGGCTCTACACTCTGCATGGAGCCTGCTTGAGATTCTCTCTGTCCTTCTCCCTCTGCTTGTGCATTCTCTCTCTCTAAAATAAAAATAAAATAAATGAGATGGTAAATAAGCTATGCTTGAACTTATAGGGAGCTACTCACTTCTGATACACAGTTTCCTTCTTCATTTATTATCTGCCTCTCCTTCTACTACAGTGGACTCTCTGGGGTGAACCACAAAATAAAGGATGAAATGCTAGTCCAAGAACCTTCATTAAGTGACTGCATATGTATCTATGAACTTCCCTCTTGTCTTCTTCATTCAAGAAGCTCCTTTGTGATTTTTATAAAATTCTTTACAATTTTAAGTTTCAAATAAAGTGCCCACCAAGTACATTGGGAGGCTTTCTATTTGTTAGAAAGGGCTTTAAAAGACACTTACTAAAAGAGGGTAATGATAAAAGGCTACTTAGATGCCAGAATATAGCCACCATAAAAACTCAGTACTAGGACTCCAATGATTTAGAATATTTGATCTCTAAATGCGTTTGGGCTCAAAGCAAAGATACTGTCTATAAACAGTTTTCTTAAGAATTTATAGAAGGTAGAAGCATAACGGAAACCCCTCTTCAAATATTATAGCAAATTAATTTTAAAAATATTTCTAATTACAGTTAGTTTTATACTGTTGAAGCTAATGCAGACAGGCTACTTAATATCCACTTAAATTACTAAAAGTAGTGAGAACAAAGAAAATTACTTTAAAAATTCTGTAATTGAGACTTTCTGCTAAATCACATTTAATCCAAGAGTTTTTAGGAAACAAAACTGAGATAAAAACAAAAATGAATACTAGAAATAAATGTGCCATTTTAAAAAAATCTAACTTTTGCCTTGTCATATATTCTTATAATGTGTTTTTCATGTAATAACTTTGTAATTATCACAAAAAGCTATGATAACACTATCCCAGTATTATAGATAAAGTCACTGAAATTCAGAGAGGTTCAGTAATTTGCTTAGTCAGTGTTGACACTGTGTTTTTCAATCTGGAAGCCACGGTCTACTCTGCCATTGACGAAGATAGCTGTAGATGCCATGAGAAGTGAGGAAGACAATCTGAAGTTCTTCTCAAGTCTCTTGACATGTAATCCAGTTTTGTCAGATCCAACAAAGGGGTAAAAGCTAAAAAACATAAACGAAACTTTACCTTGATCATCTGGAAAACAGCTGCCTGGTGCTGTAATAATAATTTGAAAAGAAGAACTTTGTTGTTGTTATTCTAAATCTTACTCTTTTTTTTGATCCTGTGGTAAGTCAACATTTGAGGCAGTCACACTTATTTTTTTGACTGGTTGCTTCTGGGACTCTCTATTCCTTGCTATGAACTGCAGTGGTCTTTTTCAGTTAGGTAATTTAAGTTGTCATCTTTTGATGAATTTATTTAAAGCTAAAAGCTTTTTTCTTTTCTTCTGTGATGAAAAAAATTATGGTTAAATGTAATGATTCATACAGGACACTGTCAGAAAACCACTCAATTTAACAATGAATTGACTGACTATAATGCAGTTTCTTTATGTTTAAAATTAAAGTTTATAACTCTGTGATATTTATTGCAGGATGTAATTAAAACCATTGTACAGAGTGGTGGCATCAAGCATCTAGTTACCATGGCAACTAGTGAACATGTAATAATGCAGAATGAAGCCCTTGTTGCTTTGGCACTAATAGCAGCTTTAGAGTTGGGTAAGTACCCCAGTGTCAAACTTATTTTCTCCTATTTTTATCTTGGATGAAATGAAGCACAGGAGTGGAACAAAAGTCGACAAAACCTTAACTAGAAGCATTTACCAGTATGTGTCTGCACCTATAGCTAAGTATATAGGAGATCACATTCTATAGATTGCCACCTCAGCTTTTGCTTTTGGTAACATTTTTAGGTCAGTGCTTGACTCTTTAGAGCTTGAGTCTTAAATGTTATTTCAAGTTATAGTCACTTAGTAAACAAAGAAAATATTGTCAGCGAGAAATGAAACTATATTTAGAATACAACAGGTTTAGAGTATGCTATCCTTCCAGTGACCCAGACCTTCTCTTCCATCTCTACTACTGAATCTCTCTCTTACTTATCTGCTTCTATCACCATGTTGCTCTATAGCATTGCCCTCATTCTAAATTCTCACCATCTGTGTCATTCATCTGTGTTTTATATTCAAAACTCCTCAGAAGCAGAGTTTAATAATTGATTTGGTATCTTTCTAGCATATAGCATCCCTGTTGGTCAGAATTCTTGAGAAGGGAGTTCATAGGCATCTAGCTCTTATGGATAGTAACCTTTATCCCAGGAACCAACCTCTGATACAGTCAGCTGGGGACAGTCAGTCACACAGCCTGTGGTTAAGGCCTGAGACTGCCTTACACAAAGGAGGACTATAGACTTAGTAGGTCTGTCCTGTCTAGTTCAAAGCCATTTAGGTAAACACTGTTAACTGATGACTTCTTAATTCCCACTGATGATTTAGTCCTTAATTCTCATACAGCAGCAAGTGGGCCTGCCAACCCCTATACCAGGAAGCCAAAAGATAAACATGGTAGATCTTTCTCTAGTTTGACATTTACTCAGATTTTAGGTATGGGAGATTTGCATTTTTGTCTTAAAGGGTTTTGAATTTTAAAACAATTTTTTAAAAATCATAGGTATAAGTAGGATGTAAATTTTTTTTTTAATTTTAAAGGTGAAAGACTCCAAGAAAATGTATGCTGATTCACAGGGACTTCAGCCTATAGTTAGAAATGCTTTGGGGGTCACTTTGGGGCCCAGATTAGCCATGACTTCACACGTGGTTTGAGTAGAGTCAGCCTAGAAGTCCAGACATCGTGGGGAGAGCTATGATAAAGGGGTGGGAGTCTGTGAGGACATTCTGTACCAAACTGGGTTCATGGGCTGGTTTTAAGTGGTTTAAAGTGATGGGGCAGTTTCAGAATATGCTTGATGACTCAGCCTGGGGTGAATCTGGTTTTGTGCCAGTATCTTCCAAACAAGGTGTAATTTCATCAGCTTCCTAATAGCTAAACATTTGCCTCAATCTGGTCACCTTACAACTATATAAAATACATACTTTTTTTTTTTTTTTTATCATTAGCTATGGTTTCCTAGGCTCCTTGGGCTTAAGATACAAAAATAAGCCCATACTATCTTTTTAATACACAACACAACTTGAAAACCATATTTTTCCAGTCTTGTTTTGTTACAGAATATTTGATATTAAGGAATTATAAATTTTTGTATGATAATAGTGTTTTTTTTTTAAAGATTTTATTTATTTATTTGACAGAGATCACAAGTAGGCAGAGAAGCAGGCAGAGAGAGAGAGAGACAGGGAAGCAGGCTCCCTGCTGAGCAGAGAGCCCGATGCTGGGCTCAATCCTAGGACTAAGGAATCATGACCAGAGCCGAAGGCAGAGGCTTTACCCCACTGAGCCACCCAGGTGCCCCGATAATAGTATTAAAGCACCATTTTTAAGACTTTTTTTTTTTTTTTTTTTTTTTTTTTAGATAATTGTAGATTCACATGCCATTGTAAAAAATAGAGATCCCTTTTATACTTTACCTAGTTTCTCCCACTGGTGACATTTTGCAAAACTATAAGTAATATTTCAGCTATTGATATAAAGTTTACCAGTCTTACTCAGATTTCCTAGTTTTACTTGTTTTCATTTTTGGGCTATGTAGGTTTGTGTATCAACCACCATAGTAAAGATACTGAATAGTTTAGCACTGCAGGGATCCCTCCATTTATAACCATACTGGTCACCTCCCTCGTTCTTCTGCCCCTTACCTTGTTCTCATCTCTGGAAACCACTAATCTGCCCTTCTTTTCTAAAATGTTATATATATATATATATATGGAATCATATGGTATGTGACCTTTTGAGATTGGCTTCCTTAATTTCCTGAACAGTCATCTGATTCGCTTTGTGTATCAATTTTTTTTTTTTTAATTGCTGAAGTGTTCCATGGTTTGTACATACCAGAGTTTGTTTGACCATTCCTGTCAAAAAACATCTGGGCTGATTCCACTTTGGGGCTTTTAAAAATAAATAAATGCTATAAATATTCATGTGTAGGTTTTTATGTGAGCATAAATTTTCATTTTTCTGGATAAATGCCTAGGAGTGCAGTTGCTGGGTTGTATGGTAACTATATGTTTAATTTTTAAAGAAACTGTCAAACTGTTTTCCAGAATGGCTATACCATTTTACATTCCCAACAGCACTGTAAGAGGGCTCTAGTTTTCTCCACATTCTCACCAAATATTTGGTATTGTCACTATTTTTTATTGTAGCCACTGATAGCTATGTAGGGATATCTCATTATGTTTTTTCTACTTTTCTAATGATAAGCATATGAAAAGATATTCCTCACTTTTTACCGTCTGTATATATTCTTTGGTGAAATACCTGTGGATAATTTTTGCTCATTTTCTAATTTTTTAACTATTGAGTTAAAAATTCTTCATATATTTTAGAAGTTTTATAGTTTTATATTTTACACTTAAGTCTGTAATCTGCTTTGAGTTAATATCTGTATAAAGTGTGTGATTTATGTCAGCAATTTGGGAGGGGTAGCCTGTGGAGGTCTAATTGCCAGTGCTGTTTGTTGAAGAGGCTGTCTTTCCTCTACTGAATTGATTTTGTAACTTTGTCAAAAACCATTTGAACATATACATATAGGTCTATTTCTGGGGTTCTGTGTTCAAATCTCTGTCTACCAATACCACACTCTTGATAACTACTATATGGAGAGCCTTAACATCAGGTAGAATTCCTCCCATATTATTTCTTTTTTATCAAGATTATTTACCTGTTCTAGATAATAGAACAGGTGGCTTTCCATATAAATGTTAGTATAAACTTACAGATTTTCTACAGAAAATCCTCTGGGATTTTGATAGGAATTGCATTAAGAGTCTTTGTCTCTTAAAAATACATACTGAAATACGTAAGGAAGAAACTATGTCATTTTTTAGGATTTGCTCCAAAACAATTTGGGACAGGTAAGAGTAGGTGAATGAAACTAGAGATGGATGAAACAAGATTGGCCATAACTTTTTAAGATAATAGTAAACAGTGTATCATTTATATAATCTTTTCTGCTGTTGTATATGTTTAACCTTTTCCATAATAAAGATTTTTAATTGCTTCATATTAAAAGGAATATTTTAATACTAAATTTTAAGCTTAAACTATAATATCTGTTGAAATTTAACTCTATTTTAGCAAGGTAGGAATTTAATATTCTATCTCTAGGTCATCATTATTTATCAGTTCTTTTGTTTTATATGGTCAGGTCTAGAAAAGGAATGAGTGTTTAGCCACATTGCACCAGGTTAATGAACAGTGGATATAATGGATACTTTGTTTCATATTCTAGGCACCGCTGAGAAAGATCTAGAAAGTGCTAAACTTGTACAGATTTTACACAGACTGCTAGCAGATGAGAGAAGTGCTCCTGAAATCAAATATAATTCCATGGTCCTGATTTGTGCTCTCATGGGGTCTGGTAAGCATTTCTTCTTTTATATGATATCTATCAACATATGGTTGACATTAAATATAGAATAGTAATTAATGGTGGCTTTGGGTTCTAAAAGCGTTAGAAATTAGTTTATGGAGGATATAGGATTACTTTTACTTGAAAATATTTCCAGAAGATTCTCACTAGAATAATAAATGTATCATGGGGCACAGGAGGGTTCAGTCAGTTGAGCGTCCAACTCTTGATTTCAGCATGGGTCATGATCTCCAGGTCATGAGATCAAGCCTTGCATGGGGCTCCACACTCAGCAGCGTCTGCTTTTGAGAGTCCCTCTCTCCAAAAAAAACCTTAAAAATATCATATGGGAAATAGACAAAAATCAATGTTAAAAAATTAACACCTGTAAGTTTCATCAACCCTAAAATATTTTATATAAAGAACAAGGTCTAGGCGCTGGGTGGCTCAGTTGGTTAAACCTCTGCCTTCAGCTCAAGTCATGATCCTGGAGTCCCGGGATCAAGTCCCCCATCAGGCTCTCTGCTCAGCCAGGGAGCCTGTGTCTCCCTCTGGCCATTCACCCTGCTTGTGCTCTCTCTTGCTCTCTCAAATGAATAAATAAAATCTTTTTAAAAACAATATAAAAAATAATAAAGAACAAGTTTTGGTTTTGTATATGGTGGTATTAGCTAAGGAATTTGTTCAAGAAATCATTGGCATATTTTGGTATATGTTCCATGAATACTGAAAAGAAGGTGTATTCTACTATTACTGAGTGAAGTGTTCTTGAAATGTCACTTAGATCCTTTTGGTTGTTGGTAGTGGAATTGAGTTTGCTGTATTCTTTTTTTTTTTTAAGAATTTTTTTTTTTTAAGAATTTATTTATTTGACAGAGATCACAAGTAGGCAGAGAGGCAGGCAGAGAGAGAGGAGGACGCAGGCTCCTCGCTGAGCAGAGAGCCCGATGTGGGGCTCGATCCCAGGACTCTGGGATCATGACCTGAGCTGAAGGCAGAGACCTTAACCCACTGAGCCACCCAGGTGCCCCAGTTTGCTGTATTCTTAACAAAGAGAATATATTGATACTCTGATTGTTTTGTCAGTTGTTGAGAACAGGGTATTGACGTCTCCAACAATGGTGGATTTGTCTGTTTCTCCTTTTAGTTCTGTAAGTTTTTGCTCACGTTTTTTTAAATTTTATTTTTTAAAATATTTATCTATTTGACAGAGAGAGACACAGCTAAAGAGGGAACAAAAGCAGGGGAAGTGGGAGAAGCAGGCTTCCCGCAGAGCAGGGAACCCAATGGGAGGCTCTATCTCAGGACCCTGGGATCATGATCTGAGCTGAAGGCAGACACTTAACGACTTTGCCACCCAGGCGCCCATTGCTTCACATGTTTTACAGCTCTTTTGGCAAATATATACACCTTTTGGATTGCTGTTGTCTTCCTGGTGGATTGACTCTTCTATCATTATGTTCCTCTCTGTTCTGGTAACTTTTTTCCTCTGAAGTCTACCTTACCTGATATGAATATAGCTGCTTCTGCTTTATCATCATACTTGGAAGTGTAGAGAGCACCTTGTTAGGTCATGTGTTTAATCCACTGGTAGTCTCTTTTAACTGGTGTATTTAGACCATTTACATTTAATGTAATGACTGATGTTATGGCTAGTCTGCATTTCATTTTTTTTTAATTTTCTGTTTCTCATTCTTGACTTCTTTTTGATTGCTTGAGCATTCATTCCCATTACTTATAATTTTCTCAGATATATACATTTAGAACCACATTAGATATTGTTAGAATTTTTGTTATCAACCATCAAACATAATTCAGAACACTCAAGAGAAGAAAAGTCTTATTTATCTACACCTGTGCTATATGTGTTGTTCTTCCTTTCTGATGTTCCCAAACTCCTCTTTTTAAACATTCCCCTTCTGTTTAGAAAACTTACTTTAGCCATTCTTTTGGGTTAGGTCTGCTAGTGACAAATTGTTTTCTGTTATTTTAGAATATCTTGGCTTCTCTCCCCGTCATTTGTGAAAAATGTTTTCTCTGGGTAGAGAATTCTGGGTTTGACAGTTTTTTTTCCAACACTTAAAAAATGTGCCATTTTTTCTGGCCTCTGTGGTTTCTTAAAAGAAATCCACAGTCTTCCGATTCTTTTCCCCCCTCTTGGTAAGGTGTCATTTCAAGATTTTTTTGGTCTTTAATTTTCAAGCTTGACTGTGATGTGTCTTGGCATGGATTTCTTTGGGTTTATCCTGTTTCAAGTTTGAGTAGGCAGGCTTATGTCTTCTGCTAAATTTGAAAAGTTTTTTTAACCATATATCTTCTTCAGGTACTTTTTCAGCCCCACCCTATTTCTCCCTTCCTTTCAGGTCTTCTAATGGTACGAATGTGAGATCTTTAGTTATATCCCAAAGGCTCCTGAGGCTTTTGTTCATTTTTTCCCCAGTTTATCTTCTCTCTTTTTCAAATTGATAATTTTTGTTGTCCTGTTTTAAAGTTCACTGATTTTCCTGTCCCTTCCATTCTGCTATTGAGCCTCTCCACTAACCATAGTTTTGAGGTCTAAAATTCCCATTTGCCCCTTCTTTGTGTCTTCTGTTTCCTAGCTGAGACTGTTACTGAGGCATTTTTTTAATGTGCTATACATAAAATTTATGTAAAGTTATAACCAACCATTTTTAAATGTACAGTTCAGTGGCAGAGTAGTACATTCACACTGCTGTACAACCATCACCACCTTTTTTTCCCCTCAAACTGAAACTAAGTACTCTTTAAAACTCCCCAATCACATATTCCCCCAGCTTTTGGCAACCACCATTCTGTCTCTATTAATTTGACTACTCTAGGTATTTCATGTAAGTGGAATCATGTAATATTTTTGTGTGGCTTATTTCACTTACCATAAGGTCTCCAGGACTCATCCACATAGTAGCCTATGTCAGAATTTCATTCCTTCTTAAGGATGAATAATGCCCCATTGTATGTATATATCACATTTTGTTATCCATTCATCCATCAATGGACCTTTGGGTTATTGTAAATAATGCCACTATGAAAATGCGGGTGCACAAGTATTTTTTCAGTTCCTGCTTTGAATCATCTTGGGTATATTCAGAAGTGGAATTGCTGGATCATACAGTAATGGCTACATTTAATTTTTTGAGGTATCACCATACTATTTTCCACAGTGGGTACACCATACTCATTCCTACCACCAGCAATGCTCATGAGTTGCAATTTCTTACATTCTAACGTTTGTTATTTTTTTCTTCTATAGTAGCAATCATAATGGTTATGAAGTGCTATCTTACTGCTCTTTTGATTTGCATTTCCCTCATGACTAGTGATGTAGGGGATCTTTTCATGTGTTCGTTGCCCACTTGTATATCTTCTTTGGGGAATGTCTATTCAAGTCCTTTGCCCATTTTTTAATTGGGTTATTTTGTTGTTGAGTTGAAAGGGTTCCTTATATTTTGGAGATATGAATCCCTTATTGGATTATGATTTTCATATATTTTCTCCCATTGTGGGGGTTGCCTTTTCAGTCTCTGGATAGTAACCTTTGGTACACAGAAGTTTCTAATTTTGATGAAGTCTAATGTATTTGTTTTTCCTTTTGTTACCTGTGTTTTTGATGCATATCCAAGATACAGTTGCCAAATCCAATGTCATGAAGTTTTTCCTTTAGTTTTTGAGTCTTATTGTTTTAGCTTTTAATTTAATTTTTATATAGAAGGGCTTATGGTTCTCCAGTTTTACCAGCACCATTTGTTGAAAAACTGTCCTTTCCTTATTGAATGTCAAATCTTTGTCAAAAATGTTTTGACTGTATATATGAGGGTTTATTTCTGGGCTTTCTGTTTTATTCTGTTGATCTGCAGGTCTGTCTTCATTTCAGCACCATACTGTTTTATTAGAGCTGTAGAGTAGGTTTTGAAATTAGAAAGTATGAGACCTCCAACTTTGTTCTTTTTTGAGATTGTTTTGACTATTCAGAGTCACTTGAAATTTGATCTGAATTTTAGGATGCATTTTTCTGTTTTTACTAACAACATTTCTAGTTCTAGGCCTCATAATCTTATTAAAGTAAATGTATCAGCTTGACGAAGGTTGACTGCATTAAACTTACTAGACATCAGTTTTCTCATATAGCAGTCTCCAAGTCTTAAGAGCCTTGTATTTTCCTGTAATTGAGGTTAAAGAAAGGTAGAAAAAGAAAGAGGAAGATTAGATATCAAAAGGGAAGCCTGTTGTCACAGAAATTTGTTGAAGGGATATGAAGTATAACCTTCTTCATTTGCCACAAAATTATTTTGAAACAAAAATAAGATTTTTTTAAGTCATTGGACTTCATATTTGAACTGATGATGGGGTCAAGGGGTATATAACTGAAACTTGAGATTATACAGTGAGCTGTGTTTCATTATAACTCTTAATCAAATTAGACTTATGAACTTGACAATTTATCTATAAATATGGCAAGCAAAGTTCCTCTGATTTATTATAACACATCTCTAATGAAGACATTTTAGGCTACTGCTATGTCCAACACTTGTCTTTATTTTTATTTTTTTCAACACTTGTTTTTAAAAGTGTTTTAGCATTTCTAGGCTGCTACAGTTTTTCCAGAATTGCCCCTAGTTTTATAACTTGGTATCATCCAAATAAACATTTTGGGTATACGTACTAGATAGATTGTATTTTAAGATTAGAACAATTTAACAGAAGCGTATCTATTACCTTGGTTTTTTTTTTTTGTCTTCCAGAATCTTTATACAAGGAAGTACAGGATTTGGCCTTTCTAGATGTTGTATCCAAACTTCGCAGTCATGAGAACAAAAGTGTTGCCCAACAGGCCTCTCTCACAGAGCAGAGACTTACTGTGGACAGCTGAAAACAGCCCCTCCCTGATACATGGCATTATCCCACCTCTGATTTCCCCTTTGTCCTCCATCCAGCTGCCTCTTCTGCTTCATTTTCTTCCATATCACTTGTGCATGCGTGTAATGTTCCAGTACCAATCGAAGAACTGCTGTAGGTACCTGCCCAATAAGATTTCTAAACCCATAGTTAGTGTGAACATGAATTTGTCAAAAACAAGTCTCCACCCATAACTGTTCTCTTGTATTCCTGTTGCTTGAGCTACATTAAGTAGAATGTGCATGTTGTAGTCCTATGATGATGTAAACTTGGTACTACATAATGACTTGCTCCTCACACTTGGTAAACTACATAATAATGTACTGGTAAATTAGAAACAAACAAGAATGCAGCAGGATCTGTCTAGCTTACTAAGGATGGAACTGAATAGTAAAAATAGCTCCATTTTTTTGGTGCTTGGGAAGCACAGTGACCAAAAAAAAAACTGTATAGCTGCTTATTCATTAGTCTTACCTACTAATGTCAGAACCATGGCACCTAGAGTTAATAAAATCCAGTGCTCTCACTCTTTACCCTTTGGTTTCTCCTTCTTCCTAACTATGTAGACTCCTGAAACTGCCATCAACTTGGCAGGACTTCTCTGAGATTTTTTAATTTCATTTTTAATTGGCTATCATCATTGAAGCCTAACATTGAAATCATTTGTGTTTTTCAGCATGGAACTAAGGAGTTGAAGAATCTGTGTTACACTAAGTAACATCCTTTTTGGTTTTTTGGGCTTATATTTTAGAATCTGATCTATGTACATTCTGACATCAGCATTGTCCACCACTTCTCTCTTTAAAAGTTCACTTGGCATTTGTTTTCAACTGAGGAAATTGAGTATAGCTCATTGGAGGGTGGGGTTGTTGGGTGTTTTTTGTTTTTGTTTTTTGCTGTTTTTCATCATTCAGCTTAAAATGAAAGCAAGAAGTTTCCTCTGTCATAGTCCTTTTAAATCTTACACTAGAACTAGCAGGACATAGGAAAAAAAGATTAAGAAAATAGAACTAGCAGGACATAGAAAAAAGATTAAGAAAGAAGTTTGTCTATACTGAAGAAAGGAAGCAGGTTATAAAAGCCATAGCAGCCAGTCCAATTCACTCTGCAGATGGCCTCATACCCAGTAGCTGTTAGTTTCCCACCTCTACTTGCCACAGAAAACTGCAATAGATCTTAAAGCTACCAGAAAAGGGGACAACGCCAAGACTCCAGAGATGAGAAGACCCTCTTGGCGAAATACAGTGTACCTTTCACTGCCACTACCATCACCAAATGGGTTTTTAGAACTTTGAAACACAATCTTTGTAAATTAATCAAGAGCTCCCTGTGACCTGCGTATCTTGTCGCCATGCACAAGTTTGACAAATCCTGGCTGAGAGGTCTGATGGGCTCCAATATGGAAGGACTGCAGGACAGTGGAATGGGTTGCCCTAGGTGACAGGAGCTCTTTCCTCTCCAGTGGGAGATGCTGCACAAAGCTGTGGGGTGATTGAAGTCGGACTTTTGATTGAAACAGCTATAATTCAAGAAAATTAAAACCTCAGTGGAGGTAAAGAAACTTCGATTGATTGTTCCCTTTGATGTCCAGGAAAGGGACTGTTATTGTGAGTGCTTATACTACACTTACTGTAAGAATGATCTTGTTCATTGTCTTCTTCTGGGCTGGATAGTGGACTATATTTTATTATAGGTTTTGAAAAACATCTGTAATGTTGAATAGGCTGTCCATATTAATAACTAAATAAATAGTATATCAAACTGTAATGGCATCATTTGGTTTGTGTATCCTACTTCTATTTCCAGCTCCTAGAATAGTGATTGCTCATTGGTGGTACTCAGTATTTGTTGATGAATTCCCACTTTTATAAACTTCCAGGCTCCCTAAACGCATTCTGGATAGATTGTTAGAGAAATGATTTAGATATTTATCTGATTTTGGAGAATTTTTTTTTTTTTAATAGGATTGGTCCCTACTGAAAATCATCATACAGAAAACCTCAGAACAGAGGTATCCAAAAATTATAGATTTCAGAGAAGCCATCATTTGGGCCAGCTACCAGCAATCGAAGTACTAGGAATTCCCCTCTCCAGCAAAAACGAAGTACATTTCTAATCACTTTTTCTGCAGAGACCAGAGAAGGCTATGCGCTCATGATGACAGAGGTCTACCAAACTAGGTGATGTCCTGCTCTGCCATGGCAGAAGGTGGAAGTCTACAGACAATACTAAATATCCCACTACTTGATCTGAGTTCTAGAGGCCACCTTTAAAATTAGTTTACTACCCACTATGAATGCTTTCTGAGGGAATGGGAGGAACTGTACAGCATAGCTTTAATTACCACTATATGTCAGGATTAAAACATAGCTGAAAAACAGACCAAGAACAAGAAGGAAGATGTCTCAGTGAAATGCACTAAAACGTCTTCCCTCCCTTCTGGGAAGGAATCCCATTCACTCCTTGGGATCTTGCTAACCACCCTGCAGACTGAAACCTTGTGCTCAAAGCAAAATCGATTGAATGCTGGCCCATAGGAAAATGAAGGGGGTGGGAATCAGGGAGACGAACCATGAGAGACTATGGACTCGGGAATCAAACTGAGGGATCCAGAGGACAGGGAGTGGGGAAACGGGTTAGCCCAGTGATGGATATTAAGGAGGGCACGGACTGCATGGAGCACTGGGGGTTACACGGAAACAATGAATCATGGAGCACTACATCAAAAACTAACCAAGTACTGTACGGTGACTAACATAATAAAAAATTATTTTAAAAAATGCTGACCCATAATCCAGTGTTTTCAACTTGATAAAACATGGTTTGGGTATATTATCTGATAACCATAGAGATATAGACAAAATTTTTTAGTTCCAAAATGATTTAGTTCCAAAATGCAGCTCTTAGATATAACCACTTGTGTAAAGTGTTCTGAGAACCCCTGCATGTGAAGATTTCAAAAAGAAATGCTCTTTGATATCATTAGAAAGCTTATCTAATTCTGCTAAATATAAGGGATGAAGATACTTATTACTTAGGTAAGTATTCCCCCTTTGTATTCAACTGTTGCTAGAATCCGTAAGCTTAAAGGTCTTAACATTAGGAAACCATAATACGCGAATCACACAAGTTGTCTATTAAAGAGCACTTAAGGATATTTTGGATGAATCTGCAGAGGTGTAACCAGGAAAATTGAGGGGTTTTTTTCACAGATGTGTCTTCTTAATTTATATACATATAATATATAACATATGCCATGTAGCTTCACAGGTAGATGTTTTATAGGTGTATCTGATAAAAGTGAAAACTTTTTAAGTGTGATTAGTGAAAAGAGTCTTTAAAGTCTTTAAATACTGTCTGATCTGAGGTCACGTCCTGGTTCTGTTAACGTACCGGCTGTGCAACCATCAGAGTTAATTAAACTCTCTGGGCCTGCTTTCTCATCAATATGATGAGTGTAATAATCCCTACTTCCCAGATTTTTTGTGGTAACTGAAACTTCTAAGGGCTGAAGGTAAGATTGGATGGACTGGGATACTAGTGACATGTTATGGCCTATTCCGCTTCCACCCGAAGGGTTCCCAGCTAATGAAACTCAAAGAACAGCCAAATGGGAGATGTTGTCTATTAACAGTTTGAGGAGCACCCAGTTATTCTCAATGCAGAATGCACAGCCCCTGCTTCCTCCCGCTGAAACTGATGGTCAAGTCTGCAAAATAGGCCTTGGATGTAGGCCCCCACAGGACTTTCTCTTCCTGTTCAGACTTCTCTTTAAAGTGGGAGTAACTGTAGTATGCAATAATAAAGTCAATATAAATAAAGCTGTAATACTATGTTTTCCTCAGTATAGAAACAAAATGTTCCCTCTTTCCACTTTCAAAATGGCCCAACTTACCAGTGTCTATATATTTTTTATATACATACCTATTTGGGTATATCTTTTTCTTAAGTATAAATGCTGTGTGTTTTGCTTCATGAAAGCTTTTGGTAGCTGTGCTCTGAATCCTGGTACAATCCACTTGTGATGGCCTGTTCACCATTATGCTTCTTGACTAGATAGGTGGAGCCCCTTTATGTTGGAGGCTTCCAAGGGTAAGCTGTTCCTTCTGTGTCATGAATGGTTGGCTACAGTTTTTGAAGGAAAAAAAGTGAGCCTTGCGTGAAATTTATGCTCCTTTTTAAATTTAAATAATTACTCTTTCCTTCTTAGTGGCCTTTAAAAATTCATTATTTCCTTGTTCTCACTTCGTTTCTTCCTAGAAAACAAACAAACCAAATTTTACCAAAATTTTGTAGCTATAAACACATTCTAACATTTCAAAAATGGACAGTACATATACCTATTTGTAATACTAGATAAAGAGAAACTTAGTATGCTGACAATTCGTTTATATACTGATACCTGTGTTTCTCCTGACATTTGTTCTCTCAGTCCCTAATGTCACATTCATCCAAAGGGACAGGTAGAGCCTGCCATTTACTGTGCAAATGGAGGATCAGGGTGATGTCACAAGCAATGTCCTGTTCTCACAAGTGACTTCTCAGTAGCCTTCATCTGGTCCCCAGCAGTATCGGTGCAGCTTTCAAGGAGTAAAACCTGGAACAAGCAAAGTGGTTAAACCATGGAGATGGGGGCTCAAGTGAGCCTTGAATCAAAAAACAAACTTGGCTTTCACCTTCATCCCTGACTTCAAAACACATTATTGCAACTTGTCCATGGCTCAGAGATCCATGGTTTCACTCATAGACATGTGTGCAATTTTATTTTACTCTGTTTAGCCCAACAGAGTTAAAACCACATTCAGGTGGTAGTGAAACTTAGTTCTTTTTTTTTTTTTTTTTTTTTTTTTTTTAGTTGGTGTTGGTCACATATATAGAGTATTTTCTATTTCAGGATTATGTTTTCAGAAATTTAGCTAAATTTATCTTCATCAAGTGTAAAGCCTAATCCTGCCATGCTTTGAAACCTATTAGTTTCAGATTTGCAATTTTTTAATTTTTTTTAAAAAGATTTTATTTATTTAAAATAAGAGAGACTGCAAGAGAGGGAACACAAGCAGGGGGAGTGTGAGAGGGAGAAGCAGGCTTCGTGCCAAGCAAGATGCCTCATGTAGGGCTCGATCCCAGGACCCTGGGATCACGACCTGAGCCGAAGGTAGACACTTAACGACTGAGCCACCCAGGTACCCTGGGATTTTTTTGTTTCTAAGATTTTATTTATTTATTTGACAGACAGAGATCACAAGTAGGCAGAGAGAGAGGAAAGGAAGCAGGCTCCCAGCTGAGCAGAGAGCCCGATGTGGGGCTTGTTCCCAGGACTCCGGAATCATGACCTGAGCCAAAGGCAGAGTCTTTAACCCACTGAGCTACCCAGGCACCCCGGATTTTCTTCCTTTAAAGGAAATATTTTTTAAAGATCTTTGTTAGATCTCTGTTAAAATAAAAATTTAAAGCCTTAACGCAGACTTCCAGTATACGAGTTTTAAAGGTAACAATAGATCTTTTAAAAATATATGTAATCTGTTTTCACATCAAATTGAGAGACGTTACTTACTATTGCAGTAGTTTGTTATTTATTGATTCCCAGGAATCATGAAGAATCTTGAAGGAGACTCTGGCTGTACCTTCAGATTACTGTCAAAAATAAATTCCTCTGTGAATGCTCACTTTGAATTTTATAACCATATCTACTTTAAAATAGGCCTCCCTTCTACCAAAATAGTGTTTTTGTCAGTTGGTTTTTAAGAGACTGCCATATAAATAGAGCCCAGTCTGTTGGGTAGCTGGCTTCATCCCTGTCCTCACAGAGTCCATGCACTCAGATGAAAAACCCCATCTCCTTTTAGGACCTCTCACAGAACTCTTCCAAGGTTAGCATCACCTCTAGCAGGACCAGAGGAAGCCAGCTTTTGACCTTGTCTTCTTTTCAGGGATATTTTACTCAGCTTTTTGGTCCTCAGTCCCATCCCCATGTCTAGCACAGACACATCCATTCGATACCTATAATGACACAGAACTTATGAAGGACGGAAAGGTTGAATTACACTCTTAAGACAACATAAAGGCACCTATGTAGGTTGCAACCCAACACAGAAGGAAAAAGAGCTGCCCTAATCAGGCTGAACAACAGGGAGGAAATATCAACCAGAGAAGCTTGGATTCCAGAGCCATCACTGAAGGAATCCAAAATAGTCCCTAATTTCAATTGGGGCACTATCAGTGTAGAATTCCTTTATAACACTTTCCCTTTTTTTAAGGTTCAGGAATTCAACCCACTCCCCCACCATGCCTTTCTTACAATAACTTCCTTTGACAATATTAATGACTCCTGTTCCACTCTTCACCCACAGCACTCAACCCCCAGTGCCCAGAAGTTAGAGGATGTGACACAGCACAGTGACCACTAAGCTTCATCATACCACCTACTAATACCTGCTAAATCCTCTGCTTCCCCTGCTCCTGCCTCTTGCCCTCTTGTTCCCCTATCAGGGAAACCGTGAGATGCAGTGCCTTCCCCGAACCATGAGAAGTGGGAGCAAGGTGTGCACTGGCCAAAGAAAAGCATCTGAGGAAAAGATGTTAACCCGCACAGGAGTGTCTATAACCAGATTGGACAGTCCCTTCCGCTCTAAGATGTAGGCTTTCTTAAACCTGGGACTGATGTCTGATGCTCAGTTTAGGAATGAGGCTCTAGCATGCTCCCCCAGAGCACTGCCCTGTGTGTGTACATACTGGGCACAGTTCAAGTGTTCTGCCACATGTGGCTACCTCCTCTCCTTCCCACTTACATGGTAAGTGTTTGTTCACATTACCGAGAACTCTTATTTCACAGCCCTCACTTTTAATGGCTGCCTGTTCTTCCATTGTATTAGAGGTACCAAAATTTCCTTAACCATTTTCCCACATTCGGGCACTTAAGACATTTTGATTTTTGAAAAACAAACCAAATGCTAAGTCATGAGCGTCTGCAGATGCCAAAGTAGTTCCTAAAAATTATCTGACCAGTCAGTCCCTGTCAGTCGACTTTCTGCCTCTTAATTCCTCTCGCTTTCTTCTTCAGAGGTGCTTGTCAACTGTCAGTGAGCCTCTTTGCCCCCTCCCAATTCCACTTGTCCTTTCATCACTGCCTGGACACTCTTTGCTCCTGTCAAGCCCTCCCGAGTCTCCTGAGGGGACCCACCATCCGGGGGGGAGGGGCCACGAGAGTGGCGCGGCCCCACCTCCCTCCCAGGCATCCAGACATTGGGTTAGTTGCATCCACTTGCCATTGACCACCACCCTCTTACCAAATACATCAGAGTGGGCCGCCCACAAAGAGGAGGCCCAGACACACCTTCAAGCACCCACTGGAGCTGGTGTTTAGCTAACTGGAGTAATTGCTTCTTAGGAGTGTCATCAACGACTACCAGCACTTTTGCTTTGCTGGTGAACCTGGGCTGACAAAGCCTGTGAACCACCCTCTGATTTGTTCCAAGCCAATAAACACTCTCCAGGCACCACTTGGGTAGAGAGGGAAGAGAGGGGTGGAGAGCCTCTTCTCCCACAAGAATCCCCATTGAACGCTCCTTGGGATTCTACAACCTGGCTAGTCATTTCTTCCTGTAGACCAGAGAGGGCAAACTGGGGGCCCTCATGCATCTTTGTTTCACATGGTATTTTGAAGAAAAAGGGGGAGGGGGTGAGCAGCTATAAACATTAAAAAATTTGGATAATTTTGCAATAAAATCTAGTTGGGTTTTGTTATTGTTGTTGTTGTTGTTGTTTTTTAAAAAATGGGGAGATCTGGTAACCAGGGTCTCTCTATTCCAGGCAAACAGCATGTGGCTGTGGACCCCTTTGGATAGGGCGTGCTTCTAGAGCCTGTTGGAATCCCCACCGAGCTCTCCTGCCGTTTCCCCATAACTCCATTGCCCCTGGACGTCCATGTGTCTGTGACCCTGTGGAGCCCTCCTCTGCAGGCTGTCTGGCTGTCTCCTGGAGCAGGAGAACGAGGAATGGATTTTTAGGGGGAAAGAAGCAGAACAGGAAAAGCCATGTCTAATGGAGGTGCCAATATTTGACCCAAAGGCATTTTTATGACCTATGCAAACTTGCATTGTTTTGATCTCCTCAAAGACTTTACATTTTGAGCACCAGTGACAGCTGCAGTCTGACTGACGAGTGTTAACTACCTGGAAATACAGCTACAGGCCATGCCCAAGCCTGCACCCACTCCATCCATCCTGCTAACAGGAGGCAGCCCGTGCTGACCTTCTTGTCCCCTCACAGTGGTGACTGCACACTGTGGTGACTGCAGAAATTGACAAAGTCCCTTCTTAGCTGGGTCAGAAATGCACCCCTTCTCCTGAGGACAAAATTATCCTAACCATCCCCTTTATCCCATGAGTCAGAGGCTTTTATGCAATAGGGGGACCCTGCTAATCCTAAAAGACCCTGCTAACCCTCCTACATGTTTCACTGACATCACACACCTAAGTGGAGTATGTCCCCCATATGACCCTGAGTGAGTAAGCCCCAAAGGCCAGGCCATTCTCTGTGATTCAAACCACCAGGCATCACACAGACCCTGAGCGAAGGTATGGCACAGACGGGAACAGTCATCAAACCTTGCGTTCTCTAGAGGGTTGGTCAACCCAGCACCAAAAATCTGCCAGAGCTCCTCACATCTCTGCCGTACTGCCAGATGGCCAGGATAGCAGTAAGAGACCCAACCAAACAAAATGTCTTCAGTTTCTCAGAAACTGAGGCAGAGCACAGAAAAGAGGAAGAAGAAATCAGTCGCCACTTGGGACACAGACATGGTTCAAACATCTACAAAGCCAGGACACATAGGAACAGTGGGCCTGAGCAAGGGTCAGACTGGGAGGACCAGTTAGGAAAAAAGTAAATAAATAAATAATTAAAAAAATAATTAGAAGACATTTTATCTTTTAAATAGATACTGTGAGTTATTTACCCAATATCCAGCTCCTCCTTCCTTTTTTAACAGAACTCCCTTTTTGTTTAGGGGGACATTGTGCCAAATTTAAGATACTCCAATTTCCCAGCTTCCTAAACTACACTTTCTCCTTTTCTTCCTTTTCCCTGCCTCCAATGTTGATATGGGCTCCCCAAGTCCAGCAGCCCTCTTGCAGCCATGAGGTACAAAGGCCGGTCCACCAAGGACAGTGGAGCAGAAAGGGGAAAAGAGCCTCGATCCTCATTAGCATCAGAGAACTGGAGGAGCGGCCCTGTCCTGAGGCCTCTCAGTCCTAGTGAGACACACACCTGCTGGTTAAACCCCTCCAGCAAGGTTTTCTGTTACTTGGAGCAGAATGAAATTTTGATTAGCAAGGCTAATCATTAAAGCATCAAAACCTCTGAGGACAGCTTGTTCTGCTCACAAGCCACAGTCACAGAAATCATTAAAACAAAGGACAAAGGATTAAAACATCTGAAGCTACTGGCTTTAACTCTCCAAGTTCAGAAAAACCCCAAACAGCCAGGCTTGCTGATGTGGCAGCTTTCCTCACGACACAAAAATTGACTGAGCTCTTACTGTGCACATGAGGCAACACATTGGGACAGAACGAGAAGACAGATATGGTCCATTGGGGGAGAAGACGAAAACAATCTATGACATGAAGTTAACAAGTAAGAGTGTTAACCGCATAAACAGTTACAGGGGTCTGTAGGGAGAGGACACTAAGCATCCTGCGACAGAGGATACATACGAAAGGGTGGAGGCAAGAGACACGGTGGGAAAAATAGAGAAGACTAGAATGGGGGTGGGGGGACTTAATTAAACATTTTAATTTTTATGTTGTTATAGAAAACCAAAAGTTTCTTTTTTTTTTAAGATTTTTTGGGGGAGGGAAGTGGCAAGGGAGAAAATGGGTTTTGGGTTTTTTTTGTGTTTTTTTTTTTAAGATTTTATCTGTTTGTCAGAGAGAGAGCACAAGCAGGGGGAGCAACAGGCAGAGGGGAAAGCAGACTCCCCACTGAGCAGGAAGCCTGATGCGGGGCTTGATCCCAGGACCCTGGAATCATGACCTGAGCCAAAGGTAAATGCTTATCTGAGCCACCCAGGTGTCCCAAGGGAGAAGAGAGTCTTAAGCAGATTCAGTGCTGAGTGCAGAGCCAGTCACAGGCCTCGATCTCAGGACCCTGATCACTACCTGAGCCAAAACCAAGAGTTGGACACTTAACCTAGTGTGCCAACCAGGCGCCCCCCAAAAACAAAAGTTTTTAATTAGAAGATTGGAATATTTGCTTTATGTTTTGCTCTAGAAACAGAACTATTGTTAACAGCACACACACACCCCCAGTGGGAAGATTAGTGGGTAACTGTGTAAGTTTCTAATGTTGGGAGACAATTCCCCATGGGCAGCTCATGTCTCCATACTCCTGTGAAGGGATAGCTTTTGTCTCAAACTATCCCGCAAAGGATGTGGATATAATAAACAGCATCTTAAGACAGAGACAATGCCTCCCCAGGCTGAGGGGAGGGGTGGTCAAATGTTGGCCAAGATTGCTCGCAGACCCCTTTATAAGACTGGGGCTTTCCTTGGTTGAAGCACAAACCTACTTCAAGTGTAGTCACTATCCCCTGTGGGACTGGGAGCATGAAAAACTTAGAGCCTAGAGGGCAGTGGGTAACAAAAGGCACGTGTCTCAGGAGTCTCATGCCTCCTCTCTGTGGTGGTGAAACAGAGGCAGGCTAACTTGTTAACTCACCAGGAGGGGAAAGCATCAGAATCTCCATAGTTCTTCATGCGACTAGATGGACCGAAAAGGGTGGAGTTTGGAAGCAAAGATGATTCTGAAGTGTCTGACTAGGGTGACAGTGCAGAAGACGGTGGTGATGTTTGTTAATGGAGAGGAAGAATGAAAGAGGAGAAGCAGGTTCCTGGAAGAGAACCATGAGCTGGCTCTGAAACCCTGGGTGGGAGGTGCTTAAGGCACCTCGAGGAGACACTCAGTGGCAAGTCCTTACCCCAGCTCAGCCCTGACAACGGGCTGTTCCATATACAGCTCAGTCCCCTTGACCTGCAGTGTGCCCTTTAGCACCTCCTAAATACACACATTGTTGTACTACATCAGGACCCCAGAGCCCCCATACCAAAAATACCCCCATTTAAAAAAAAAAAAAAAATGTGCCTTACCCAAAACTTAGGGAATTAAATCTCTGGACCTGGAGCCTGGGCATCTGAATTTTCAAAGCTCCAAACATGATAGAAGTGATTCTTATCTGCAGCTAGAGTGAAACAGCATTCGCCTTTTAGAACCCAGGGCAATCAAGCTTTCTCTCAAGTCCTCAGAGACAGCTTGACCTGGCCAACAAACGGCTCATCATCCTATCCAAGCAGGTGGCCATTTACTGCATCAATAACCCAGGATCATTCTTCAACCTTCATCCTTTTTCGAGGCCACAAAGTTCTGACCCTGAGACCACTTATCACTTGCCACGTAAACCACTGCACTCAGAGCCAGCACACTTCCTGAGCGGCTCCACTCCAGATACTGCCTACGGTGGACAGCTCTCAGAATGGCCAGAGACCCTTCTGCTACCCTAAACTACCTAGAATAGTTAGTCTTGACTTATCTTCTGGATACCACCTGAATATCCTTATGCTTGCTCAGTCTTACTGGGAACAACCTCAGATACAACCACTCACCACAGCATTCTGTCCCCCATCACCCTGATGGGAAGCCCAGACATCAGGAGCCTCTTGCTGATAATCTGGAGCCTTTAGCTCCTAGAGAAGGCACAAGGAGCGACTGTACCCATGATAAGCGCACAGTCTTTCACTTCAGCTTTCCACGTGTCCCTGTGTGCCTTGCAGTCTTTCCATGTGAGGACCCAGAACTTCCTGTTGTCTGGGAAAAGGTGATTTCTCTCCCACCACGAGGACGCCTAAAGGATAGCCATCTAGTCCAGTATGAATACTCTTACTGTTTGAACCGGAACAAACTCATGAGGACCTCCATTTCATCTGGCAATCCCACAAGAGTTTTCCTCAGTTTAATGTTGATCCCCTCCTCCCCAGCAACACAGCTACTTCAAAAAATGGTTGGTTCCAAAATCTTTCAAGCCTGGGAGAAACTCAGAATTTGTGAGCAAAATGATTTCTCCCAAGGCTTGATCCTCACCCATATTTGCCTTCCCTTTTTGGTACTTAAATAGGACTGGAGAGCTGGGGGAAAGGAGGGCCCCGGGGAGGGTTAAACACAGGCCCGAGCTCATCCAGAGTTGTCTGGAGCTTGTCGGGGTCAGTTCACCTTTGAAGAAACCATTGTACAGGGAAATAGAGATCTATTTTACTGAATACAACTCCATTCTTGAGGTGAGCACATACTCTCTACCCAGAAACAAAGTTATTTCCATCTTCTACTGACATCTTCAAGAACACAGCCTCCTGAATATCTAGGTGCTTGAGACCTAGAAGTTAACGATACAGGCCAATTCAATGGGAAAAAAAGACAACATTCAAAGGCATTCAAGGGTTAAGAGTTCTTCGAAAAAGAGTTTTATAGAGCAGGTCTTGGTGGAGCAGAGAGAGGGTCCCCAAGTTCTGACAGAACCTCCCTGAGAAAGCCACTTTTTTTTTTAGGTGAAGTCTAGGGCATGCACAGCGTTTGGGAAAGAAGAGCAGTTGGACCCCTTTCATCCCATGGTGTAGTTACCACTATCTCTATCTTACAAGGGAAGGCACGGAAGGTAGGAGAAAAGGTAGTATGGCTAAGGCCCCACCATGGGCAGTGGCCGAGCTCTAAGCGGCACATATACAGTCTGTGACCTTACTTTACCACAAATGGGTTTCCTTTTTTCTAAAAGCAACCTGAAGAGTTTTCACTGTGTAAGATTGCACAATATGAAAAAGGTAATGGGCCCCACATGGAGACACCAAACCAAGACTTAATTACAGCTTTGGTGTCTCCTAGAAATGAAATCTTAAACCAATCAACCAAGAATTATCTAATCACAAGATTATGTTCACATGCCTGACAGACACCTGCCATCCCCTGAAGGAAACTGACCTGCACACAACCAATCCACTTTTCGCTAGTATAACCTTCTTGTTCCTGCTCTCTTCTGTTGATAGAATGCTCTCATTTTGTACAGCTATTCAGAGCTCCATATTTCTATGTACTGGAAAGATGCTGCCTGATTCTTCAACCAAAATGATTGAATAGAGTCATTAAGATCTTTAACATTTATTTGGTGACTTTTGTTTTTGCGGGCTTAATAAGTGACCAGCCTCTATTCGCAGTGACTGAGTCATTAAAGCATGTGTTCCAATGCCCAGTTTGACTCCAGTTCTTTCCATCAGAGTCCAGAAAGGAACTGACATCTCATAGAGGTTGTCCTTTGCCCTGGAAGGGAATGAGTAAGCCCCAACTCTTCCTATCTGCTTTAATACTCTCTCTTCCCCCTCTCGCCCTCCAATTGGTAAGGTATTGACTGTACAGAGCTTGAAATAAGGCTTAACTACAGCTGCCACAAATTAGCTGTGTTTAATCCTTTGATACAATCCTTCCACTCTAAGGAGGCTATGGATGCGCAAAACAGAAGAAACGTGGAAGAGAGTTGACTGCCACTTTATTCAGCTGGGAAGAACCTAACTTTCCAGCAGTGATGATTGGTTGGTTATAGTTTATCTACACCAGCATCTCTCAAACTTTTTTGACCTCAGGATCCTTTAACACTTAAAAATGGTGGAGGCCCCAAATAACTCCTGTTTGTATGGGATATTCTATGAATACTTACTATATTAAAAATTAAAAGGGAGAAAGGTCTAAAGCATAAAAATAGCAAGTACATACTCCATTAGCTATCAGAGCGAGGGCATGATCACAGCACACAGCCTCTGAAAATCTCCACTGTGCATTCAGGAAGGATATAAGGAGGAAATGTCTAAGTATTATTATGAAATAATGCTGACATGATGGACTCTTCGTGAGGGTCTTGAGAACCCCCCAAAAGTGCCTGGGCTTTTACCTTCATATCGCCTATTTTGAGAACCCCTGATGTATACAATAGAATACTATGTGATCATAAAAATATTTATGGTATGGGGGCGCCTGAGTAGCTCAGTGGGTTAAAGCCTCTGCCTTCGGCTCAGGTCATGATCCCAGGGTTCTGGGATCGAGCCCCACATCGGGCTCTCTGCTCAGTAAGGAACCTGCTTCCCCCTCTCTCTCTGCCTGCCTCTCTGCCTACTTGTGATCTCTGTCTGTCCAATAAATAAATAAAATCTTAGAAAAAAATATTTATGGTATGAGAGTCACTATCATGAAAATACTCTATTTTGGAAGAAAGCAGACTCTAAAGCAGCATAAATAGTATTAAACAATTTAAAACGGTCTTCATGAGAAGACACACTAATTTGCGGGTCTATATGAGTACAGACCTCTAGATGTTAAAAATATAAAATATATGTATTTCATTTTCTCGTGTTTCCTACATTGAACCTATTTTTCCTCTGTAATCAGCATAAGATATATTTAACAAATGTACACATATTGCCTATTTACCATCACCCTGCATTTTCCTTCCTGGACCTGAAAATTTCAACCTAGCAGATTTAGGAAAATGTCCTCTAGAAATGTCAATGCTAAGGCATGAATTCTGCACTCCTGTAAATAGGGCCTACCTCTTTATTGTCTTTGCCTCTCAAAATGTGGTATTTGGATGACAGCAGTGTCTTCTGGGGCCTGCTGGAAGCAGGAACTCCACCCCCCACTCAAGAGCCCTGCTCAATCAGTCCCAGGGGACTTGAGGTGACCCTGGTGATTCACTTAACATTAAGTTTGAGAAATGCTGATAGAGCAGTAGGAATGACCTGGGAGCTTAAAAATGAGGTGTGGGGAAGGGCTGCATGGGGGCATTTTGGGTTGGTTTTTTGTTTGGGTTTGATGTTGTCTGACATTCCCCGGTGATCCTAGTGTGCATCTATTGCTGAGAACCGCTCCTCTCTGGCTTCAACCTGAAAAAGAACAAGACTGTCACCTCCAACCTCCACCTGCTTCGATCCCATGCCCCCCAACCCTGAAACACATTGGTGCTCACCCTGCCAGCTCCCGGGCCATAGAAA
This sequence comes from Lontra canadensis, assembly GCF_010015895.1. Lineage (NCBI taxonomy): Eukaryota > Metazoa > Chordata > Mammalia > Carnivora > Mustelidae > Lontra > Lontra canadensis. The sequence goes on along the minus strand of NW_022630995.1, from coordinate 106,958,755 downwards.
TCTCACAGGGACAGTGGAACTGGAAAGAGGAAATAGCTGGGTTCCCAAACAAGGAGGAAATAAGGTATTTGCTGCTGCCCTGCTCAGCTCAGAGGCCACTTGATCTGTAAAGTTTCAGTGACTCCATGGGAGGGAATGGCTGTGGGGCCGGTTATTTTATTTGCTTTCCACAAAACACTTAGACAATCCTGGCAAATTTTTTAAATGATTTTTTAAGTATTCTCATCAAAAGCTGGGGGTTTTGTACCTGCAGACATGGTTTACCAAAATCCTCCTCTTCTGTCAGACACTTCTTCCTTCCAGAAGGAGGTGGTGACCAACCACCTCGGTTAAAAAGGCCCCTCATTTGGCAGGTTTCTGAGGTCCTGGTACATACCAGGCACCGGATCACAGTTCCAGGACTCCGTGTGCTTGACTTTCTCACTGCTCATCAGCACTTTTCCCCACTCCTGGGGTCTCCCCACCTCCCCAGCAGCACTCACCTTCTTCCTCCTGCCCTTGATGGCTTCTTCTGCTCTGGCCAGGGGGCCCTGCTCAAGCCTGTCTTCCTCCTTGATGCCTTCTTCTGCTGCCCTGTGCTCGATCTTCTCATCTGGGCCAGCACCACCTTGGAAGAGAACAGTTTAATTCGGGCCAAAGTCTAAATTTTCCACGTGTCTTCTCCAGTTTCCATTTCCTCAAAAACGTATGCAGAGTGCTCATAGCAGTACCTGGAACATAGTAACTTGGAGTAAAGGCCACCTGTCACTTCAAGGGCTAGAAGACACAGTCCCCCAGGCACCGTCTTAGAGCAGGGTGTCCATGAACCAGGGATGAAGTAACCAGAGTTCAAGAAAGCACACATCATGGAAATAGAGCGGTTTTATTTGTAAAATAATCGTCCTACCAAGTTACATTGAAGATCTTTGACTTAAGTACAGCTCAGGACCACCATTTTCAATTGTAATGTAATAAAAAGCATTCCTCATGCTAACGATGTCCCACAAAACATCTTGAGACTCTTTTTAAGAGCTTAAAGCAGATACAGCACACCCCACACCGTGTTCAGGTGCAAACGTTTAAAGAATAACAGGGAGGCGTTCTGCCCCGGGCCCATACACACGGACTGTCCTCCTGATGAAAAGCAGCACATGGACCTCAGAGCAGTCCTACGCCATCTATCCTGAAAAGGGGCACTAAACAGTCAAACTCTGTATTTGTGTCCTAGGGCAGCAGTAACAAAGTAGCACAAAGTCGGTGGCTTAAGCCACAGAAAGCATCTCACAGTTCTGGAGTGTTGAAAGTCCAAAGGTTTTGGCAACACCGGTTTCTTCTGGAGGCTCTGAGGGAGAATCCGTTCCTTGCCTCCCTCCTAGCTTCTGCAGGCTTCCAGGCAGTCTTTGGCATTCCAAGTTCACAGGGCCTTCTTCCTCTGTGTGTATCCGTGTCCAAATTTCCCCTTTTCAGAAGACCCATCCTACTGTAGTAGGACCCTCATCTTAACTAATGACATCTGTCACAACTCTGTTTCCAGGTAAGGTCACATTCTGCTGTATTGGGTAATGACTTCAATACATGAATTTTTGGAAGACAGTTCAACCCATAACAAATGCCTCAAACACAAGGTACAACTGGTGATCCAGACCACCCCAACACCCTACCAATCTTCTTTAAAATCGAAGCTGCAGATTTGCAGATCAAAGCAAACCCCAGGAGATCCATGCAGGTGCTCGTATTGGAAAATACAAGAGATGTCCTTGGCACTACTTCAGGAGAATTGCCTGCCCTGCAGAGGAGCAGCTCACAGCCGGCCCCCGCCTCTTCCATAAGCTGCGTCTGAGTCTCTGCAGGAAGGTAGGGCCCAGCTCTGACCTCCACGCAACCTGCCCCAGGAGCCTGTGAAGTCCCAGCAGCAAGGTCAGAACATAGATGGGGAAGGGAGCTAAGCACCCTGCTCTCTCCTTTCCAAAACAAGCTATGTCACTTCCAGGAGTGTGTAAAGGGATAGAAAGACTTACCAACCCAAAGCACACAAAACACAGCCGTGTTACAGAAATCCTCAAGTTTCTCCAAAGCACAAGTACCTCTGAAGAGCGATTTCATTCCCGCAGTAACTATGCCAGCTCCAGTCAGTCATTTCACATGGTCACCACTAGGGGGCAGGCCACTAAAACGTTCCTGTCAAACCATCTGCTCTGCAAAAGTTAATTCATGAAGATGAGCTCCAGACTGAACCGGTGGCCTTCTCCCGCCTACAACGCAATTACACACTCGATGAAAAGCAACAACATGGGACGCACTATCTTGCTTGCATGCTGCCTTCTTTTTGGGGTATATTTACACAGTGTGAAACCCATACACTAAACTGCTCTTCTTTAGGTTTTCTCTGGTCACATGAACAAGCCAAAGGAAGCTGTATTTAATTCCCCAAATTAAGTCCTAAAAATGAGGACTTCTCTCATTTTATGAACTCTACCTTTGTCACAAACTCCTCCAAAAAACGAGGGAAGGCAAAGGTAAGACTAAAGATGGCTTTGGTCCTTGTGCAGAGTTTGGCCTCTCTCGTCTGCCCGCTACCCCTACCCAGATACATGTGCCTTACGTATTGTCATTCAGAGATTTTTAGCATGTCACCAGAAAGCCAGAAATAGTGCATTACCAGGCCAATTGTGCATTTTCCTTCTCAAAGACTAGGCTTCTCACTGCAGAGAGGGCAGCACCTGGAAGCAGCCCCATGACCTCCCCAGAGAGAACTGGCCACGAACCCCCAGTGGCCAGTGTTTATGGAGAGGTTTCCGGTTCTTCCTTGGAGGTCTGAACAGGATTTCCCTAGGGAAAGAGGGCTTCCCTGAATAAATGACAAGAGAGCCTCGGCGGGCCAGCCAGGTCACTGGGCTCTGGCTCCTCATTGTTCGGCCCACCGGCTTCCCAGGGCTCCTCTCCAAGCAAGTCGGAACCCGACAGAGATGGACTCTACAGAAGGCCAGAGCGGCTCCCCTCCTGCCCACCCACACACAGGGCATGAATGAGAAAACATTCTGCACAGTCAGAAAAGGCCAAGAGACACTTTTCCGAATCCCCTTGAGAGAAGGATGACCGGGGGACCTGTAGCAGGGAGGAGGGTGCCGGGAAACAAAAAGGTTTGTTCCTTGGGAGAAGGAAGGAGGAAGAAAACAGTAAGAGACTTCTCTTTTAAGCGCTTCATGATGCAAAATTCTACTTTAATTCCTGTGTTCATTTTTAAAAACAGTTATTAGGTATTTTTAAATCGTGGAAGCAGTGATGTTTGTAGCAACCAAACAAAAGAGATAGAGAGAAACTTAATAACCATCCTCCCAAGACTACCTTCTAAACAGGGAGGAAACTTCCTGTAAGTTTGGAGTTTTGTCAACAAAGCATCCTTTTACTTAAGAGCTGTAGTTTTTCTTTGTTGGCTTTGTTTGCTGTGAGCAAGGAGGGCCAATTACCTCACAGAAGTAGATAATCGATCTGTACAGCACCGGCTAGGAAAACTCAAGGGGGTATTGTTTATCTCCCTTTGTCACTGACAAATTTCTTTAAAGTCAGAATTACATTTTGGTCTCAAATACCCAGGGAAACGAGGTAAAACGTTTCTCAAACTTAAGTCTTGGGACATACTTGGGTCTGAGAATTCTGTAAGAACCTTAAAATTTTGTTTTCATTTGATCTTTGAAAAAAGTCTTGAATAGTTTTAAAGACTTTCTACAGTGATAATTCACAATGAAAGGACATTTTTGTTGGCTCTTCTCAAATGGATTTTTAAGATTGTTCTCAGAGACTACTAGAAATTATTTTCTTAGAAAAGACTTGTGAACGTTACCAAAATAATGGGTCCTGAATCTCACCGTGTATTCAATTTTTAATGGGAGCTTCTTAAAATCATCGGCTCTGGCTCCCCAACTCCAAAACCCTGATGGGCAAGGGCTAATCACCTCTTACATGGCCTCCAGGTGACTATGACCAGCAGACGGTGACCTCAGGGAGAGATGTCCTATGTCGCCAGCTCTCCATCTGCACCCAGCAGCACAAAGCGACCTTTCCCTCCTAAACCCCCAAAGGTTCCTTTCCCCCTCAGAGAACAGATCAGAGTGATGCTTCTCCAACAACTGCCTCCAAGATCCACAGCAAAAGCGGCACCTGGGACCTTGTTCAGCAATGCAAAGTCTCGCATCCCACCCCAGAACTACTAAATCCAAAAATCTGGGAATGAGGCAAACACAGTCATTGGTGTCGAAAGCCCTCCAGCTGATTCTGACGCACGCTAAAGTCTGAGAACCACTGGGTTAGAGACTCTTGCGATTCAAGACAGGTAATGAAGAAAGACATAACTCCGTGTAAGGAAGAACCAGTTTATTAATGACAGCCTTAATTACAACCACTCTCAAGTGTAAAAAATAAAGGGTGATTAATTAAAATTTAGAACTCACTTGGACTTGCCGATTGGCCTTTCACTGGATGTGCCAAAGGGAGGGCATCTTGCCCGATTCTGAATCAACTGGTCAGACGGAGTTCACTGGAGAATGAGGTAATAAAAAGAGACAGGAGTGCCAACCGCGGGGCTCAAGTCTTCTCCATGTTGCAGTGACACTACAGAATGACAACTGCGTGGAGGCAGAGATGACAAAGAATCATCTTATAGCCGGGATATGGAATGAACATCTCTAACTGTACAGAGACACAAAAACACACATGCAGTCGTACACACACCCACACTCCAGAGACAATTTTCAAAGAATCTTTGTCCTTCCTCTGAGCAGATTTAACACGTTCATCAGCCACCATGATGCGACATGGGGCTAAAACAGAAAACCTTGCTAAGTTTCCATAAAGCCTGCTCGCTGGACGCCCAGTTTTGTGTTGGCAAGTGGGTCATCACTGCAAAAGACACCTGTGGTTTTCCCAGCATTCCACAGGCTATGATCTGCTCGCCAGGAGAGGGACCTCCTGGCAGAAACCAGCTGGGTTCAAATCGGAGGGCAAAATTCATCCCGCCCAAGGCCGGTGGGGATAGGTGAGTGGCAGCACCTGGAAGTGGTTTCCCACCTTGGGTCACAGAACACTTGCCCCATCAATGCACTGCCTTCCTAAATATTTGTGCTTTGTTACCATCCTGACAGTTAGTCTGCACTATGAGAACAGAAGGAGCTCTGGCCATGCACTGTTTCTTTTAATAAAAGCAAACTGAAACCAGAATAAGAAGAAAAAAGTATTAGGATATTTCTGATTGTGTCAACACTGTTTCAGAATTAGGTTGGATTCCATTCAAAGAGAAGGGGGGGAGGGGCTGCAGACGGGGCCCCGAAGACTGATAGGGTAAAGGGATCATGAAGTCCACAGAAGCATTTGCAATAGCCCAGCCGGCAGGACCCTCCCTGGCCACGGAGGACATGCCACACTGCTCAGGGTGGTGAACTTATGAAATAAATGCTGATCAAATAACATTTATAAATGTTTGTAGGAAAGATGGCAGGAAAAGGAGCTGGTAGAGTCAGATTCACAGATCATGCGGGGAAAGTACACCAAAAAAATTAATATTCAAGCTGAGTAAGAAAACGCTTTAAGAGAAACTGTATCCTAGCTCTCTCACTTTTGGGAGACAAAAACAAAAACACACAAAAAAAGCAGAACAAAATGCAGAATATTCCAGTTTCCAAAGAATCCAACAACTAATTTGGTGGGCTGGAGTGAGGGGTATTAGTTAATGCCTCTCCATTAACCTCATTTTCTCCTTGAATTTCATAGAAAATACAGCTCAGGCCTACTGAGAACAACAATCTGTCCTGTTAAAATTTAGCATCATTAAGTGTTCCAAAGCCCTTACTCCATACACATGAAACACACAAGTCCCCTTGAAAGAGACACTCCGGGAGGGACCAGGCGTGCCCACCCACATGACTTGTTGAATGTGATCACAACATCTGAACCCAAAGACAAGCTGTTTTCTTCTTGGGATGATGGTTTTAACAGGTCCCTGAAATGTACAGAGAAGGGATGCAAAAACAAAAACAAAAACAAAAAACAAAACAAAAAAACCCATAGCCCTCCCAGGTTAGGGGTTGAGTTTTAGAAAAGATGCACTTCTTTAGGCCATGGACCAGAAAGTCCCTTCAAGGTCTGACGAAGAGCAAAAACCGCCTGTCCCAGCCCTCCGATCACTGAAGGAGAGAACAAGACTGCGTGTTCCACAGATTCAAGTACAGCTGGGTCCCTCACCCTCCCTTTTTTTCTTTTTTGGTAAGTATCCAACCATCCATAAATTCATAGATATAGCAGAGATGCACGGCGCAATGACTTTCATACTGGTTATCTTTTTAATCCGGTCAGTGAGCAGCATTTCCCAGTGGTACCCGCCCAAAACCAAGTTCTCGGCAGTTCCATCCCAAGGGATTGCGGCGTGGATGTGGCTGGGCACGTGGGAGGGTCAGGAAGGCTGGGTCCGTCCAGTGTCATACAGCAGTGAGGCAGGGCTCTACCAGCTGGCCCTGACAGCTTCGATATCACTAACCAAATTCTGAGCCAGGCAGATCCCAAAAATCTGACAAAGGAAGGAAAAGAGTCAAACAGTGAAACTCCACTTCAGCAGGCTTCTCCCTGGCCAATGAATCTCCTTTTCCTTATCTTTTTTTAAATTGACAAGTAATTCATATACTATAAAATATATCCTTTCAGAGTCTTTACTTCAGTGATGTCTAGTATGCCTGCAATGGTGTGCGGCTATCACTGTCGTCTAATTCCATGACATTTCATGACACTGAAGAGACATTCTACCCATTAGCAGGCATCCCCATTCCCCAATCCTTGGAAACCACGAATCTACTTTCAGTCCCTAGGATTTGCCTACTTTGGACATTTCATATAAACAGAATCATAGAACATGTGGTCTTTTGGGTTCACACAGCAGAATGTTTGCAAGGTTTAGTCATACAGTAGCATGTACCAGTAGTTCAATCCTTTTGATGGCTTGAGTAATATTCTACTAGATGGATAAACTACATTTTGTATATCCTTCATCAGCTGATAGACATTTACACTATTTCTACTTTTTGGCTGTTATGAATGGTGCTAATGTGAATGTCCCTGTCCAGCTTTCTGGTAAGCAGGTTTGCAATTCTTTTGGGAGTGGAACTGCTGGGTCTTATGTGAACTCCATTTGAGTCTGAGGAAGTGCCAAATTCTTTTCCACAGTGACTACAATTCTCATTCCCTTCAGCAATGTACAAGGGTTCCCATTTCTCCACATTCTTGCCAACATTTGTTATTATCTTCCTTTTTCATTACATCCATCCTAGTATGTGTGAAGTGCTAGGTCACTGTGGTCTCAATTTGAAATTCTCTAACATCTAATTATTAGCATCTTTTCATGCGTTTATTGGCTATTTGTACTTTCTTTGGAGATATATCTGGTTTGAATCCTTTGGTCAGAGCCCCTGGGTGGTTCAGTTGGTTACGTGACTGCCTTTGGCTTAGGTCATGAAGCTGGAGTCCGGAAATCGAGTCCTGCATGGGGCTCCCAGCTCCACGGGGAGTCTGCTTCTCCCTCTAACCTTCTCCCTTCTCATGCGCTCTCTCACTCTCTCTCTAATTTAAAAAAAAAAAAAAAAAATCTTTAAAAAAATTCCTTTGGTCATCTTTGAATTGGGCTTGTCTTTTTATTCTTTAGTTGTTTTTTATATATTCTAGACACTGAACCCGATGAGACATAATGATTTGCAAATATTTTCTCTCATTTTGTGGACTGTCTTTTCTCTTAGTAGTATCCTTTTAGCACATAAGTTTAAATTTTGATGAAGTCTAACTTACCTACTCATGTTGGTTGCTTGTGCTTTTGGTATCCTATTTAAGAAAATGCTGCCTAATCAAGCTCACAAAGATTTACACTGACACTACCTTCTAGGAGTTTTTTGTTTTGTTTTGTTTTGTTTTTTAAATAGCTTTAGCTCTTAAGTTTAGGTCTTTGACCCATTTGGAGTTAGTTTTTATATATGGTGTGAGGTAGGGGTCCAAATTCATTCTTTAGCCTACAGACATCCAATTGGTCTAGCACCGTTTGTTGAAAAGACTATTCTTTCCCCCTTGACTGGTCTTAGTTCCCTTGTCAAAAATCAACTGACCATAGGGGCAGAGCTTATTTCTGGCTTTCAATTCTATTCCACTGATCTATATGTTCAACCTTACGTACCACCTTGATCACTGTAGCTCTGTAGTAAGCCTGTGATTAGAAAGTGAGTTCTCCAACTTTGCTCTTTTTCAAGTTTGTTTTGCTTCTCTGGGTCCGTTGCACTTCCACCTGAATTTTAGGATGGACCTTGTCTACTTCTTCAAAAAAAGGCAGCTGTAATTTTGATAGGGATTGCACTGAACCTATAGATCAATTTGAGGAGTACTGCCACCTTAACAATATTAAGTCTTCCAATATGAATACGGAATGGCTTTCCATTGATTTAGGTCTTCTTTAATTTCTTCCAACCACTGTGCCCCATTCGTGACCCTTTAAGAAAAGTATTCTATCTCCACAAGATTAAAAACCCCAGCTCTTGGGGCTGCTTAGGAGGAAAAGTGCATGCTTCCTTCCCTCACTAACATTTTGACAAGATGGTCCGGAGAGAGAAAGGGACAAAGAATGTCTGTGAAACTCTTTAAAAACTCTTAATCTTGCCAGTGGGAACTTCGGACCATCCCTGCCTGCCTGACCCGTCACAAGGCAGTGACTACTTTGCCCATGGCAACACTGGAATGCCAGTAGGCAACTGCCGACCCAATCAATTACTCCATCTTGAAAAGGAAAAAAAGATTTCCTAAGGTATTTCAGGATGGTAGCATCTAAAATCAGGGCTTTAAATAAAATATAAACCAGATAGTTCAGGTCTGTTCCCCAGCCCTCCGATGTGTCTTAAAAACTGTGACATGAAGGTGATTCAGCAGAGCTCCAGTCACGGTGAGGGCTCTCCCAGGGCATCATTTCCCTGTGACATCCACCCCGGAGGTTTGTCTTACCTGCAGCAATGCAATCCCTATGAAAATACCAGCCACGATGGTTAAATTGTCCTGCAACCACTTCTCAAACTGGGGCACACAGCCTTTTGTGTAGATTACAATCTGCTGGTCAACTTCCTTCACAAGGGAAGAGGAGAGCACAGCGTCACCATGCAAGTTCAAAAGCTCCTCCAACACCCTCTGTGCTAAGTGACAAGATGAGATTCCACTTACTGGTTTTTGCCTGGCATCATAGCCACACTGAGTGTTGATGACATCTTCCTGGTAAAGAAAACAAGAAGGTGAAATTCACTCAACAGATGCAAACCCCGCCTACAAATTAGCAGAAGATCCCTGTTAAGTGTCGTTAATTGAATGCATTACTTGGGCACGCAGATGTCCGAGACACCAGGTTAAATAAACATTTTGATACATTATCCCAAGTAATTATTAGAACAATCCTCAGAAGTGGGAGGGGCGCCTGGGTGGCTCAGTTGTTAAACGACTGCCTTCGGCTTGGGTCATGATCCCAGGGTCCTGGGATGAAGCCCTGCGTCAGGCTCCCTGCTTGCTCGGCAAAGCCTGCTTTTCCCTCTCCCACTCCCCCTACTTGTGTTCTCTCTCTCGCTCTGTCAAGTAAATAAATAAAATCTTAAAAAAAAAAAAAAAAGTAGGTGTTAAAATATGCCCTCTATTCCAGAAGAATAAAACTGAGGTTCAGGAAATATAAGAGTAGCAGGTGCGTTACTGACAACCTTAGGAAGCTTACAAGGGTTAGAAAATGGAGACATAGTTAAAACCATGGGGAAAGAACACAATGACTACCTTCATTTATGTTCTTTTGGGGGAACTTCTACATTTTAATCTATAAACTTCTGCATCATTTAAATGGTTTTTCAATGAGAATGCATTACTTTAATAATTAAAAAACAAAACAATGTCCCAATAACGTATCACACTGACAGATACCCTGACTTCTCACAGGTCCAATCAGAAACATAGGTTCTCCTCTTTTAGGTTTGTTTATTTTTCCCCTCTGCAGGGTATGGGTGGATTTTATTAGCTAGGCATTTGTGGAATGAGAAATCTCTACCCAGAGTATCTGTAGTTGAAAGGGGAGGCATAATGCCTTCTGACACTCTTCATAATTCTTCTGATGGAATGTTAACCCAGGGCAGGAGCCAGAGACAGAACAGTTTGTACCTGCTGGTTGGCACAAGGCCACCTGAGTGGATACCCAGGGCTCTGAGCTGGGCACTCTCCTGTCTGCCAGCCCTCCTCACAGGAAATCAAGACATGAGCCAGTGGGAGAGGTGGGCTTCCTGGCAAGGTCTCAGAGCCGGGGAGCAAGCACAGTCCTTTCAGATTCTCAGTCTCTTTCAGACCAACAGCCCAGAGACTGCTCTGAAGCTCTCCGAGAACCACTGTTCCACACCAAGACCATGCCGCCTTTTGAGGAGCCCCACACGCTCCACCTCGCATGGGGAAATGGCCACTGATCACTAGCAGCCACAGGGCTCTGCTTGATTTCAAGAAGGGCGGTCTGGGGGAGACCACTGACGGCCCGGGAGCCCGAAGAATGTGGAACAGACACGTGCAGAAGCAAATTCTCCCCCTTGTTTCTGTGCTCACTCCTGACCACTGAACTTTCAACAAGGCACTTGGCATTTTACGTCATCCCACATGCCAGTCACATGATGTGACCCAACACCCAACCAAACTCACGGTGAAAGGGTTAAGAACAGGTTCAACACTTTTTCTTTTCTTAAATAAAACACAAACTGCAGTTATCATCATTACAAATGAGAGCCTAGGCAGCTGCGGTCTTCCTCCCTAGCAGACTAGCCCTATCTCACCTCACTTTTCCCCGATTTCTGACACTGCCCCCCAGAACCAAATCAGGAAGCAGAGGGTCAGTGCCCCCCAGCCAATGCAGAGAGCTCGCACCTAAGCGGGTCCCTCTCATCAGGAAGGAATGAGAGGCACTCTCGGCAGGCTTTCTGGGCCTAAAGCTCAGCTCCATCACTTGCTAGCAGTGTGAGCTTGGAAAGTTGCTTAAGCTCCAAGGGCCTTTGTTTCACACAAAGAGGGAAGATGATGATGACACTGCCAGTAGGAATGTTCTAATTTTTATTGAGCCAACTCCCAAGAAGGCTGAGAATAAGAACCCGTGTGTGGGGGCGCCTGGGTGGCTCAGTGGGTTAAAGCCTCTGCTTTCAGCTCAGGTCATGGTCTCAGGGTCCTGGGATCGAGCCCCACATTGGGCTCTCTGCTCAGCAGGGAGCCTGTTTCCCCCTCTATCTCTCTGTCTGCTTCTCTGCCTACTTGTGAACTCTCTCTCTCTGTGGGTCAAATAAATAAATAAAATCTTAAAAAAAAAAAAAAGAACCCACGGGTGCTGCTGAATTAATGTCAGAAACAATTACTCCTACCGGGAAGATCTGAGCGCTATGCCCCCTTTAGGGGCTACAATGAGGAATGAGCAGGTAAGAACAGGTTTCTAGAAAACAGTCACTGCTCATCCCCGCCGCCCCTGCCCCGGCCCCATTTCTTGGTGAGAAGCGCAGAGCTGGCCGGCAGTCGGCCAGTCCGCGGGACTTCACTCACCGCGGGGTCTTTAGTGCAGCAGGAGAAGGGCACGCCGCATCGTTCTCGACTTGCGTTGGAATCTGTGCAATTGAAGTAAATATTTAGGTTCCAATCATCAGCTCCAAAAGCCCCACAGCACTGCCACTAGAGCAAACAGGAGAGAATTAGAACATCTCGACTTGGAGGCGACCAGGTGCCCACGCTCACGACCGCCAGACGACCGCCACCCAGCTTCCGCCAGCGCTAACCTTCTCTTCTGCCTAGAATTTCCTTTTCAACCAAACTAAACCAAAAGTGGCCCTGTAAAAGCTTCCAAAATGACTCAGGCTCAAGATCTGTAAGGATGCGCTAGCTAGCATGTGATCTAAATGGCTGGTGAGATCCACAGGGTTAGGGGTTGGAAGGGCAGACAGGGCAAGAGTCGTAGAGCAGATTCGGTCCGAACAAGATCTGCCTGGCGAGGGTGCATGGAGGAACATTCTAGATAAACAAGACACTAAACCGTGGCAATGTCTGAAGGAGGCAAGTGGTGGGAGAGTTAGAGGCTGACCCTTTAAAAACATGGTCTCTGCAGCCTTAATGGTTTTGTAAAAATCCTTTTCATTGAGGTATAATTGACATACAATAAACCGCACATGTTTAAAGGGCACAATCTTGTAAGATCTGGCATATGTATCATTGTGAAACCATCACCACAATCAAAATAGTGAACACACTCATTACTGCCCCAAGTTTTCCAGGCTTACTTTTCATTATATACCTGTTACTACTCTGAACTTCTTTTTAAGAACATGAATTTACATTTTTAACTTAAAAAATTCCATCATCCAGGACGCCTGGGTGGCTCAGTGGGTTAAAGCCTCTGCCTCTGGCTCAGGTCATGATCTCAGGGTCCTGGGATCAAGCGCCCCATCAGGCTCTCTGCTTGGAGGGGAGCCTGCTTTCCCCCCTTCTCTCTGACTGCCTCTCTGCCTACTTGTGATCTCTCTCTCTCTCTCTGTCAAATAAATAAATAAAATCTTTTAAAAAAATAAAAAACAGTATTCCATCCTCTAATTAAAATATGTATAAAATGAGCTGCTGAAGTCAATGAGTCTCAAAAGGGCTTGGTACAGGGGCTGGTTGCTCCAGAGGGCCCTGCGTCACTCCCCTTCTGGACTAGCTCTATCCTCTCTGAGTTAAGTAAACATCAAGCCTTGACCATTTTCTCGCTTTCAGGCCCAAGAGCAACTTCAACACATTACACTCCACGACAGAAAAACAAAATCACATGAAATAACAGTATTTCCATATAAAGCAGACAGCAGAGCAAGAGAACGTGTATACGCATGTTCTTCCAGCTCATCTGGCCCTCCGAGGGCTGGGCTTGTGCATCTCCAGTTCCACCTGCAAAGCTTCATCAGATTTTTCATGCAAACTAGTCAGCAACAATACTTGGCAAGGTGTGAGCCTGCATCTATTATGACCTAACAAGTCAGGGAGGTCTGCCCAGGACATGAACCAGGGCTTAATTTCACACCTGAGGTGCAGCTCACTCCAGGCCAGCAACACAGCCCCACTCACTGCTGAGTACCTAACGAAGGAGCGTGGCTCCCACAGGGCAAGTGCCAATGCAAGATGCAACCGTCTCCTCCCTTTATCAAAGGGAACCCCTGCCCAGCTCCCCCTGCAAAGCTGTCCAACAAAGAGACAGCCACTCGTCCCCTGGGCTTCTGTTTGCCCCCCAGTCGTGCCACAAACGTTTAGGTCAAGACACCCCTGTCCAATTTCTCAGGGCACACAAATAAAGACCTCAACACCCATGGACAGTTAACACCTTCAGCCTCCTAGAAAACCACACGTCTTATGAGAGTGTCCTAATACTTGCCTGAGTTAAACAGTAGCTGTTACTATTTCTACTATACTATCAGGGAAGTAGGTCAAGGTTCCGCTAGCCCGCGTCACTTAGCTAATTAGAGTTTGGCACTAGATCTCTATTTCTGACCTCCTGTTTATACCGTTTTCCGTTCTGAGTCAAAGGAGGCATCTGCAACGTCATTTGCATGCCAGGGGAAGTCACCTAGTAACGTTGGGAAGGCTAGGGAAGGGGCAAATTCTTCACCTGCTAGAGGTCACGGGGGCTTAGAAGTTGCTCAACTTTTGGTTGTGCAGAACTGGGTGTGCTCTAAGGTTTGGATAGGCATGTTTTAGGAGCTCTGTGGACAAATATTCTATTGCTGGGTGTATGATTAGGAGCCATGAAGTGTAGAGGATGGCCAAAAAGGGGGCAAGGAGCAAGAAAGAATCCCCAAGACACCACATAACATGTTACACCGAGAGCAAAACAATACTCTGCAGCAGTCGATGGAAACAGCACGTGCGCTTATAATCTCCTTGTTCAAGAGGCTCTCTTTGTCCCTCGGACTTGGTAGAAATTAAGATTAAGTGAAAAACAGGACATTTTCACTAGGGTATAAATCACGGAAGTCAGAAAGGAGGTTAGAAGATAATGAATACACAAGTAAAGCAACAACAACAACAACAACAAAAAAAAAAAACATGTGGCAAAATCAGAGGTAGGTTCCAGCAGGCGTGGCCAGAAGCCAGGAGCAACGTTCATTCCCCGACAAGGCTTTCAACTTAAAAATAGACTAAATTTAAACTTACATATTCTTGCGTGAAGTCTATGAGGTTCTGCAAATCAATGTCATCTCTGTACGCTCTGATGTTGTTGTTTATAAAGAAATACAGCTGGTCTTTGATCCAGTCTTTGAAAACAAATGCCAGAACCCCAGCAGTGAGCTCCAGGAAGAAAATAATTCCCAGGAACACAGAAAACTAAGACAAAAGACACACAGAGAACAGTTTAAAGGGCTATTTTGGTCATATGTACTTAAATGGTCCCTTCCAAAAAGGTGTGCAATTACACTGGGTTGTTACACGTGTCTAAAGCAGATACTCTTCAGTTGCTTGATTTGCTAATAGCCTATTACACTCCAGTAAAGGATTTTTAAGAATTGTTCATAATCGGGGCGCCTGGGTGGCTCGGTCGTTAAGCATCTGCATTCCGCTCAGGTCATAATCCCGGGGTCCTGGGATCCAGCCCCACACTGGTCTCCTGGCTCAGCGGGAGGCCTGTTTCTCCCCTCCCACTCCCCCTGCTTGTGTTTCCTCTCTTGCTGTCTCTCTCTCTCTCTCTGTCAAATAAATAAATAAATAAAATCTTTAAAAAAAAAAAAAAGAATTGTTCATAATCACGTTTTAGGGGTTCTGCTGGTCCATTTCGTAATTAACAAAGCCAATAAGCAAACATGGATAAGAGGCATTTCTCATTAGACCCACACTGCAACCTAATGAGCTTCTCCGGCTTCACGAACCACCCCAACTCCTGAACAATGACCTGCCCTCACCTCCAATAAGCCTTGTCACCATGAAATATAAACTATCCCAGTATTTGAAGATCGACTGTCATCTGTCACTATGGCCTTCATGCTGTATGCAATACATTCCTTTCTTTTGGATTTAGACAAATTTAGACACTGCTTTAAATCCTCTTTGCACCTACTTTATGGGGTAAAATAGCAGATGTGTCCGTCTTTGATGACAAGGTCAAAGAGGAAGTTGGGGAGGGGGGCCTGGAGGTGGTGACTAGGACATGAAAATCATTTCCCATTAAGAAAACTGGATTGAAACTTTTCTTAGGAACACTAGCTGTGCTCACCCTTCTTTGTAAATAACAGTCTCAGAAGATTTTAAGTAACATCAACACACAGCCGAAGGCAGACTTCTGGCTGATGTGGCCAATAAGAATTTACTCAGGAAGGCTGGGGCCACAGGTAAGGTGGTCACTGCCCAGGCATCTGGAGAAATTTCCCTTTCATCTCCAAGACTCTGAAGAGCCCCATCTTAGTCATACCAACGTACTGTTCACACCCACAGTTCTTTCCACTTCCTATCACCCCCACACTCTTACTCTTTCCCAACTTTTTTGCTGAAACAGATTATGAGAAATGAGGCTGTGAAGGACCAGGCAAGCTTCTGGTGACAAGGACAGAAAGAGGGACACTGGGGCCAGAGCTGCTCAGCAGACACCACAGAGCCTCCAGGACACGAGTAGCTGAGGGGGCAGAGAGGGGAGGGGGCTAAAGCTGTCTGCTGTTTCTCTGCTCAGCAAGCAGACATCCAGCAACCAACCGAGAAAGAAAAATGTGCTGGAGAAGGGATGCAAAGGAAGCTGCAGAGATACTTACTAAGATAAGAAAAAGACAGAAGATGTTAATTCCTCCAGCAAACATCTGAAGGACCCATAATAGATCAGGTCCTGGATTTGGTGGGCTTTGCAGAAGCAAGGATGGGTAAGACCCAATCCTGCCTCCAAAGACCCCCAGTCTTAGGGGCTGTGGGGGTGGGGATGGGAAGGGGGGGCATTTCACATCAGAGGTCCATACATCTGACAGTGTGGAGCCAGGATACAGAGTGCCATTCTGGGAGGGTGGGCAGGAGGGGAGGGTGGAAGAAAGAAGTAAGTGCCTGGCAAAGTGTAGGACTCCAAGGTTTGGGCTCTTAACTCTAGACGCTCTAGAGCTCAACCCTTCAGGTTCCATAGACCTCCTCCTGGTATCTGCTCTTGATGAATTCATGAGAATTCATTCACTATCATCAGTGGTACCAATAATTTCAAAGTAAGATTTCCTCCATCTAGAAAAAAGGACAGTGAAAAAAATGATCACTCTTACTCAGGGCCTACCCCTAGTGTAAAACAACTCCCCTCCCTTTAGTAGATACAGAAATACAAAGGTTATCATGCTACGCAACTGAGAAAAATCAGAGCTGGCTCACACGCACGTGCACACAAAACACCACCACAGAAGCCATGCACGAAGTTAATTCAACTTTTGTTCTCACCACCATAGAGGTTAGGCAAGTTCATTTTCCAGTTAACCCTGGTAAAGTTTCTCTTACTGCTACATGATATAGAGATCAAAAACTGAGTTCAAATTAAGTTCTTATCAAATATTTGGCAGAAACCTCTCTGTCCTGGCCCTGTGACCTCATTTCCCCCATTTCCAAAGGTGCAGAAACGGACTCGCAGCCTTCATCTTAGGGCCTCAGTTGACCAGGAAGCTCCATTTCCATTTCTCATTATCTTAGCTCCCAGATTTTCCCTCAGCAAATCTCCTAGCCCTGTAGCATCAGATCCCTGGGGCTGTTAAAGGCATGTTTGCATTCACTTCCTACTTATTATGAGCTCCTGCTCAAAGAATATTCTGGGCCTGTTCTGACTGTTTGTCCTAAACAGGGAAGCCATTTTAAATATTATCTGTGATTTCCAAAAGCCAAGAAATGATATAACTTTCTTCATTTCCAACATGGGGCTTGATAAATTATGGTGTTGATTTTGGAGAAACCGATCAGTTTCTGCTGTTAACTCTGGTACCTTCAAACACAAATACAATAAATTATATCAAAGGGACTCCTTTTATAAACTGAACTATATTCAAATAAATCACATTAAAGGGGATCCCATATTTGGGGGCATGGAGGCTAAAACTGATAAGACAGTGGCAAATGGTTAAATATTATCTGGGGTCCGATGAGGCTCTAGAAAGTGGAGTGAGGTGAGCCCACACATTTAGAAGGATCTCTTGCCAAGAAGACTGGCAGGTCGGCAGGTGAGGGTCAGGGGCAAATCTCACCTGGTCTCCTGGTCTTTGATTAGGTGGGCGATGACAGAACTGTGTGTGTGTGTTTAAAAGGGGGAACTGGGAGATAAGGCATAAGGCCAGTGGAGTGTTGGGAAACCAGCTGCTCCCACCACAGACAAGTGTATACAGAACAGAGAACCAACTGCTTATTCAATTGTAGGGAGCACCAGTGTCCCTCGTTTCCCAGCAGTGTCATGTAAACTTGCAGCTTAAACATACAACCTTTCAGGTTTGATTCGCCAAAACCTCATCTGTACCAGGGCTGCCCAAATTCGAAGCAGGCTACCCTGGCTGGGGTATGGTTGAGTCCACACTCTTTAGGGGCATTCAAGAAAAATGCCAGAGGATGACGTGGCAGGAATCCTGGGGAAGAGCAGCATGTCCCACATGGCTGTGGGGACGGGGGCTAGCATGTGCTCTGGTCTTAAGTGAAAATGTCTCTGGATGACGTTGAGCAGGATTCTAGGAACATGTGGTATGATACTAACACTTGCCTAGAAATCTCACCATCTTTCCTCACGACAGGAAGGTGGATTTTTTGTTTTCCATCCTTTCCCTGTTTCTGGAAAGGGGAGTGGACACTGCTGCACAGAGAACATCGACACAGATGCCCTCCACCACGCCACACTCCAGACTGACCGGCATGTTCAGCTGACCGTCGGCTACACTTACCAAGCCTGTTTCAGATACATACGTGGAAGCACAGGCCCTTCTGTCCTCCTTTGGAAGGAATCTCCAAAGGAAAGGCTTTCACTAAGGAAGCACGGAGGGTGATCTAGAGAGTTCTCCTGAAAGGAAAGCGTCAACCGGGCCGTATTTTCACTGGGCTTTTGGAAGAGCCACCCTGCCTAGAGATAGGGCATCCTCCTGCAGGAGGACAGGAGCTTGGGCCTCGGCCAGCGCACAGAACGGGATACTCACAAACTTCAGAAGGAACGTGTTTTCCCGTAGCGCTCCAATGCACCCTGCGAATCCCAAAATGAACATCACTCCTCCCACCACGAGGAAGAGCCAGACTGGGTCAAAGCCGCCGAGATCGGTGATGGAAGAGATATTGGACAGAACTCCCTGGGGGCAGAGAAGCGAACACAATGGGTCACCAGGATGTGGGGCAGTTTTTCAACATGGAAAGATTATTACAGTTGCCTTGTCCCCCTCGCAAAGAAACACTTGAGAGGTGATCTGATGATGAGGTGTGACTGATATTCAAGAAACACTGCAAATTAATTAAAAACAGTGTGCGAGAAATACACACTTCCCAACACCCAGGAAGAGGGGTCACTCTTCAGCAGCCAGGTCAAGCAGGTGTCAGACAAGCGCCTGCCCAAAGCCTGTGGCGTTTCGTAGGGAACAGGGAATGAGCTAGGTGCCGAAGGCTGACACAGGGCCAGTCCCAGCCACAAGCCCCTGGAAGTTTTCCAGGGAAAAACTGAGCCTCGAGATCTGCCCTTGACCCAGAACCTATGTTAGAAATTACAAGATTTTTTTTTTCTCTAAAATGCAAGGTACATATTTGCTCTTCATTCCTACAGAGATGAACCACTGTTACTTTGAAACCATGAATGTACAGGAGTCTTAAATAGCCAATATCATCAATATTTTATTTTCTTATCTTACTAGTTTTGGACTCTCAAAATATCCCAGAGTATCATGGTATAGCTCGCTGTAAAGTCTTAAATCATTTGTTTCAAAACACTCCCAACAACCTGAAGGAATGCAAAGTATTTATCTGATTTTATACTTCAAGGAAAATGGAGCCCAGAGAGGCTTCGTGACTTGCTGGAGGTCACACAGCTGTTTATTGATTTTTTTCTTTTAAACCAGAACAAAAGATCTACTTCATGTTCTTTCCTCAATCAGTGGAAGCCATGTATTTGCTTCCCAGCACTTCCAGTTAGCAGAAGCCTCCTCTCATCCATCGCCAGAGACCTGCTGCTATCAGAAAGCCTGAGTTTAAGGGTTTTAAGTTTTAGTCCATTTTAAGGTTGCAGGATCACTTGCACAAAAACATCTTTTGTTTGTTGGGTTTTTGTTTCTTTTTGGGGGGGTGGAGGCATGGACTTAAAAACAATAGTAGGATATTAATAATAGAACACATATGAGAAATAAAGAACTCTTAAAATGTACAATTTAAACCTTACAGGAAAGGCCAAAGGTTTAAGTCAAGTCACAGATGAAGGGTTGAGAGATGAGGAAAGCAGTTAGGAATGTAGGGTGTATTCACAAAACTTCTGAGGAACCACAACACAACAACCACACCCTTCATGAGACAGCTTAGTCCAATGGTTTGATCCAGTCTTGTGTTTCTTAGATTTCCAAGCTCTGAATTAGGAGTACTCCGGGGAGGAGTGTGTGGGTGGAGAGGGGAAACACAGGAATACTGTTATCAATTCTCCACCTACACAGATGATAGGAAGAAAAAAACTCTGCCAGAGAAGTCACACAAAATCCAGGCAACAGTACTGAGGGTCCCGTGTTAGAAGGAAATCAACCCCTCCCCCTAGAATGCCTGGGAACACAGGTGTTAATGCTTAAGGTCTTAATGTTCTGTACCTGCTCAGCCAGGGGGAAAGAAAAACAACATTGGAGGGTACATGATACATTCTTAAAAGTTAACTTAATTATGAGAGAAGGAGACTGCATTTCCTTGGCACCCGAACAAGGCAGCAGAGGGGGAAGTGACAGGAAGAGATGTCAGCTCCATCACAAAGAGGCCTTTCTGATAACAGTAGGTCTCCCTTGAAGGATGAGAGAAGGCTTTGGCTCATGCAAGAGCCAAAGCAGTGAGCCTCTGTCAGTTCTGCAGTAGGAGGGATTCCCAAATTGGATGTGACATTGGGACTTAATGACCTTTAGGTTCCTTCCAACTTTAAGACCATTCTATGATTCCACCCACTTTTAATGGGCTTTTGTGACTCACACTCAAGTCTGAGCAAAGATCAGATTGTTCCTAAACAGTCTTCCATGAGCTATGGCTGGACACAAAGAGGTCAGGGATAAAAGAGACAATTATCTGGGCAACTCTGGCAAAGCAAGTCAGCCAACCAACATGCACACCTGTGTCTCAAACACTGAGCTACACCCTCAAAAGGCTACAAAAAATATGATCTCTGGGATGCCTGGGTGGCTCAGTGGGTTAAGCATTTGCCTTCGGCTTAGGTCAGGATCCCAGGGTCCTGGGATCGAGTCCTGCATCGGGCTCCTTGCTTGGCGGGAAGCCTGCTTCTTCTTCTGCCTGTGGCTTCCCCCTGCTTGTGCTCTCTCACTCTCTCTTTCTCTGACAAATAAATAAAATCATTAAAACAACAACAACAAAAACAAAAACAGAACAAAACAAAAAACCATGATCTCAACTGTCAGTAGTTTCCTGAAGCATCTGTCCTCTCTGGGTTTCATTTGGAGGATGAGTATCTGGCTTTGCAGACAAACTTATTTTCATACCTTTACTCTGTCCAGCCTACAGGGGCAGCTTTAATTGAGGGGCTTCCTACTGTTACCATGGAAACAACAATCATTTGGGGGTCTAGCTGGCCTGCAGATTCTACTTTTAATCCTGAACTCTGGCAAAAGGCAGGACTGGAGATAGATACTGAGT
Source organism: Lontra canadensis (assembly GCF_010015895.1). NCBI lineage: Eukaryota > Metazoa > Chordata > Mammalia > Carnivora > Mustelidae > Lontra > Lontra canadensis. The sequence continues at coordinate 106,937,914 of NW_022630995.1, read as the reverse complement.
GCTTTGGGGAAATAATATTCTGCAAAGCCTGAAAAAGACGACCAAGAACTTAATTTGTAATGGATGCAGAATATACCCAGGTCATTATCAGTTGGAAACTAACTCAACGTGTCAAACCTCAAGTTTCTGCCTTTTCCTTGGGATTAGGATTACTTACTCAGATGGAGATGAACAACAAAAAACCGCACTCCTTCACCTGCGCCATGTTTCCCAAGAGCCCCTGAAAAGCAGTCTTACTGCTTCAGACTACACAGAGAGATTACAGCCGAGCTGAACTCAATCCTGGCAGCCGAGATTCCGGATTACAGAAATGATGGGGAGCTGAGAGCTTGGCCTTCTGCTGTCTCAGAGATGGGGTCTTCTCACTGGACTTTTTAATTGTGTTAAGCTCAATGTGACAAATCAGTAAGAAGTGCTAGAACATGCCTGCTGAATAAAAATTATCATTAAGGCTTGTAGCTGACAAGAAGCCGGAAGAAAAAAAATACAAGCTCCAAGATTACAGTTAAGTCGGCCAAGTGATTTAAAATAGACGTTCCCATCAGCGGTAAATATTCAGGAATGCACTAGAACAACACCAGCAGACACCTAGTCTTCTGGGAACCTGAGGGCACCACCCTCATCTTTGGGCAAGAGCACTTCCCCATCTTGCAAGGCTTCCTGCCCACCCCCTCAAATGCACTCCATGTGCCCCTCAGAGCAGCCAAATTCTCTCATGACCCCCCTTCCCTCATGACTGCTGAGAAGTCTGAATCCCCTTCCTCGCACACCAAGGTTTGGAACAGGCATCTCCCTCTTGTGGCTGAAGTTATAAAAGGCCCAAATCAGCAGCAGCATTATGTTTTTCACCATGTGGATAAAGTCTCCACAATGAGAACCAGAAAGCCAGGCGTAGGAAGAAACAAAGAATAAGGGCTGGGACGGAAAATCCTGTCGGCGTTATAATCCCTGACCTGACGAGGAGTTCTGCGGATCACTCCAAAATCCTTATAATACATGCCCTTGACGGCACAAGGCAGTTCTGTAGGGGTCTGTCTGCGTCTGAGGAGTCCTGTACAACCTGACAACAGCTGTCAATCAACTAGGCTTTCAGAGCTGCACGTGGGCGTATACACAGGTGCATAACTATATGCACACACACACTCGGCCAACACTGGAAGTTCACATTTTATGTTGAGAAGAAAGTTCTGGGGGCCCAACACGGAGCAGGAAAGGGGCAGAGCTAAGTGTTGGACTTAACTTGACCCCTTGACTCAACTGGCTACTACTTCCAGTCAACCGAGCCCTTAAGCCCAGGTAAAGTCTTCCTTCTTGTTGACTTTCTATCAACTCAGCATCGTTAATGAAATGAGTTCTGGATGGAACTCTTAGGTATTTTGTCTCTGTCATTGACAAAAAATACATGATGTAAGCTCCAATTCTCGATGTAAACATGACTGTTCAGTCCTTTGCCTTCAACATCAACTTCTTAGAAACTCAAACTTGTCGGGGGGAAAAAAAAAAAAAGTACAAAAAGGCAACTGGCTACTCTCCTCTGTACCCGGAACTGCTGCTCAAGTGAGAAGCACACACACACACGCAGCCCGGTATCTGCATCCCGGGGGTACGGGCTTGTGCTTCTCCTCCAAGGATCCTGCAGGCAGAGCCCAGGGGGCTGAAAGGGTTAAGGGTCCTGGACGTCGTGCATAAAGTCAGAAAATACCATCCTGCGAAGCTGCGCCTGACTGGAATGAAGATAAACACAGGAGAAGCAGAGCAATTAGCCATGTGCATTTCTTCCTTTATCCGTTTGTTTGGGCTGACACGAAAATGGTCTTCTGAACAGCAGCAGCAGAGAACAGTCAGCAAAAGAGAGCCAGAGACCGAGATTGCAGGGCACAAGAAAGAGAGATTCAAGTACTACAGACCTGAGAATATGGGTGGGGGGCGGGGGGAGATTCACTACACAGATGTTCCTTGTTATCGTGTAAGAGTTCTTCGCAGTCACACTCTATACGCCTGTATCTACGGTCTGAGGCCCCTCAGCCAGCTCCCCAGGGTCTATGGCTAGTGCTGCAGGAGATGCACAAACACAATGACCACACCATAAAGGGCGGCTCCGAAGACAAGATGAAGACCAGCCAATTAAAAAGTTGAAAAACAACAAATATATTCAGCAAATGAGCCATTCCAGAAATTGGCTTTTGGACAGCTAGCTCTTGGCGTATCAATCCAGAGCCTTTAAGAGATGATCCTCCGGTGAAATAGGACATTTCCGTTATCTACTAGGGACTAGACAGTATCTCTCAGAATTTAGCAAGGAGACCCATGTGTGTCTAAAAAGAAATCAGACATGCTCGTGGAACGTGTCTGAAGCAATAGCAGACAGAGTCTTAGCCAACAAACAAAAAATATCAGTGTGCATCCACTGTAGTAAAAGGGAGACTGATACTCCAGTCACCTGGACAAGGCTGCCCTCGAGTGCGGCAGGGAGCATTCATCCTGCACTGTACTCAAGTCCACTGGGCTCACCTACAATTTCCCCTGGAATCCTGAAACACAGAAAGAGGGTCGCCTGGACAGTGCTAGCTGTGGGGCAAAGACACAGGACATGATCATACAGATACCTCGTCCTGAATCCCAGTTCCACGACCTACTACCCATGTGATTCTGGGCAAGCTACCAAACCCGCCTAAGTCTCAATTTCCACATCAGCAAAATGGTACCCCACATCATAAGGATGAAGGAAATAAGTCAAGTAAATCCAAACACTATGCTAAGTGCTTGGCACAAAGTAAGAATTCAGTGAAAATTTATCCCCATCCTCACTACTGTCACTACCCTATTAGACCAAGAGAACACATCAGATGCTACACTGAAGCACAGAGGAGGAGCCTCTAACTCAACTGCACTAAAGGGGAATCCATCTTGCTCTGGTACTTGTTCTGCCTGACCCTTTTAAGGAAAGCCATGACCAGATCTGACGATCACACCTAATGAAGGTGGCAGTAACTGACTTACAGCCAGATCGTCTTTGTTTGGGAATGGAAAGTCACCTAAAGACACTCCAAGTAGAGGCAGAAGAGAGAAGCCATGCGTAAGCAAAAGCCATGAGTAGGCAGACGTCATGAATGGGTAGAAGCTAAGAGCGCACAGAAGTGGTGCCGTGGAGAAAAGAGCAGTGAGAAGTGAGTCAACAGTGGTGAGCACACTGGGCAGTCAGCAGCCATGTTGTCAAGATGGCGGCACCCTGAACAGGGAAAGCAGGCCTCCGCTGCCAAGGAGCCAACTGGGTACACTGGTCATCGAAGATGCGCCGCTCCTGGGGGACCTTCCAGATACTTAACAATGTCCTCCTCCCTGCGGGATCTCTTCGTCCCGTGGTCTGATGAACACTATACACCTTGGCAATAACGTGGAAAACTGGCCCACCTTCCCACTGACCTCCTCCTCCTCAGCACCTCATTCATTCAACTATCCCTGAAACTGAAGCAGCTTCTCACCCGTGCTTCTGCAATAAAGGACTATGCTCTGAGCAGAACTGTTTTTTCTTGGAAAAGGCTTCTACGCACGTGTAGAAATGAAAAGGCAAACAGAGCTGCGGAAGGGTTTCAAACCAATAAACCTCAGGAGTGTCTGTGGTTTTTTCCACCACCAGCTCAGAGAGTCCTCTGTGTGCCACCTGGCAAGCTTCAGTTTCTTCTCTCTCAACCCACACAGAAAAGAAATGCAAAAATAGCATTAATACGCCCCTAAGGTCTGGGGCTCTTCTGCTTTGGCATATACAAGCACATTCCTTCCAACTGCTGGATAAGAAACAAAGAGACAGGCATATGGAACGTGCACCCAGAGCCAAGCCAGATGGACCCCTCTGAGATTTATGGGACTGGGTCCTGATTCACCCATCCCCCATAAACTGGACCCTACTGGGGTGGAACTGGCAGCCGCTTTCCTAGAGTACAAAAGATGGAAGCGTTTCCCAACTTGAGAGAGGATGACAAGACAGAATATTCTAAAGAAAATGAGCTCCGGGAGTGGTCCTGGAGAGTTGGAGATGCAGTTTTCAATAGGAAGACCTGTCCACAGGAAGACCACACTGCAACAGACCTGCTCCCTCAACACTCATCAGAGATCCCCAAAGAACATTACAAAGCAAGGCCACTCTGCAAACCCCAAGACATCCATTTGCCTGAGGAATCATGGCAGAGTCCAGACAGAGGACTTGAAAAGTGAAGAACCAGGAGCTCACTGGGACCCGTAGTCCAGGAGGGTGTACAGTTGTGGGGGCAGCAGGACTCAGGGCCTGGAGAAGTGACGCAAGGTTAAAGGAAGGCCAGCTGCCTTAAAGGCATGTGGTCGCCTAGTTTTTTTGTCAAAAAAAAACATCATCAGTGAGATTAAGTAATCCCTTCTTACAGCTTAAAAGTGGCCATGACCATGGGGCACCTGGATGGCTCAGTCAGTTGACTGTCCAACTCTTGATTTCAGCTCAGGTCATGATCTCAGCATCATGAGGTTGAGATTGACCGGGCTCTGTGCTCAGCATGGAGTCTGCTGGAGATCCTCTCTCTCTCCCTGTGCCTCTCCCCCACCCCACTCGCTCTCTTGCTCTCTCTCAAAATAAATAAAGAAAATCTTTTTTAAAAATGGCCATGACCTGGTTTGGGGAGAGGAAGGGGAGGAGAGACATCATCTTCCAGGCCTCCATGAAATCCTGCTATCAAGCAGTTGGTGCTGTGGCCAGCTGTGCCAAGTCCCACCCACTGGTGTTGCTCCTGGACCAGAAACGCCACCCCAGAGGGAAGGACTGCCTCTCTGAACATGGAAACAAATCCACAGGCAAAAGTGTCACTTTTCAGAAATCCAGCCTGTTCCCAGGCCACTCGCCAGACGCCTTTACATGTGTGTCCTCATGATGGAATACATACCCAGGAGTGGTCCTAAGTATAATATGTAACAGAGGCTCTGATCACGGTGCGCTCCCTGCCCAAACTAAAGTGAAAAAAAGAAAGAAAGAAAGAAAGAAAAGAAAAGAAAAGAAA
>NW_022630995.1:106000296-106221984 GCF_010015895.1 Lontra canadensis | reverse complement strand
TTCCTTCCTTCCTTCCTTCCTTCCTTCCTTCCTTCCTTCCTTCCTTCAGAGAGGTTTGTTAGTTGAGGGAACTGAATGGCCATAGCAGATCCTGCCTGGAAGGCTGCCCCTTACCCTCGCTGACCTGGGCACAGCCAAGGCTGTGCACAGTATAGCCTGTTGTCGCCACCTAGTGGTAAAGATGGCATTTAACACTTGTGACTGAAATAAAAATCCCTTGCAGGGCGGTCATTAAGTACAGTATGATTCTCAAGGTCAGTTTGAAAACAATTTTGAATTCCCCGCTGCCCCCCCAAACAACGACACCCTGATATATTTTTTGACAAGTTTAAGTATTCTGTAATTAAGCATATTTTAAATTGGCGCACCAAATCTCCTTTCCCCTGTTTCCTCTATTCACATATTATGATTTTTTTTTTTTTTTTAAAGGGGGTGCCTGGGTGTCTCAGTTATTAAGTGTCTGCCTTCAGTTCAGGTCATGATGATATCGAGCCCCTGGGATCAAACCCTCGTTGGGCTCCCTGCTCAGCGGGAAGCCTGTTTCTCCTTCTCCCACTCCCCCTGCTTGTGTTCCCTCTCTCTCTGTGTCTCTGTCAAATAAATAAATAAAATCTTAAAAAAAAAAAATTAGGAAGAAACTATCATCTTAACTTCTCAATATTTGTGAAATAGCTAATATGGCTATGCACAAGACAGAGAATGCTCTTTCAGCCTTTTTAATGAAGACTTAAACATCTGATGTAGAGCACTTCTCCAGTGAATGTCCTCTCTCTTCTCAGAGCCAGAAGGACAATTCAAAAGCACTCCGCTTTGAGTTTTAATATCTCACCTGTAGACAGATCATTTGATAGGAGTTGATAGAAATAAGATCCACAAGCTGGAAAAAAAATAAATTTATCATCTCCCTTTTTCTGTTTTTTTGATTGATGAACTGAAGTGAGGTTGTCCATCCTAAACTTTCCAAGGAACTCAATTAACATTTCTGCTAGCTTTCCCTTTTATTCAAATGAGGGGACAGAAATGTGAGAAACAAATAGCTCATTCATTTAAGTCTGAATTTTGCAAAGCTGCCAGTAGTCTCAGACTGAAAATGCTGGATTTCTTTTGGTTCTTCTACACATGGGACCAGTTCTGGCACTAGCTAGCTCTCTGCGTGACCCTGGGGAACTTGCTCACGTCTTCAGGGTTTCTGCTGAAAACCCTTGACATAGATGCTAAGATTGCTTCTAACTCACACACACACACACACACACACACACACACACACAGATATGCATGTGCACACGCACACACAACGCTGATTCCATTGCCACAGTATCTTGTTTATAAGACCCATGACCCTACAGTCACTTTGTGCTGGGTTATAGGGTAGCCCCTCAAGCGATGTGTCCTTATCCTAATCTTGGGAACCTGTGAATGCGACCTTTTTGGGAAAAGAGTCTTCATAGGTATAATTAAGTTAAGGTTCTCACGATAATTTCATCCTGGATTATTCAGATAGGTCCTAAATCCAATGACAAATAGCCTCGTAAGTATAAGCTAAGGAATACCTGCAGCCACTAAAGGCTTCAGGAGGCAAACAGAGATTATTCCTTCGGATAATTTTTTTTTTTAAGATTTTCTTAATTTATTTGATAGACAGAGATCACAAGTAGGCAGAGAGGCAGGCAGAGAGAGAGGAGGGGAAGCAGGCTCCCCGCTGAGCAGAGAACCCGATGTGGGACTCGATCCCAGGACCCCGGAATCATGACCTGAGCCGAAGGCAGAGGCTTTAACCCACTGAGCCACCCAGGTGCCCTCCTTCAGATAATTCTTAAGTCGAGAGTGTGTGAATGTGAAGTATCAGTATGAGAGCCAATCTGTCTCGGCAGGCGCTGGACTGAGGAGACTGGAAATGCAGTCAGCACAGTGCCCTCTGCTCTCTGTGCGTGTGTTTGCGCGCACGCCCGTGCGTGTGTGTGTGCATGTGTGTGTGTGCGTGTGTTCGTGTGTGTATGTATGTGTGTGTGTGTAGGGCTCAGGAGATGTGGGTGAGGCGCTGGGACATATCACGAGGTCCTAGAGTAAGGATTATGCTGGTTATCAAGGAGTCATGAAATGCCAAATTCAGTTTCGTGCTCCTCAATTCAACTCTCTCCTGTTCTTCCCCGCTCGTCCGCAAAGTTTTGTGGATTGTTACCACCTCATTGCTGTGTTCTGGGGAATTAGTGAAGACACGCTAGCTTCTTAGATAAGAGCAGAGCCTTTGAGTCAGAATACCCCGGTGTGAATTCTGATGTAGATATTTTCTAGGTGTGTGACAGAGTTACAGAAACCTTTGCTGCTTTGACTTTCTCATCTAAAAACAATGTAAATAACCATACCATGCTCTTAGGCTTTGTGAAGAATAAATATAAAGTGCTCAGAAGAGAAGTTGGTCCACAGAAAGTGTGATAGTGATCATGTTTTAGTTGGTACTAGGAGGGTCTGTATTACACTTGGGGCCAGAGAATACTGGGAGGGCTCCGACTGCAGCCAGCGGCCTGACAGGATCTGGAGAGGAGCCCTGAGCAGCAGCCTGGGGTGAGGGAAAGGGCTAGGTAAAGTGACAAGGAAAAATCAGGAATCATTTGTGAAATAGTTTTAGAATTACCTGGTGACCCCCAGATGGAAAGGAAACTGACAAAATAAATCTAGACTTCTTGGCCATTTAATGGAATAGAAATTGCAGTGATTATTATTTTCAATGGTGGCCCTGAAGTTTAGGGAATTTGAGGCAATCTGGGTTGCACAAATATTTTTAAAAAATGAAAAGTGCTCTGCTATTCTCTGTTCCATAAGCTCTTTTCGTGGAATAATAGTATTTTCCATGTTATTGCATATTATTCTATAGCTTTACCTACAAATATTTAGTTCATCCTCTTACATTTCAATTATACAGCTTCCAGGTTTTTGTTATAAAAATCAGCACTGCTGTGAACATGTGTAGTCTAAATATTGGGCATTATTTTGGATCTTTTTAGCCATTCTGTGATTTATTTGCCTGGATAAAACCTATATTGGACACCTTTACTTCCTCCTAAATTTCCTGGGGATCTGGCTAATGCCTGGAATTGTCCTTGACCGATGGTGATCAGCCCAGGTCTGGCTGCAACTTCAGCATCTATACCCTGCATCCCCCCACAACACCTTTTGGCTAAATCTTCACTCAAGTTAGTGGGGGAGCATGTAAATCCCCATCTCTTCCCAAGGCAAACACTGACCTTTTGTGAGTTAGTTTTTGAGAAATAGGCCAATTTCAAAGAACTTTAGTAACATACATCTCAATAGGTTACTTACAAATGACATGTTTAATTTGTAGCTTAGTGTCTTGTTGGAGGGTCAGTGGTGTGTGGAGCCTGCTTTGTTGAGTGTTGTTTTAATGGAGGTATGGGACGAAGAGATGATTTCTTTCACAGAAAACTGTTTCGGGGAGAGAGGGAAGGTTCAGAATCCTGGAACAAAACCACTGGTGAGATCTTTAAGCTATCTGAAATGGGTGGGAACCAGAAGCAGGGCGGGTGGGGAGGCTGCGGGGGGAAGGGGGGGAGCTGAGACTATAGAGCTCTAGTCCCGCCTCCTCTCCTTGCCCCTCCCAAGAAACATAGAGCACCTGCTCAGCTACTTCAGTGATAAAAACTACTCTTACATTTACAGAAAATACATTTATAGCATGTTCACCATATTCCAGATATTGGGCATTATCACATAGAATCCTAAAAAAATCCCTGAGGCTGGTAGTTTTGGAATCTACAACTAACAGTAAAGGAAACTAAAACCTCAGGTGTGAAGTCATCAGATTCCAAATCACGTAGCTAGGGCAGGAAGCAGGACAAAATCCAAGTTTGCCTGACTCCAAAGCCTGTGCTTTTAATCACTGCGTTTTACCACCTCTCTGCTGAATAAATTAGCCCCTAGGAAATCTTCTGTACAAAACCACTTGCTTCTAATCCAAGGATGTGCTGTCCCTGTGCGGTATCTTACAAGGAATAGGAATGACTCTGTGTGGAGCTGGTACAAAAGACGCCCAGTAAGTGTTTGTTGAATTAATAAATAAATATTTTATAATCGTGCACCTTACAATGTGGTAGACCTGAAAACTTATTGGCTCCATATTAGTAATTATACATCTCCTGATTTTAGACTTCTCCTTTAATAACTTTAGAGAATTTTATTCTTAAGACATAGATCAGATTGGAAACTACACAGAACATGCTTATTCTGTGAGATGTGTTTTTTTCCATCTTTTATCCATTTGCAAATTTTCATTTTTTTTCAAAGATTTTATTTATTTATTTGACAGACAGAGATCACAAGTAGGCAGAGAGGCAGGTAGAGAGAGAGGAAGGGAAGCAGGCTCCCCGCTGAACAGAGAGCCCAATGTAGGGCTTGATCCCAGGACCCTGGGACCATGACCTGAGCCCAAGGCAGAGGCTTTAACCCGCTGAGCCACCCAGGTGTCCCACAAATTTTCATTTTTATCAAGTTATTTTCTGAATACTGTAAAGAAATGTATAATGTCATTACAATTATAGGTATCAATAGCATGAAATAATGCAACAGATCCCTTCTCTTAGTAAACTCAATTAGAAAACGCTATTTTTTTCAGAGGCAAACACCAGTTAGAGATAGCACACAGGGAAAAAGAATCTAGGGGTGGCGAAGTGTGAAGAAGATATACTGGGATCTGAGGCTGCCAGTGGTTAGGAAGAATTTTAGGATGTGGTTAATCTGGGATTGATGGATGTGGCTAAACTGGGGCTCTGACTGAATAGAAAGTTTGTATAATCTAGGAGTGATAGGCTGAGTTATCTTGAATCTTGTTGAGAGTAGCTCAGATTTGGTTTCAGTGGAGGAATTTAAAAAAATTAATTGTAATTGGCGAATAGTGCCATGACTAAATAAAAAATTCCAGGATAGTTTTCTTGAAAGACTTCATACTCCTTGTCATCAAGGTTTTGAAAATGGAAATGCAACTTTACCACTGTAATATAAAAATGGAGACAATCAGTACACAAAGCTTCCAGAACATTTCATTAGCAGTGCATTATGATATGGACAAAATAAGGCTGTACTATTTTCCAAGATTCTTTGTAGAAGTTTTTTATTTTTTATTTTTTTTTATTTATTTGACGGAGAGAGAGCACAAGCTGGGGGAGCAGCAGGCAGAGGAAGAGGGAGAAGAAGGCTCTTCGCTGAGCAGGGAGCCAGATGCAGGGCTCGATCCCAGAATCATGACGTGAACCAAAGGCAGCGCTTAACCAACTAAGCCACCCACGTGCCCCTGCAGATGCTCTTTAAATAGATTAGTCCTATATCTAATCTGAGATAATAGCCCCATGCAATAAATAGTATTCTTATTTTACAGATGGGGAACAGACTCAGGGAGGTTAGGAAAATAGCCTAATAAGAGAGTAAATGACAACGTTGGATTTGAACCCAGGAGTTGAACCCAAGGGCCCTGAATCCAGAGAGCTTTTACTTTATCCATTACACAATCCTATCAAGGATTGATAACCCCTTTGATTATGATAATTTTTAGACACATATTATAGTTCCAACTTTATTATTCTCCATCACCTTCCCCTTCTCATCTCTTCACAGCATTTGTAAAATATTATATTTGTGTTTCTGTGTGTCCTATATACACATACACACATACATACACATACACCCCCACCCTATGCTGGAGCAAACCAAAGTTTCTTCCTGAGGAGAATTCTGGCTTCACTTGACCATGCAATGCTATTCCTAGGAGTCACCTCAGTTCAGGGATGGATGGCCTGCTGCCTGGTTGTGAGTACCAAGTAACACTTCAGATCCCACAACTACATGTGTATCCTACCATGTGTTTGTCTGCCCGCATCGCACTAGGGCCTACCCTCGGTCAGTGCAACCAGCATCACAGAAAGCAGAAGAATCTCCAGCTCAATAGACTTGCCATGTCTTATTATTACAAAACTTGTTTTTTCTTTCGCCAATAAGACTGCTACAATCATTGCAAAATTAATAGTCCCTACCTTCTAAAGCCTAAAATGGGTACTGACTCCTATTCTTTGAGTTTTTTTCTTGTCAGAAAAAACCAGCACTTGTCACTCAAAGATTTGTGAAGGCATTCTTGCACATCAAATCAACCATGGAAGTTTTCGAAACAGGTGCACTCAGGTGTGAATGCAGTTTAAAAACTCTTGGAGCTTAATTACACCCCTCCCCTTTCTCCTAGATGGTGAAAAACAATGTCTCAAAACATCTCAAGATACTAAAAAAGTAAGTGATTAGAGTATTAATTACAGTTGCTTATTTAATATTATGTGGCAAATGGAAAATGAAAATATTTTTGCCTGAAGATTTATTAGGCTTGGACCCCCTAATTTGAACATTCTGTATTAGGAAGATGTAAATCTAGAGGAAATAGAAAAATACTTTATTTGGGTATAAATTGATAATAAAATAAAAGCTAACTATTGTGATAATTTAGGAATAAAGTATCCATAGGTTAGAAATGTAGGAATAGAGGTCACGTAAGAAAATAATACTGATATATATTATTTCAACTTCAGTTCAAAATGAGCCCCTTCCTCTTCTTTTTAAAAAATGAAATATTTTGGGGTGCCTGGGTGGCCGACTTAGGTCACTTCCACTTGGGTCCTGATCTCAGGGTCATGAGATCAAGCCCCCTGTAGGGCTCCGTGTTTAGTGTGGCATCTGCTTTAGATTCTCTCCCTCTGCCCTTCCTGCTCATTCTCTCTGTCTCTCTCTCAAATAAATAAAAATGATAAAAATTTTTAAAAACAAAATGTATTGGGCACCTGGGTGGCTCAGTGGGTTAAATGTCTGCCTTCAGCTCAGGTCATGGGTTCGAGTTCTGCACCAGGCTCCCTACTCAGTGGGAAGGCTGCTTCTCCCCCTCCCTCTGCCACTCCCCCTGCTTGTGCTCTCTCTCTCTATCAAATCAATAAATAAAATTAAAATAAAATTAAATTAAAAAGCAATGTACTAAGGTGCACCTGGATGGCTCAGTAGATTCTTGGTTTCAGCTCAGGTCATGATCCATGGTTGGTGAGATCAAGCTCTGCATCTGACTTCCCATTCAGTGGGGAAGTCTGCTTGAAGATTTTCTCCCTCTGACTCTCCATCCACACATACACATTCTCTCTCTCTAAAATAAAGAAATCTTTTAAAAAATGTATTATATTAACACACACCTCTTTCCTGAATGATGCAAGTCACTTCTTTCCTAATTTTGTTCCATGTGCAATACCTGAGTTTTCAATAGGTCCACATTAATCTTCTAGGCCATAAAATCAGACACAAGTTTAAGGTTATTGTCTTTGCTCTTGAAACCTAAAATAAGCAAAAAAAATCAAAACAAAACATGTGTAAAAAGATGGGATTTTGTATTGGGCTCCATTTTTAACTCACCAGGAAGACTAGTAATTAACAAGGCTATTAAGAAGATGTTTTTAGCTTTAGAAATACTTACTTACGTTAGAAAAATAATTTTAATTACATTTCAGCTTTTGTTGAAAGTGTGTTTAAAGTAGGCGAGAGGCAGTCGCTCCACATCCTCACCAACACTTGGTTTTATTGACTTTTTTCATTTTAGCTGTTCTGGTGATTGTGAAAAAGAAGCTGTGCCTTTGACAGACACCCTCCCGCATGATTCTGATATGGAGGGCATGTGGACCACACTGAAAAACACTGATCTTGCTGTCACACGTTACTCTGAGACAAGCAGATACGCCTGCATTTTTTTCTCTGAAGACTAGTCTTGCATTCCCCAGTTTATTGTGCTCCCCAACACTCCATCTGGTTTTGTGCTCCACGCACTTCACACTTTTACCATTTGTCAGTCCAGCTCACATGGGTATTTTAACGTCAACTCTTGAAAACATTATCAACCAATCAACAAGCTATTAATTTAAAGGCATCCATGTCCAAGACACTAATGAAGGAGAGTTGGAAGAAAGGTAGGCAGGGACAAAGAAACCCCCACCAAGAGGAAACCACCCTTAAAAGGGTTTTACACCATGCTGGAAGGAGCCCTCCACCCTTTCCTATGTGACAGGTAGATGACAAAAACCTGATGGGGTGACAGGCGCCTGGAGGGTTAATCAAATTAAATAGCCCACCAGCAAGCCCATAAAAACCCTTAGACTTAGACACTCTGGTGGCAACCCTCACAGGTCCCCCTCCTCTTTGGGAGCTTTGTGCTCTCCATAAACCTTACTTTGCGGCCCACCGCTCTTGGTCTGCTCTACCTCCTCATTCTTCTAAGCAGTGTGACCAGGAACCGCGGGCACTAAAGGAAAAGAAAGCCCGTGACAGCACTATGAATGCTAAGTTCTTCTTGAGCTACAAAAAAGAAATAGAAAAATTCTCCTTCTGGGACACCTGGGTGGCTCAGTCATTAGGCCTCTGCCTTCGGCTCAGGTCATGATCCCAGGGTCCTGGGATCAAGCCCCACATCGGGCTCCCTGCTCGGTGGGAAGCCTGATTCTCCCTCTCCCTCTCCCACTCCCCCTGCTTGTGTTCCCTCTCTCACTGTGTCTCTCTCTGTCAAATAATAAATAAAATCTTAAAAAGAAAGAAAGAAAGAAAAGATTCTTCTTCCTTAAGAAACGTATGACTTAGTTGGATAGACAAGATATCAATATAAAAAAGCAAATAGCACTGAAAAGAGTCTGCAGCTAAGTGTTCAGTCAACAACTGTAATACTAAGTACTTATTTGCAACAAACTGTATTGAGCCCTTATTTCTGAACTGCCCAGTAAAGGAGCTCTTGTAGCCTATTGCATGGCGAGAGCCCATGTGGTCAGGAACAGAGACACCCGCCCATCAGCCAGCACTAATGTTCCAGAAATAATGTGCCAGGCTCCGTGGGGTCTGCTGGCCCAGCCTCTAGCTGAACGTGGCCATATGAGTGAGCCCAGGGGAAACTGGCAGGACCTCCCAGACAACCTAGAGGAGTTTGAGAAAAAAATAACTTGTTTTACAGCCACTAAGTTTTGGGGGTGAAGGGAGTTTCTTAAGCAGCAGTGAACGAGTGAAACACAGGCTCTCACATCCCATGGTAAGTGCGGAAAGCAAATTGCATAATAGTGTGGATAATATGATCCCCACCCCAGCCCCTGCCTCTGGCGGCCGCCAATCTGTTCATGGTTATCTAGGAACTCAGTTTTGCCTCTGCTGCTCGGCGAAACAACAGCCGTGACATGACTGAGCACCCGTCCTGGTGTTCAGGGAGGAAGCAGTTCTAACTTCCTTGTTCGGCTTCTGTACTCTGCCAGTTCTCTCAAGATTGACCTTGACCCTCCCTACACTCTCAAACTCCATGCGAGACCGAGGCCATTAACTGGCGTGTATCTGTGTCTCCCCAGTCGCAGACCGGCTGCAGCAGGCCTTGCCTTTCCCCTCCAACTCATGCCGCGCCCTTGCTCTGACCTCACCTCAGAGGCTCACCCCAGTTTCCCGTCCCTGTTTTCCGCTGCGCCCTGCACTGGCCCTCCCTGTCTTGCAGCCCCCACGGGAGGCTGGGGGGTCTGTGGCGCCAAAGTAGTTGGAAGCAGGACCTCTGCTTTGACAGGATCGATGCTGCCTCAAAGTTCGGGGAGCCGACCATGGGGGAAGAAGGTTGTGGTATTTATAATAAGGCAGCTCTGTATTGGGCAGGCTTCGAGCTCTGCTCTTTACAGACGTTGGCCCTCTGTAGCCAAAACAATGAAACTGGGCCTCTCACATCCCTTTTTTTAATGTGAAAATCCACTTCGAGTGGCAAAGTGCTCAAGTGTGAAGTCACCCTGTGACTAGCCATCAGAGTGCCTGTGCCAGGCCCAACGGCCCTTCTCTTGACCTTGTGGAATCCTCAGGGTACAGAGAAAGCTGTGAGACACATGCAAACCTGCACTGCCCGCAGGGGACACTCTCAGGGTGAACTCGCACACAGCATGAGCGATTCTTCCTGCTTTAGCGGAATCCAGACCCTGGGGGGCCTGACTCGGTGCCCACTGGTCAGGAGTAAGATCACCGGACTTGGCATCTGATAGATCTTGGTTTAACATCTCTGCTCTCAGGGCAAATAATTTCCTGTCTCTGGCTGCCGGTGTCCTCTTCTGTACAATGTAGCTAGCAATGCTTGCTTCCTAAAGTAGCTTAAGGATTAGATGCCCTGATGGAGATTAAAGGTTTGGCACCGATGAAGCACCATCAATGGGGTCTATTTACCACATGTTCCATTGTCTCTCCTCTACCGTCTCTTTACTCTGGGGACACAGACTTCCTCAGCCCGAGCTGCGAGAGGTGCCCTCTCACCCAGCAACAACCTCTGCACTTTTCCTTGCTTCTTTTCTCTGTGTCCATTACTAATCGGCTCTTCCCCCTCCCTGTCTCCCCTCTGCCTGTTTCTGTCACTGCAGACTCTATTCCTGTCTCTTTCACTCTCCTGTTAAGACCCTTTCCCACTCCTCCCCTTTCCCCTGCCCTGCCTTTCTCGGCTTCCCCCACCTATCAGACTCTTCTGCAGGACATTCCCTTTTTTCTGTATATCTACAATTATTCCAAAATAAAAATTAATAAGAATTATTAAAATAATGAAAAGTTTAGGAGTTAACTTTCACTATTTCCTTACTGTCAAAGGAAAACTATGGTAAAGATATGAGATATTACAAACTTGAAAGCTTATAACAAAATAATAATCGGCCGTCCCATCTTTGTCAACCAAAAAGGAAGTTATGAACAGAAGTGGCTCCCTAATTTATCCAATAAACAAGAGCACTGGTTTGTAATTAGCTTTAAGAAGATAAAGAAAACTTGATGAAGTCCCAAAAGTTCATTATCACTTTTGTTTCCCTTGCCTTTGGAGATATATCTTGTAAGAAATTACTGTGACCCAGCAGTTGCATTACTAGGTATTTACCCAAAGATACAGATGTAGTAAAAAGAAGGGGCACATGCACCCCAGTGTTTATAGCAGCAATGTCCACAATAGCCAAACTGTGGAAGGAGCTGAGATGTCCTTCAACAGACGAATGGGTAAAGAAGATGTGGTTCATATGCATAATGGAATATTACTCAGCCACCAGAAAGGATGACTATCCACCATTTGCATTGACATGGATGGAACTGGAGGGGATTATGCTAAGTGAAGTAAGTCAAGAACAGAATTAGAATGTTAGAATTCATTTCTAAGTGTCTGCATCACATTTCCCAGTTAATCATAGTGCACAGGGCTTCAAATAGCTTTAGAGGTAATCACTAACAGTGTTAGGCAGGCAGGTGTGTTTACACATACACACAGGTCTTGCCTCAAACAGACTTGGGTTAGACCCCCTGACAGCATGCTGTTTTACATGCTGTTACTATGCTATTATTAGTTGGCTGAGTAGGAATCATCTTTTCTGGTGCCTATGAGATATTCAAGTGGACCTATCCAGAAGACAGTTAAGCATAGGAAGGAAAAACCAAGAGTGGAGTAATTCCCCCAAAAGATGCATTCTGAACCTTTTATTGCACTCAAGGATACCACATTGCATTAAGGACAGTTAATAGTCGATGGACAAATGAAAAAAAAATTTAACTCCTCTATAGTTAGCATACAGTGTTGTGTTTGTTTCAGATATACAATATAGTGAGTCTGTACATGACACAGAGCTCATTGTGATAAGGGTCTTCACCTATTTCACGCATCCCCCCATCCATCTCCCCTCTAGTAACCACCTGTTTGTTCTCTATAGTTAAGAATCTATTTGTCTCTTTTCTTTCTTTCTTCATTTGTTTCTTAAATTCCACATATAGTGAAATCATATGGTATTTGACTTCCTCTGGCTTATTTCACTTAGGATTATAGCCTCTACATTCATCCATGTTGTTGCCGTATACACCTGTATATACCATATACACTGGTATATGGTATATACACCACTTCTTCTTTATCCATTCATCTATTGATGAACATTGGGCTGCTTCTATAATTTAGCTATTGTAAATAATGCTGCAGTAAACATAGGGCTGCACA
Organism: Lontra canadensis; assembly: GCF_010015895.1. Classification (NCBI taxonomy): domain Eukaryota; kingdom Metazoa; phylum Chordata; class Mammalia; order Carnivora; family Mustelidae; genus Lontra; species Lontra canadensis. The sequence goes on along the minus strand of NW_022630995.1, from coordinate 106,209,953 downwards.
TATCTCTTGGAATGAGTGTTTTGTATTCCTTAGGTAAATGCCCAGTAGTGGAATTACTGGATCATATGGTATTCTGTTTTTAACTTTTTGAGGAACCTCCATACTGTCTTATAGAGTGGCTGTACCAGTCTGCATTCCCACCTGCAGTGTACAAGGGTTCCTTTTTCTCCACATCCTCTCCAACACTTGTTTCTTATGTTTTGGATTTTAGCCATTCTGACAGGTATGAGGTGTTATCTCATTGTGGTTTTGATTTGTATTTCCCTGATGATGAATGATGCTGAGCATCTTTTCATGTGTCTGTTGACCATCTGTATGTCCTCTTTGGAGAAATGTCTATTCATGTCTTCTGCCCATTTGAGATTGTATTATTTGTGTGTGTGTGTGTGTTGAGTTGTATAAGTTTTTATATATTTTGGATACTAACCTTTTATCAGATATGTCACTTGCAAATATCTTCTTCCATTTAGTAGGTTGTCCTTTAGTTTTGTTGATGGTATTTTTTGCTGTGCAGAATCTTTTTATCTTGATGGAGTCCCAATAGTTTATTTTTGTTTTTATTTCCCTTGACTCAGGAGACATATCTAGAAAAATGTTGCTATGGCCAGTGTTAGAAAAATTACTGCTTTCTAGGATTTTCATGGTTTCAGGTCTCACATTTAGGTCCTTAATCCATTTGAGGTTTTTTTTTTTTTAAGATTTTATTTATTTATTTGACAGAGAAAGACACAGCAAGAGAGGGAACACAAGCAGGGTGGTTGAGAGGGAGAAGTAGGTTTCTCCACTGAGCAGAGAGCCAAATGCAGGGCTCAATCCCAGGATCCTGGGATCATGACATGAGCCAAAGGCAACCACTTAACAACTGAGCCTCTCAAGCGCCCTTTTTCTTTTTCTTTTTTCTTTTTCTATTTTTTTTTTTTTTAAGGCATTTGAGTTTATTTTTGTGTTTTTGTGTTTGGTCTAAGAAAGTGGTTCAGTTTCATTCTTTTGTATCTTGCCATCCAGTTTCCCAACACCATCTGTTTGAAACTTTTTCCCATTGGATATTCTTTCCTTCTTCATCAAAGATTAATCATGGGTTGCTTTCTGGGTTTTCTAATCTGTCCTGTTGATCTATGTGTCAGTTTTTGTGCCAGTACCATACTATTTTAACTACTACACTTAATTACTATCTAGAAATCTGGGATTTTGACACATCCAGTTTTGTTTTTCCTTCCTCTTGTATTTTTTGGAAGAGTTTGAGAAGAGTAGGTATTAACTCTTCCTTAAATACTTCGTAGAATTCACCTGTGAAGCCATCTGAGCCTAGACTTTTGCTTGTTGGAAAATTGTTGATTACTGATTCAATTTCATTGCTAGCAATAGGTCTGTTCAAATTCTCTTTTGCTTCCTGATTTGGTTTTGGTAGTTTATATATTTCTAGGAATTCATCCATTTCTTTTAGATTGTTCGGTTTGTTGGCATATAATGAATTTTTTAATTTTTAAATTTATTTTAACTTATTGTTTTGTAATTTTTTTCAGTGTTCCAAGGTTCATTGTTTATGCACCACACCCAGTGCTCCATACAATACGTGCCCTCCTTAATACCCACCACCAGGCTCACCCAACTGGCATATAATGTTTTATAAAATTCTCTTATAATCCTTTGTATTTCTGTGATATCAGTTGTTATTTGTCATCTTTCATTTCTGATCTTGTTTATTTGAGTCCCCCACCTTTTATGAGTCTTTCTAAAGTTTTATCAGTTTTGTTGATCTTATGAAGGAAACAGCTCCTAGTTTCATTGATCCTTTCTATTGTTTTAAGTTTCTATTTCATTTATTTCTGCTCTAATCTTGATTATTTCCTCCCTTCTACTGGTTTTGGGTTTTGTTTGTTCTTTTTGTTTCTAGCTCCTTTAGGTATAAGGTCAGGTTGTTTATTTGAAATTTTTCTTGTTTCATGAAGTAGGCCTTTGTTAGTATAATAAATTTCCCTCTTAGAATGGCCTTTGCTTCATCCCATTTTTTTGGCTGCTGGGTTTTCATTTTCATTTGTCTGCATGTATTTTTTATTTCTCTTTGATTTTTTGGTTGACCCATTCATTGTTTAGTAGTGTGTTAATTAACCTCCATATATTTGTGCTCTTTCCAGATTTTTTCTTGAGGTTGATTTCTAGTTTGTCGCAGCCGGCGCGACAAATCGACCAGGAATGTGAGGGTAAAAGGATGGTGAAAAGAAATTAAGAGACAAAGAGATGGGGGCAGGAGGAGCACTGAGAAGGATGTCCAACAGTGCCGATTTTATTCCACATCTTACAAGCATTTATAAGGCAGATCACAATAGAAGGAGTAACCGCAAGTTCCCATAACAAGTTTTACATTAACTACAAACAAATCTGTGATGCCAGGTAGTCATGGCTAATGCCATTAGCTACTATTGATACAAGAAGTTACAATCAACCAGGGAGTAGATTATGGGAGGTACAGGAACAACAAGGACTAACTAAGAATTTATGACCCTGACCACATTGTTCCCTTTTGTAGGGAGTACGTGTGGGAAGTCACATAGGCGAGTGCACGACACATAGCACAGACCCTTTCTCAGTGTTACTCAACTTGCCTGTCCTTAACCCTTTATCAAGGCATCTGGACTTTAAAGGAGACACAAGTCAGGGCCTGGTTTGATCCACGACTCCAACCGTGCTGTGACCTCCAACACTAGTTTTATAGAAATGTGGTTGGAAAAGATGCATAGTATGACTTCAGTCTTTTTGAATTTGTTGAGACTTGTTTTGTGGCCTAACATGTAATCTGATCTGGAGAATGTTCCACATGCGCTTGAATAGAATGTGTATTCTGCTGTTTTAGGATGGAATTTTCTGAATATCTCTGCTAAATCCATCTGGTCCAATGTGTCATTCAAAGCCACTCTTTCCTTGTTGATTTTTTGTTTGGCTTATCTATCTACTAATGTAAGTGGGGTGCCAAAGCCCCCTATGATTATTGTATTACTCTTCACTACTTCCTTAGTTTTTTAAAATTTTATTTTAATTAACTAGTTAATTAGTTAATTAATTGAGAGTGAGAGAGGGCATAAGCAGGGGGAGGGATAGAAGGAGGGAGAATTCCAGTCAGACTCCCTGATGAGCACAGAGCTGGATGCAGAACTCTATTTTACAACCCTGAGATCATGAGCTGAGCAGAAACCAAGAGCTGGACATTTAACAGACTCCACCACTCAGGTGCCCCTCCCTCTAGTATATTTTTAATTTCAGTTATTGAATTCTTCATCCCTGATTGGTTCTTTTTTATGTTTTGTGTCTCTGTGTTGAGGGTCTCACTGAGGTCCTCCACTCTTTTTCAAGTCCAGTGAGCACCTTTATGACCATTACTTTAAATTCTTTATCAAGCATTATTACTCATCTCCATTTCATTTAGCTATTTTTGGTGTGATTTTGTCCTGATCTTTTATGTGGGACATATTCTTCTGTCTCCTCATTTTGTCAAACACTGTGTGTCTGTTCCTATATTTTAGGAAAGTCAGCAACATCTCCTACATAGTGGTCTTAGGAAGAAATCCTGTAATGCCCTGCAATGCAATGTCCTCTGTTACATTTCAGGGATTACATTTCAGGGATGTCTCTTCTGTGTGTCACGTGTACCCCACTGTTGTGCCTGAGCCACATTTGTCTTTAGCCCAGTTGTCTGCAATGGCTTTCTTTGCCTATTGTGGGCAGGGTTTGGGGCCAGTCTGGAATCACCTTGTGCTTCAGTTGGGTCAGACCAGGTGTCTGCTAGAGATATAGTAACAGCAAAGTGCAAGACTCTTTCCCCTGTGCTGTGCCCTGAGAAGCTTGGGGTCAGACCAAATGTCATCCCCCAGCCCACTGCTGGGGCCGCAGTCAGACTGATGTGTGTGGATATCTTCTCTTCTCCCCAGGGCAAGAGTCACTCTGAAGTGGTGTTGATCACCATCAGGGCTGCTTTGCACACTGCCATGCTTGTGTCGCTTTGGATGGATACCTGCCAAGGGCACGCTGGGGATTCTGTGGGAGAACCCAGAGGCGGGGTGCGTGGTGTTAGCGAAGTTTGTGCTGGTCTGACATGAGAAGAGACTTGTAGCCACTTTGGAGAATTCCTACCCAGACCAGGTTGGAGGGTTGGGTCAGCAGGAGAATGTGGGAGTGGAGATAGAGAGGGCACACTATTAGCAAGTTAGGTGGAGAATGTTTGCACTGTGTTGGTTCCTGCAGGTGTCTGTGCATCTGGGCTGGTAGGTGGGGTGAAGGGAAATGGTGCCTGCTATTTCTTTTGTTCTTAGAGAAGTCTCCCAAAGATCCTTACCTTTCCAGCACTTTCTGGGATTAGTAAACAAATCTTCCTTTCTTATACCCCGGGTATTTTTCAAACTGCTACTTCGATGCTGTATCTCAGCAGGGATGTTTGTTTTGCTATCTCTGTAAGGGTAGGGATTATTTCCTAGCACTCTCTGGTTGAGCCTGATGAGCCTTAAAGTTCCAGGTGTTAAGGTCCACTCATTATAAAAACTTGGGAAATTGAGCCCCTGTGGTTTTCAAAGCCAAATGTTATGAGGATTTGTCTTCCCAGTGTGGGTCCACCATACCTGGGGTGTCTACTGTGAGGCCTGCTCCTCTCTCCTCTCTGCACCCATAGTGTCCCTCTCTCCCATGGACAGTCATGCTGGTCATTTTTGTTTCCTACCATGTCTCTGCCCTTCCCACCCTCTTCAATGTGGCCTCTTCTGTACATTTAGCTGTGGAGTGTCTCTCCACTCTGCAGGTTGTTTTCTGGGTTATTTACACTAGGAATACCTATGTGACATGGAGAACATAGGATACTCCTCCTCCACCATCTTCCCCAGAATGACCTGGTTGGACAAACCTTAATTCCTATATGGACATGCATTTCAGACATTTTGTCCATCAGATAATGGACAAGCTGGGAGATGATATAGAATTTATGTGTTTGAATCTGTGTTTGAGCTTTCTGAAGAAAGGAGCCATTAGGTTTTTGTCATTGTTGTTTTCAAAACTGTGTGCCCAGCACCTTGCACAATGCTTGGCCCATAGAATTTCAGAGATTCTGAAAAGAATGAATGATATACAGCTTGTGGAGTGAGACATTAATTAAAATAAAAATACTATTGGGGTGCCTGGGTGGCTGGCTCGGTGGGTGAGGCCTCTGCCTTCAGCTCAGGTCATGATCTCAGGGTCCTGGGATTGAGCCCCACATCAGGCCCTCTGCTCAGAGGGGAGTCTGCTTCCTCCTCTCTCTCTGCCTGCCTCTCTGCCTACTTGTGATCTCTCTCTGTCAAATAAATAAATAAAATCTTAAAAAAATTAAATTAAATTAAAATTAAATTAAATTAAATTAAAATAAATTAAATTAAATTAAATTAAATTAAATTAAAATAAATAAAATAAAAACACTATTAGAGGAAAAGTAACAGCAAAACTAAAATGCAGCAACACAGAGACCTCAGCTGCAGTGAGAATAAAAGCGGAGAGTGAGGGAGAGATAGCAATGGACACGACTGATACTGAGAAGGAGACAGAAGACTGACTTCTTTCCATCATCTCTCTCTGTACAACTATCTTTCTCATCACGCTCCCATTCTGCCCAGTGACATTCCCCAATGAAAATGACTTGTTTTCACAACGTCCTTGAGGGCGAAAGAGCACACAGACTACGTGCAGGATGGCAAGAGCGAAGCGATCACAGTGAACACCTGCTGCCTGTCCCTGCACGTCCTACATGTGCACGTGCGTGCGCACACATGCACACACACTCACATTTGCCCGCATTCACACACAGATCCTGGCAAAAACAGTCAAAAGAAAAGGCTTCTGCTTAACCCCTCTTTAGACAGTTACCTCTCGCTCACTCAAGAGTTTAATTCCATGGGCTGGGCTGGGCTTCCTGCTAAGATTCTTTTCTATCAGACGGGTCTGGAGAACATCCAGCCTCCTGCTTGCATTACTAATAGCATCAGTAGTGTGCTGAAACTGAAGGGTCCTGGAGTTGTGACAGGCTTTGCCATGGGTCTTGGGATGGTCATGAACCTCTGAATGTCCCGTGAAGTGCTGCACTGGCCTAACTTGTGCTCTGTCTTCCCACTATATCACCCGTGCTTTCCCGATAAGCTCCCACCTGAGGCATTTCAAATGTCAAGTTTAGGCAATGATCACCTCTCCCTTCAAGGAACTGGTTTGTTTGGGCCATTTTAGACAGTCTGTCAAAATTGAGAAGACAGAGGGGCGCCTGTGTTGCTCAGTGGGTTAAAGCCTCTGCCTTCGGCTCAGGTCATGATCTCAGGGTCCTGGGATCGAGCCCCGCATCGGGCTCTCTGCTCAGTGGGGAGCCTGCTTCCTCCTCTCTCTCTGCTGCCTCTCTGCCTACTTGTGATCTCTCTCTCTGTCAAATGAATAAATAAAATTTAAAAAAAATTGAGAAGACAGAGATTGTCCTATAATGAGAGATGATATTCAAAATATCTGACAACTCGTGCGGCACGGATACCAACCAACAGGAGGGGACATAGCTGAAAATGGTCAGTACACCTGGTCAGGGCAGGGCAGCTGAATTTCACCCTGTTGGCTTGCTACCCAAGAACATGCATGCAGCCCACAACTGTAACACGCCCCTGAGAACATGCAGATATATTTTATATTATAAATATAAAAAAAACCTGTTAACCACCTTCACAACCTGCCTCACTTGAAGAGATCACAATCTCATACATGAAACAGACATTGTTTATATATTTGAGTATCATCTGTAAATAGTGTTCTTAAGTAATATTTTACTGTATTAATTTTCCACTGCTGCCTAGTAAATGACTACAAACCTAGCAATTTAAAATAAAACAAAGTTGTTACCTCACAGTTACCATGTGTCAGGAGTGTAGGCACGGCTTAACTTTACCTGGGTCCTAAGAACAGGGTGTCCTAAGGCTGCAGTCAAAGTACCAGCTGAGTTTGAGATCTTTCTGGGTGGCTTGGGGTCCTCCCAGACCCTCAGGGTTGTTGGCAGATTCATTTCTTTGCAGCTGTAGAACTCACGATAGCTTGCTTTTTTGAAGGCTGGCAGGGAAGCTTATCTGATCTTAGGGAAAGCCTAAATCTTCCTTTAAAGATTAAGTCAGACTCACCCCCCAAACAATCCCCTTTTGATGAACTCACAGCAATTCTGATGAGGGATTTTAATTATATCTGTGAAATCTCTTCATCTTTGCCATAGAATATAACCTAATCACAGGAGCGACATCTACCATATACCATATACTACACATACCGGGGGTGCCCACAATCAAGGGATGGGAATTATACACCAGGGGGGAGGAAATGGAGAGGCTAATTTAGAATTCTTTCTACTTAACATCAATACTTTTTTTACACTCTGGTGATGACAAGGTATCCTTTTCTGTGATTGCAGAAACTTGTTGCAAATTTAAGGCTCAATCACGTTTTTTCCAAAATTGACAGAACAAAGGGGAGGGTGGACAAGACACAAGATGAAATAAGCTTTTATTCTTGCATTATTTAAAATAAGCATTTTTGCCTTTCATAAATTATTTACATTACCTTCTTATATGTTAAGCAAACACCAGTGGCATATCTATAGATATAGATATAGAAAATGCAAAATGAGGATAAAGATGAATAGATCTAAGCAGTTCACAGCTCTAGATGTGGCTACATTTTTTTTATTATATGGAGAAAACGGACCTAAGAGTGTCCCGCTATTCACACTTGAGTTCATCTGCTAGGGCTGCCATAGCAGAATACCACAGATAGGGTGGCTTAAACAATAGAAGTTCTTTTTTTTTTTTTTTCCCCCACAATTCTGGAGGCTGGAAGTCCAAGGTCAAGATTCTGGAAAAGATGGTTTTTTATAAAGCCTCTCTTCCTGGCTAGTATGTGTAAGGGCCTACTTAGCTAGAGGGAGCCATTTTGTGTTTATGCAGTGAACTTAGATTGACCCTGCCCCTCCCAGAGGAACTTACTTGCAAAGCCCAGATATAAGGGCGGGTCAGGCCAGGTGGAGACATCCAATCAGTGGGGCACACATATATCTACTAGGGTAAATTGAAATTCAATTGGCCACCCGTGTGTAACCTAGCATGACTGTGCAGTTTTCTCTGTGTGTTACAGACTTAGCATGACTGTGCAGTTTTCTCTGTGTATCACAATCTCATTGGCCACCTGTGTATAGCCAGGCTCAACTACCTCTATAAAAGTTAGTCTGTGAGGCTGGGAGAGGTCAGCCTCTTTGTAAGAGACGGCCCTGACCGGTCAGTTTGATTCTCGATGCTTGGCGTGAAATAAAGCTTTGCTTGATCTTTGCTTTGTATCAGTCTCACTCCTTTGATTATGTACCCTAACAGTAGACAGACACATCTTTGCTGTGTCCTCACATGACCTTTCTTCTATGTGTGCATGGAAAGAGAGAGTTCTGGTGTCTCTTCCTCTTATTACAAGGTTACCAGTCCTATCAGATTTGGACTTACCCTTTTGACTTCATTTAGTCTTAATTACCTCCTTAAGGGTCCTACCTCCAAATGTAGTCACATTGCGGGTTAGGATTTCAACATATTAATTTAGGGGGACACAGTTCAGTCCATATAATACTCAAAATATCTGTGGACGATGAACAACTTGGGTTCAGCTTGCTTATGATGATAGAGTCATTGCTGTTTTTTTTTTTTTAAGATTTTATTTATTTATTCATTTGAGAGAGAATGGGATCATGAGTGGGGGCAGGAGTGGAGGGAGGGGGACAGGCAGACTCTATGCTGAGCACAGAGCCCAGCGCCGGTCTTGATCCCACGACCCTGAGACCATAACCTGAACGGAAATCAAGAGTTGGATGTTTAACCAGCTGAGCCACCCAGGTGCCCCAGACAGTGTTTTTTAAAATTACTAATCACCATTCAAAAATTCATGCACATATTCCAAGAAATCTCTCCATCTATTTTCTGTCTTTGTTGAAAATAATAGTATCTCAGAATGATAGTCTGTTACCAAGGCAACAAAGATACATATGTGCCCTGAGCGGAGCAACAGAGCAACCTTTTATCCCTTAATTCTGATCGAATTACTGCAAACTGTGCCCAAACAAACCAGTTGTATCATTTTTCCCAGTAATGAGATAAGAGAGGTCCCATAGGTCTTCTTAAAGGGACTATAATAGACCCATAGTTCCATAGCCAGGCATATGTCTCCCCCAAATGTCTGTTGGACCTTAGGCTCTGTCTAATGAAAGGTGTGACCACACAGAAAGCATGGACACTTCTTTCACAGAGGTTAGGAATGAATGTTTACAACCCAATATACTTTATCTCCCCTTTTTGTTAGTAACTGAGCCCCTATTTTAGAAATCAGTGGCAACGTGCCCAGTGAAGAAGCTATATTTTCTATCTCCCCCTTGCAGCTAGAAGTGATCAGTGCATCTAGATTATTGTCTGGGACTCATGAGAAGACTTTTATGGAGGAAGCACAGAGCCATCACATGTCCTTGTCTGTGCTACCCCCTTTCCTTTTGTTTCTGCCTGAACTATGCATTTGATGTCTGGAAATAGAGCAGCCATTTGCATGACTGGAACTTTAGGAAGCATCCTGGATAAGAGTTAACTTCAAGGAGGGAAACTACATGTCAAAGAAGATGGAGCTAAAACGTGGAACAAACCCAGGTCCAAAATGACACCATGAAGCTTCTATATGAACCCTGGACCATTGGACTCTCTCATGTGACAGAGAAATAAGTCTCTGTGACTTGCTGCATAAAGCAAATGCCTAACTGATATAAAGTATAGAAAAAAAAACTCAGAATGTCAAAATTACCTCAGAAAATCCTTTAAATCCTCCATAAAATACAGTTAAATGGTGTGGTATAAATCCTAAATGAGTTATAGGCACGAGGAGATGTTTAGCCTTTAATTCTTGAGCCAGTCAAGAAACAGACTCAATTAGGGACGTCTGGGTGGCTCAGTGGGTTAAGCTTCTGCCTTCAGCTCTGGTCATGATCCCAGGGTCCTGGGATCAAGCCCAGCATGGGCTCTCTACTCAGTGGGGAGCCTGCTTCCTCCTCTCTCTCTGCCTGCCTCTCTGCCTACTTATGATCTCTGCCTGTCAAATAAATAAATAAAATCTAAAAAAAAAAAGAGAAAGAAACAGACTCATTTATGTGCTATCCTTGTATTATTTCAATTAGTGTTTGTCTTTTATAAATTATTTATGTTGATTTCAGAGACTGTAATTCAGAAATTAAAATCATATATGGTCTGAAAAGAAAAATATAGGGAAGTCCCAGTATATCTAATCCTGATAGTTGGAAACAAGAGTGTGTGTGTGTGTGTGTGTGTGTGCGCGCACATGTATGCATATAAGGAATTACTGCATATGATTCCACCTTCACTTTTGACAGGAAATTTTATGACTTTAACTGTATTAATGTTTCTTTATTGACTTTTAGTTAACATTTCGATTTCTTTTCAAGGCTCTTGAACAAGCCATCATCATGGACATCCTGGCTACCAAGCAGGATGACTGGGATGTCTTTAAAATCACTCACACTTTCTCCCCATATGTTTTGGGTGAGCTAAGTTTGATTACATTTGTACATCTGCACAGTATGTTTCTTCGAGCAGAATTATGGGGAGAAGTATCAATATGACTGAACTTGCCCTCTCTTTTCTCTTTCTTGTTTCTCTTTCTCTTGCATTCCATTCAACACTGTGCTATGTCTGAAACGGAGAAAAGTCGCCAGTGCCATGTGGTTTTGTGAAGCTGTGAGTAAGTGAAGCTCTGAGAAGAATGGCAGGTGAAGAGGTTCTGGAATTCAGATTTCCCTAAGGAATGTTACAACGTTGCTAAGCTGTGTAGTGTATCTTAACAACCAGGGAGCCCCGTGGGCTCCTTGGAGTAACAGTGGGAGAAACTGGAGGGAGACGGTGAGATTCTTTTGGAAGCATTAGACATTAGTCTGTCTCTGCCAATTAAAAATTCCCAGCTCAAGTACAAAGATTAAAGGAAATCAATGACAACTCAATACAGACCCATTAATGGGGCTTGGAGGGTATCAACAACCTTGAGTTCCTGTCAACCAGATTACCTTCTTTGAAAACTGTCCTCAGGTATAATTTTAAATTCATCATTAAAATAATTTTCAAGGGGCGCCTGGGTGGCTCAGTGGGTTAAAGCCTCTGCCTTCGGCTCAGGTCATGATCCCAGTGTCCTGGGTTCGAGCCCCACATCGGGCTCTCTGCTCCGTGGGAAGCCTGCTTTGCTTCCTCCTCTCTCTCTCTGCCTGCCTCTCTCTGCCTACTTGTGATCTCTGTCTGTCAAATGAATAAATAAAATCTTAAAAAAATAAAAAATAAAAAAAAATTTCAAAAAGGTTTGGTATGGTTTAGGTAATGAACCTCAGGTTCATCTTCTTTTCAAGACCATGTGAAGGCTAAATAAATCTAATTTGAGGTAATGGTGTATTATCTTTTAAAGTAAACCATCTGTTGTTGAGGAGATCATATAAATAAAATGAGCTAATGTTGTGGAATTTATTTCCACATTTATTCTGAGGAAAACATTAACTTTAACAAATACTGAGCATATACTATGAGACAGATACTGGGAATACAGAGGTTGGACACCAGACCATTGCCTGCTTAATTATGATATCTTATGGTGAGAAGCAGAAAATAAACATAGAAATGGTAAAAAAAAAAAAACCAGAAAGTGACGTGGGGGCGCCTGGGTGGCTCAGTGGGTTAAAGCCTCTGCCTTCGGCTCAGGTCATGATCCCAGAGTCCGGGGATCGAGCCCCGTGTCAGGCTTTCTGCTCTGCAGGGAGCCTGCTTCCTCCTCTCTCTCTCTGCTTGCCTCTCTGCCTACTTGTGATCTCTCTCTCTGTCAAATAAATAAATAAAATCTTTAAAAAAAAAGAAAAAAGAAAGTGACATGTGCTATGAAGACAGCTTAAGGAGGGTAAGGGATAGAGAGTTATGGAGGCTGGGGAGATGGTAGGGAACTACTTCAGAGAAGGGTAAGGAAGACTTTTTGAGAAAGCCTCATTTAGGCAGAGCAATGAAGTGAAGATCTGAGTGGTGTACATTTTAGGCTACTCCTAGCAAATGCAAAATGTTTCAGCGTTCATCATCTATGTATGTAATCTCTGCATCTCTGGGAATTCATAGTAACTTTCAGCTCTTCTCGATCATATATTGTGTTCTCCTGTTTTAAACACACATCGTACATAAGTGTTATTTTGGACTAAGATTATTAATATTTAATACAGATTTGCATAGTTTAAAAATAACAATGACCAAAGTTAGGACTAGATGATTACTAATGTTTTTAAAACATAGATTTGAGGATTTTGTGTCATGTATTCTACATAAAATTCAGTGATTTGCTAATATACAGGTCAATTCAAGAGGCTGTAGGAAAGAAAATGTTCTCAGAAGCCCTTTCATAATTCCCTGGATGGCGAATGGTAATTTTAATTAGATTTTCCCTCAGTTACCACTATACAGGTTTTTTTTTTCCCCTTCTCCAGAATGAAAGCAGAATGCTGGCATCACAAGCAACATAGAATTATAAACAGAAGTTGGCTACTTTCATTCAGCAGATCTTTTGGGCATAGCCTCTAAGTCAGGAGGGCTCCACCAAGGTTTTGCAACACAGGTGGTGAGGCAAAACACAACATATTTACTAATAATAGCTAAAATGTTCATGTTTGCAAATCATTTCGCTTTTAAAAGGAATTAATATAAAGAAGGGTAAGTTTTTCAACACTGTCTCTTGGTATTTAGTGGCAATGTCATTTGCCTACCTGTTTGGAAAGATTGGAGTTAAAACCTGTTAATACCTACAGCTTTTCTGAACAACAGTTACTGACACACCATAGTTGCAGTGACTGAAAATGCTTTTAGTACTTTGCTTCTCCACAACTGTGGAATGCATTCTTTAAAGTTGGAACATGAGATGGGGATGTGTCTTTTCCTGTGAACACCACCTGTCATGTGCATCAAGATGGAGAAGTAGGTTGAGAACTACTCCATATTATACAGTAAAAACCTAGCAAGCTAAAATAGTGGAAACAAGTGTGTGTGTGTTTTGTTTTCTCTGTGTTGCTTTTTGTTTGTTTGTTTTGGGTTTTTTAAAAAATATTATTTCATAAAATTGTATTTGGGTGTAGTAAAGAATCCATGGCTTATTTGTGGAAGTTATTATAACTGGTTTAGTCTTACAGAATCAATCCATGATATACATCGACCAGTTTTGCATTGAAGGGTATCTCTAACATTGATTTAGAAAAATTTTTAGTCACTTCATTATAAAATAAGTGATATTTCTGATTGTATAATAAAGATAATCTTTGTTTACCAATGAGTAAATAATTTTCTGTTCTTCTGTTAATTCCTTATTTTAATAATATGTTCTTTTCATATTTCTCTTATCTTTGGGGGGGAAAATCTATTCTTACATCTGAGAATTAATGATTCATTCATTTCTTTTGAGTTTATAAGTCTTAAAAAGTTATAGTCCAAAATCAGTGCTTATAACAAAGAGATATCTTAATAGAGAAAAATTATTCTAAGCCAGTTCATGAACTTTAGAATGATATACATTAAAATAACTGAGGAATGAATTGTCAAAGAGTGTTAAAATCAGTATCAGCAACAGGTGGAAGCATAAGATGTGGCCATTGTTTATAGTAATTGAAAGAGTTTTGCTTTTCTTTAGACTTGAGGTAGTTTCTGTTTTGTTTGTTTGTTTGTTTGTTTGTTTTATTAATAGACCTTAGTTTTTAGAGTAGTTCTTCAGCTTACAGAAAAATTAAGCAGAAAGCACAGGGAGTATCTTGCCTACCTAGTCTTCCTTATTATTCATATCTTGTGTTAGTGTGGTACATTTGTTATGATTGATGAACCAATATCATACCTTATTAGTAACTGAAGTCCGTTCTTTATTTTATTTTTTTTTAAAGATTTTATTTATTTATTTGACAGACAGAGATCACAAGTAGGCAGACAGGTAGAGAGAGAGGGCGGAAGCAGGCTCCCTGCTGAGCAGAGAGCCTGATGCAGGGCTCGATCCTAGGACCCTGAGATCATGATCTGAGCCGAAGGCAGAGGCTTAACCCACTGACCCACCCAGGTGCCCCTGAAGTCCATACTCTAAGTTAGCATTCACTCTGTGTTGTACAGTTCTGTAGGCTTCAACAGATGCATAATGTCATGGATCCACAGTTACAGTCTAGAGCAGTATAATCAAGGTTAGTGTCACTGCCCAGAAAATCTCCTGCATTCCACCTATTCATTACTCCCCCACGTCTCCTTGGGAGCTCCTTGGCCTCCACTCATGTTTTAACTGTTTCCATGGTTTTGTTTCTTCCAGAATGTCATATAGTTGGAATCAAACAGTATGTAGCCTTTTCATATTGGCTTCTTGGCAATATACGTTGAATGTTCCTCCATGTTTTTTCATGGCTTGATAGCTCACGTCTTTTACTGCTGAATAGTATTCCATTGTATGGATGTACCACAGTTTATATATCCATTCACCTATTGAAGGACATCTTGGTTCCTTCCATTTTTTGGTAATTATGAACAAACATTCATGTGTAGGTTTCTATGTCAACATGATTTCAACTCCTTTGGGTGAATATCTAGGAGTGCAATTGCTGGATCATATGGTAAGGATATGTGTAGCTTTGTAAGAAACTTCCAATCTGTCTTCCAAAGTGGCTATACCATTTTGCATTCTCACTAGCAATGAATAAGAGTTCCCGTTGCTCCACGTTTCTGTCAACATTTGGCATTGTCAGTATGTTGGATTTTAGCCATTCTAATGGGTGTGTAGCAGTATATCATTGTTTAAATTTGCAATTCCCTAATGAAAAATGATGTTGAGTATCTTTTTATATGCATTGTTGTTTGCCATCTGATTATCTTCTTTGAGGAGATATTTGTTCAGCTTTTTTGCCCAGTTATTAATTTAGCTATTTGTTTTCTTAATGTTGAGTGTTAAGTGTTCCTTATTATTCTAGATACAAGTCCTTTATCAGATATGTGTATCACAATATTTTCTCCCAGTCTGTGATCTGCCTTTTCATTCTGTTAACAATGTCTTTCACAAAGTGAAATATAGTTTCACTTTTTTTCAGGTTCGAGGTAGTTTTATTTTTTTCATCATTAGATCACTTGTTAGAACAATTCAAAGTACAACTTTGTCTTGAGTTATTCATTTACCTCATTTCTGAAAAGTTAAGGTTTTTTAAAAAGATTTTATTTATTTATTTGGGTGGGGAGAATAAGCAAAGGGGAGGTGCAGAGGGAGAGGGAGAAGCAGACTCCTCACAGAACAGGGAGCCTGATCCAGGACTCGATCCCAGGACACTGAGATCATGACCTCAGCAGCCACTTAACCAACTGAGCCACTCAGGTGGCCCTAAAAATTTAAGTTTAAATCAGACTTTCAATAGTCCATAATGTTTGTTGATTTTGTAAATATTTTAATGATATATATGGATAAAATATTTACATATTGCCTTTATCTCTTCAACTATTTTGAAATTATTTTGAAACTTCCAATAGAAGCAATAAAAGTCACAACATCATATAATTAAGTTTTCTGTAATCCCAGAGTAAATCCTATAGCACTTTTTTAAATGTATGAATTTCAAACTTCCTGGAGGCACCAAAATTTTCATAAGAGGAAAAAGAAGCGTTTTCTTCATTGTTTGTTTATTGACCTATAACACCAGAATTTAAAGTATATCCTTACCCTTCAAATTAACCTAAGAGAATGATTGATGTGGGGAAGACACACATAGTAGAACAGGTGAATATTCTAGCTGACCACTCCATCAATCCCATCAAGTTTCAGATGAGCAAATCAAAATCTAGGAAATAAAGGTATTTATCCTTGGTCACTTAGCTTGTTAATGACAAAGTTAGGACCATATATATATCATTTTTAAATTTCAGGTCAGTGTCCTTTCCACTCTCCAAATTGCCTACTGTATCCTTTTTCCCCAATAGAGATAAAATGAATTTACTAACTTAATTGTATGAAAGATCTCACACAGAAAGAATCAGTAACTCTACAGTTTGAGTTAAGGAAAGAGGTTAGAACTAACTCCTCATTATTTATGAGGAACAAGAAGAAAATACACATTTTATTGTTAGATAACAGTATTTTATGAATTCCAAATATTTTAATATATTTTATTTAGCCTAGAATAAGTTTAGAATTTATTAATATTAGGTGTTTTGTGGCAACAGGGCTGGAAATTTAGATACCATAGACTCTGAGTATATACCATGAAAAAGTTGAACACAGATTCTATGGTCTAAAAAGGTAGTCAATAAACTAAAAATGTGTGCCCCAATCTTGAGATCAGTTTCTAGAACACGGATGTATTTGAATGCTGAAAATTATTCTAACCAGAAAAACTCCCTGCAATGGTTAGTAGTAAAATGTGTATTTCCCAGTACTGCTATGATGAATAAGATTTCCATGTAAGATAGGAAATATAACACCAGAAAAAAAATCCTTCTTCAAATTTCAAGATAGTATGCCATTTTTTAAAAAGATTTTATTTATTTATTTGATAGAAAGCGAGAGAGAGAGAGCACAAGCAGGGGGAATGGCAGAGGGAGAGGGTGAAGCTCCCACTGAGCAGGGAGCCCGACATGGGGCTGGACACAGGGCTTCGTTCCAGGACCCTGGGATCATGACCTGAGCCCAAGGCAGATGCTTAACTAACTGAGTCACCCAGGCGCCCCAATATTATGCCATCTTTAAGAAAGTTTGCTTAGGGACGCTTGAGTGGCTCAGTCAGTTAAGCGACTGCCTTCCGTTCTGGTCATGATGCTAGGGTCCTGGGACTGAGTACTGCATCAGGCTCCTTGCTCAGTGGGGAGCCTACTTCTCCCTCCACTTGCCATCCCCCTGCCTGTGCTTTCTCTCTCTCTCTCTCTCTCTGACAAATACATATATAAAATCTTAAAAAAAAAAAAAAGAGAGAGAGAGAGAGAAAGTTTATTTAACTCTTTCCTGTGTTTCTCATCCAGAAAATTTCCCCACATAAATGTAACTTCCCAAAGAGCCATAACATTATCTTTGATTGCTTAGGCCTATGACACTGTAGGTGTCTAATAAATGATTGCTGAGTGATTGAGAGAAAATCATTAAATATTACTGAAAATTGCAACTAACGAATGCCACAGTTTCCCTAGTTTATCATTTGTAGATGCAATATCATTTGTAGATGTAACTATCAGATTTCCTTTCTCCTTTAGGTTTTACCATCTTCTCAGAAGATGATACAAATTTAAGAAGCTGGTTGTCTTAAAGCATAATAGGGAAGGTCCTCGTTATATGTATCACATCATAATAGGAAAGGTACATCAATGTAAAACACATTTGTGGGTATTATAGTTTAAAGCTCTCATTTTCATTTATTATTTCAAAATTGATAGCTACGTTATGTATTTTTATGTTGGTAAGCTAACAAAGTGACCTTAAACGTAATTAAATATAGAACATATTTTAAGGTTTTGAGTTTTCCAGGGAAAAATGCCTCTGTTCCACCCATGCCAGTATTCATTTCAATGTTTACAAAAATTTGGTCCAAAGTAAAATAGCCTCACGTTGTTCAACAGGAGAAATAATGCAGTGCAAACAAAGAAGAAATGTTTGATGTGTAAGGAAATGTCAAGAACCCCTCGTCAGAATGAATGTCATTCTATGATTTCAGGGTCTAAGCACCTCTGGAAGTGAGGTTAACAAGGTAGAATCCCAGGACCTTTTGGGGCAACAGCGGAGAGGAGCAAACCAATACCTCAAGAACATGAGCCTCAAGTCCCCAGCGTCTGCTCTTCCCTTTGAGAGCAAAGGCAGCCATATCATGGCTAGAAGTGGAAGCTCTTTTCTAGTCCGGCACACCCCTCACCCCAGAAGGGTCTGCCATATCAAAGGTAAGGGAACTCAAGATCCTAGAATCTCTCTGTCTTTGCATCTGGACTACTTGATGATTCTGGTGGGTAAACACAGGGATACTACTCAGAATACTTATCTAATGGTGAGGCACGGGTATGGACCATCGAGACCAGAGGCCAGACTTGAGGTTAGAGCAGAGTCTGCAAGCATCCCCTGTGCCAGGCATTAACCCTGGGATTTCCTGACTGCTAGGAAAGGGACCTGGAGGGGGGCCAAAGAGCTCACAGCAACAACTGACCAATTGGTTTAAAAGTGTTCAATATTTTAACAAACTGCATATTCGTGCTAGCATTTACAGGCTAAATATTAGCCCTAGAGAAGCATACATTTTACCCTCTAGCCTTTTTTCCCTTTCTGTTACTTTTTCTCCTTTTTTCTCTTCTTTCTCCCCTTTCTCCCTCCCTCCTTCCATCTCTCTTTCCCTCCATCTTTGCCTCATGTCTTCTTTTCCCCTTTTTCTCTTTTCTTTTCTCTTCTCTTCTTTTCTTCCTTCTTTCTTTCCTTCTTTCTCTTTCTTTTTCTTTCTTTCTTTTAAAATTTAGTTTCTGTAACATCATATACTGCTAATTGTCTCCCCTATCTCTCTGACTGCTCCTTCCCAGAGTTGTTTTTTTTTTCCCTGATTCTGTAGGAAATGTTGGAGTCCCTCAAACCCCAGTCCTTAGCCATTTTCTCTTTTTAATCTATACCGTGACCCTACTACAATTTACCCATTCACAAGTTCCAAAAACTGTATAGACCAAGTGCTTTCAAATGGGTGTCTTAGACTCAGACTACTCTTCTAAAATTGAGACCTCCATATTCAGTTGCCTGCTTGACCTATATGTGAGGCATTGGATGCTTCATGGGCACCTTGAATTTGGCGCTTTGAAACAGAGCTCTGGATCTTCCTTCAAAAGTGTATTTCTCCAACTAGTCTACCTGAACTAGTAAATGGTACCATACATTTTGGGCCTTTCTTGAACTCCTTCCTCTCCTTCCTTTCCTCTTGCAATACTTAACTTGATCTTGTTACTTTCTTTTCTAAATATTTTGCAAATTAAGCTACTTCTCTCCATGGCCACTGTCACAGCTCCTTTCTAGGCCATTATTATCTCTTGGTCTGACTGCTACTTTTGTAATTCGTAGCCTCCTAACTGCCCTATTTCCACCCCTGCCCTCATCCTATCCACTCTCCACAGAATAAGATCATATTAAAATGTAAATTTAACTGTTTCAATGCACTACTCAAAACCCTTCAGAGATTTCCCAGGTATCTAAGATAACGTTTATCTTGATGTAGACTAAAACGTTCACTATGTTGTGGCCTCTGCCTCTTATGACTCATCTCCTATCAATAGCCACCCACCCACCCATTTTCATTATACATATGCCATACTGCACTTGCCTAAGTTCCTTGAACGTATAATAAGACCTTTCCCACCTCTGGATTTTCACTCATACTATTTCCTCTCACCAAAAAATCCCCTCATTATTTGCTTTTTCTTGTTTCTCAGGTTTTGGTTTAAGTGTAACTTAAAAAAGACTTCTAGGCTCCACATCCTCAATCTAAATTCACTTTCTTTAAGGTATATTCTCATAGTACTCTATCAGGGCAATTGTCTTAGATCAGGTTCTCTGGAAACAGACTCTGGGATGGAGATTTGTGTGAAGGAGGTTTATCGGGAACTGCTCTTCGGAACAACACATATAGGAGGCCAGGGAAGCAGGACTGGACAGCAGTAATGTAAATAAAAGAAGCCTCAGTCAGTCCCATAAGGAGCCATGGACAGCTCTGTAGAGGTGTTGCAGCTTAAAGCAAGGGGGTCAGGCCTTTGTAATGTCCATCAGCCACT
Organism: Lontra canadensis; assembly: GCF_010015895.1. Classification (NCBI taxonomy): domain Eukaryota; kingdom Metazoa; phylum Chordata; class Mammalia; order Carnivora; family Mustelidae; genus Lontra; species Lontra canadensis. Next base: position 106,190,106 of record NW_022630995.1, on the reverse strand, counting down.
TACTGGTCAAGTTTCCATCGTGCAAGGGAGTCAGGCCTTTGTAACCCCCATCAACCACTTATTGGTCATGGTCTCATCATGGTCTCATCACGCATGAAAGCAGTCTTCAGCTGAGAGCAGTTTCCAGAGAGGGACTCAGCATGAGCCATCAGTCGCTGACACATGTCAGGTGGACGGATGAGCGTGCTAGTCCTGAAGGCATGGTTTGGGTAGTGCATTCCCACATCTACTACAGCAACTATTGCAGCTTATGACTAAATATTTTTATTTGATTATTATCAAGCATCTTCCACAAATTTGTGAGCTCCTTGAAAGCTGAAGATGTGTCTGTTTTGCTCACCACTTATTTTCAGTTTCCTAGAGTGGCTGTGATGTGGGAGGTACTAGATAATTCTTGTGGAAGGAAAGAAGGAAGCTTAAATTACACCCAGATAAAAATGTAGAGCCTCTGACAGATTTTAAGGAGGGTTCATGTTCTACCTCAGCTATCTAGTTGTGTGTCCTTGAGCAAGTGATTTCATTCTTTAAAAAACTCATTCTAGCTGTATTGTAGAAAGTGGAAGGGGAACAGTGGCCTTAGAAGAGGTTAGGAGATCAGTTGAAAGGCTGACCCAGTCATCCAAGTGAGAGAGATGAAGGATGGGCCAGGGCAGACAGCAGGGCAAAGAAATGAAGACTGAACTTTGGGTTAGAGCAAGAGAAAAGCCCAGATGAGCAGTATAGGGAAAGCCATCACAGGGTTATGAGATAAAATAAGATTGAATGAGAATGGCTGGGTGAACACCAAAAACAAATTCCTAAAGAAGATCAGAAAAATGAAGGCCAGGAGAGAGGAAACAGATATTACAATAAAGAAGTCATAGATGGCTTGGAATCTGTTGTCTTGGCAAAATCTGATGATACAGGTTTTTAAAACCCACATGAGAAAAATGTTGCATTTCATTAGAACGTTTTTTTCTCTATGAGGGCAAATATTACCAAATTGAGTGTAATATTTTTTTCTGACTTCCAAATACTTGAAAGTACTTGATATATAACTCCTGTATATGTAATTCACATTCTGCCTTGAATTATCTTATACCTATAATACAGTATAAAACTGTTGGCAGGCAAAGGGTTGACTTTTATGTCTTCAACCCCCCTGCAATGCCTACCACAAAGCCTTGCTTATAGTAGTGTATATCCACATATAAATATACGTTCAATTGAATAGAAAATTTTCTTTGGAAATCTTTCAAGGAAATCCATGCTAATTCTAGAAAGCCTAGTAACTGGAATTGCATGAGGAAGAGAAGAGCTGCAACCTGCTCTATTTTGACTGTTAACAGATATGTAGTTTGAACCCACACTCAGCACAAGGATACTACAACTCGTTTCACTAGTTTCCCCCCAAAGATAATTCTTATGGTCCATTTTTACCAGCATTCAAGTGTTGAAGTCTGTGAGACCTAATGCTGTTGTAGTAGATAAATCCTTAAAAAATTAAATCATCAGTAAGTTTGTTCATTCTAAGAAATGTTAATTTAAAGTCTCTATTTGTGATACATATATGCTCTTTGTTAGCAACACAACATAAGCCAGTTTCTGCTCACAATGTACTTGGAGGAGATAGGAATAATAGGAAATAATTATAATACATCGTGTTATGGGCAATGATAGAAGTATGCTGGAAGTTCAGATGTAATACACAGATAGGGAAACCACTGGAGGAGTGTCAAGAATGCATTTCACAGAGGTTTATACTGGAAGATACATGATAAAAATTAAGAAGAAACAATTAGTGGCACTTGGGCATTTAATGGATTTAAGGATGGAATAAAAAGTCTAGAATTATTATCAGTTTTATTTTAACTTGGTTAACTGGGTGGATAGTGAACCAACTATTAATCTGGAGCATATAGGATGAAGGACATATGTCAGAGGTAAGATTCAAAGCTTCATTTCAGACAACCTTGTTGTACTTGATATGCCAATGGAACGTTCAGGAGTAAATGACCAAGTAGAGAAATGGATAGAAGGACTTGGAGGCTAAGGGTTAGATGAGGGTAAAGTAGATGTGAAAAGCAGGAGCATTTAGGTTAAAACAGTAATGTTATCGCCCAAGAAAGAAATCCCAACCGAACTCTGAAAAACACAGGGATGGATAGACACAGAAAATCCAGAGAAAGAGACTGAAAACAAATAGCAGCGAAGCTGGGATAGGAAAAATCTCTGAAAACAGAGAGAAATGGTTTTAAATTACATTTGGTTGTCTGGAGTTTTTAAGCTATATTCAGAAGAGTCCTAGAGATCTGGGCAAGAGACAAAGATGGGGTAAAATGTGTTTGAACAAAGGGCACAATAGCCAAAGAAATTTGAGTACCCCTACTTCATGGCAAAAAAACATTATATTTAGTCATGGAATTAAATGAGGCTTTTTGGAACTTTTGCTAAAGCCATGTTTTGAGATCATTTATGCATGACTTGCTAAGAAGTAATTTAGAAACTAGCCCTATGATGGTAGCCTACCTCTAGGCTTTTTTGCTTTAGAGAAAACTTGATAGAAAGGAGAGAGAGTGAAGATTTCTTCGAAAAGAGTCACTGGGGTGCTGTGTCCTTCCCTTCCCCTCCCCTCCATGAAGAGCAGCAGTCGTTGCCTTCACCAAACGTGCAGGCCTTTCCAGGGAATCATTTATGGAGAATGTCCAGAGAGGACACAGGTCTCACAGGCTAGCTCGCTCCTTGCCCATGCTGTTCCTGTCTGCCCTACCCTGTCTCTGTAGTGGATCATGGGGAGACTACACAGTGAACTTGTTCTGTCTCTTCTGTGTTATGGAGGACACAGAGAATGGTGTCTGATTCTCCTCTAAAATCTCAAGACAAGAGCTGCCTGGAGCTGGCTGAAGCTCACTGTGTCAGTGGCACAGACTGGGATTGAGTTGCTCTCCCACAGAAGACCAGGCAAAGAGTGTTGTTTCCTGTGGGCTGGAGCGGACACTCGGAAGAAGCTGGTCGAGAACTGTCTTGCAAGGACCCAGCCCAAGAGGACTAACTCATTGGACAACTCCAGCCCAAAGAGGCTGGTGACGTTTCACCTGGGGCGAAGGTGGGAAGGAAGAGATGTTAGCAATTATCTGGTAGATACATTATCCATGACAATGAACAGTGTCAGAGATTTCCTCAGCCAGGGGTCTCCAAAGAACCCATAAAAATATCTCATGTGAGAAAGAGCCAGCCTTTCTTCTCTGCCTCGCAAATCTGTTTTCACAGATGCCTCAACACTAAATTAAAACCACTAAGCAAGCAGGACTTTGTGTCCCCTTCACTATTCCTTCCTCCTCCACCCCAACTCCAGAGGAGCTGACAGCAGTGAGTGGGGAAGGAAGAGTGGAAGAGCAAGGGGGAGGAAAAACAGACCATACCCCCACTCCCCTGCTGGTCTGTAGAGGCTGGATCATGTTTGGCCTGGAGAGGAGGGTGTGATGTGGAGTAGTAATATTTTTATAGCACTTGCTATCCTGATAGTAAGTATTTGGCATTCTTGATGGAAAGTTTTATGCACAATAAAGATTAATGCAGTTACTTGTTATTTTAAAGTAAACTTTAAAATTTAACTTTAAAATTTAAACTTCAACTTATATTTAAATATTTAAAATTTTAAATTTTAAACTTAAATTTTACATTTACCTTATAAATTTTATTATTTTGCTTATACATCTAGAAAATTTTAACAATCACTTCAAAGGGATCGTTGATTAATATTTAGTCCCATTCGTAAACTTAGTAAAAGAATACCTTTAAAGGTTTAAATGTCAATTATGCATTAAGTAGACTTGATTTTTTAAAAATATTTCACATCTTTATTGTGTGAATTCTCACTAAGCTATAAATAACTCCTATAAATTAAATAAATTAAGCATAAATATAGACAAATACATTATTTAAAAACACTTCTATACTGTTTACCAACTTAATTATATTCTCGTGCTTTTCTGCTTAATATTATATACATTTTAAAAACACATACGCAATGGTTTTTACTAAACTTAACCCACAAATAAGAATAGTATGTAGTTCTCACATTTTATAATTTCTATCTTTTATTTGAAACCTTCCCAATGTTAAAAGCACACCATCAAGTAGGGAAACAGTTACCTTGGGCAAAAAAAAAAGAAAAAAAGGAAAAAAAATTAGAGTTACTTTCGCATTAAACTGGGGTTGCATATCAATCAGAAAATTAGGCAGAAATGTGAACTTTGAATTTTCACCCAGCAGTCTCTGAAAGGCGAGACCTTTGGAATCCTGCAGAACAGAAATTTGATGTCCAGTAGGGGGAGCTGGTCCTTCCTGAGCCCCAGACTCCATTACCTAATTCTCCTGTATTTTGAGGAAGTTAATGAAATTCCCACTCATGTTGTCCTGATCTCCTTCACTGCTGGGTTGGGTTTCACATTTCCCTTTAAATCGTTTAATACTGTCCCATTTGACTCTGGAGCCACTTTAATGACATTGCACTTTCTACATTTTTATGTAGTTCTTTCCTAACTCTGGGATAGATAGAATCTGAATTCTTTCATATTACTTATTACCATTTTTTAATTAAAGGAGATAACAGAGAAAATAGGGATTTCATCATTCATGTCTCCATGTTAATATCTTATTTCATTTGGTAAGTAATGTTTCACCATGCACCTGGGTCAATCATTATCTCAGGTGTTTAAGATAAAATGGTAAGATGTGATGTTATCTTCAAAAATATTATTCTCATTTCTATTTGGAACCAGTTAATATCAGTAAAGTTCTAAGTATCAGACTAAATAAAAGGTTTATATTTGGTTGTGTTATTCATTCATTTGATAAATAATCATAGAGCATCAGCTTTGTGCCAGGCACTATTCTAGACACCAGGAATAGAGTGGCAAACAAAACAAAACAGACAAAATGCATGCTTTCATGAAGCTTACATTCGAGGGCAGCTCAGCCCAGCAATGTGCAAACAGATATGATAGGTCACAAATGCTATGGGAAGAATAAAAGCACTCAAAGGGACAGTGTGAGGGGGTAAATTTCAGTCAGGGTTTCCAGCAAAGAACTTTTTGATGTCATTTGAGCAGATAAGACTGATAGTCCTAGAAGGAAATTGAGAAAAATGGGCAAGTATGAAAAACACTATTCAGAAGCTTCCTGTGCAACTTCTTGGAAACAAAGCAGACATCCATTCCTATCTCTCAAAACTTCTCAGTGTTTAACATAGAACAAAGTCCTGTATACCTTCATTTCCTAAGCTGTCTAGTATGTCATGACCATGGCATTGATACCAGGAAGAGGATCTGTCTATAATACAATAAATGAGTCAAAGGCAAATAACTATTACAAGAGAGTGAAGGAGCCTAGAAAGCTCAGACATGAGGAAGGAGGTTCCTTTGTACCGTGTTTTCCTTCCTTCCCTCCACCACAATCTACCTCATCCTGCCTCCTATTCCGAGCTCCCATTGCCGTTTAAACTTCTGCGAGGACAAAAACAGGGCCAATGTATGTCTTTTCAGAGGCCGTGTACTGAGACATTCTGGATGCTTCCAAACCCCTGAATGTGATATTCATGAAGAGGGCTAACATAGTTCCTCAGTCATCCTCAAGACTTGGGAAATGAGAGGTCTGTCTGGGATAGAGGCAGATCTGTTGTACTTGATGGTTAACCCCGAGATCAAAGATGTGAGCCTGGTTCTCAAGGCTAAAAAGATGGTAGAACATTTTCAGGAAGCATGTATGGCAAACAAAATTTGCTACACTGACCTTCAAAGAATAGCCACCTGGCACTGGTTCATATAATTTATAGTCTGACATCTTGTGTACACTTAACAATATCTGGTTGGGAAATGGCTGATCATTTGAAGAAAATCTGCCCCAAACCTAATGTGGTTGTTTGGTCTGTTTATCCTTACCTAGGTTTGAATAACATTCCCATCTGTACCGTGAATGATGATGACAGCTCATTGGGAGCATTGTGGGGTGTTGGCCAGTTCAACCACTTGGAGAAGGACGAGATACCATTTGCCAAATGCGGTTATGCACCCAGCGCTGTAGCCCCGGAGAGCCCCGTCAGAGGAGTCTCGCCAGCCCCAATCAATGTCAAGGTGCCCCCAAGGCCTCATTCTGGTGAGTCCCTTGCAACTCATGAAATCTTTCCTGAGGCCTCCTGCAAACTATGGGGGGGGGGGGTTGCGGGGAGGGCAGGGAGGATAGTCTCTATGATTGTTAATATAGCTGCAGTGATTTTTAAGTAGTCATGAAATTTTCTCACTATGAAATAGGAAATTCATTATGAAAAATTTTCACTCATTTAATCTCATTTCACTCATTTAATCTCATTTAAACTCAGTAAAGTTAATACATATTATTGTCTTTATTATGTCCAGGACATATATGTGTGGTTCTTGTCTCTAATGCCAACAAAAGTACCTAAGAGGTACTAAAAATGAATGTTTAGCCAACATGATTGGGAAACGACTGCAACAAAAAGTGAGTCAGGGAAATGAAGTAGCGATGGGATTTCGTGCTTCCGTCTTCCCCCACCAGGCGGTCAGCTCCTGAAGCTCCCGGCCCAGTGTTACTGCCTTCTGTGTTTCTGGTATTCTTGGTGTCTCCCCAGGTCCCAGCACAGTGTTTGATCTTTAGTAATCAATTAATTAATGTTTACTGAATTGAAACGAAAAGTATATGTTCTGTAATCAGCAGAACAAAGAGTTAACAATATTGTGTTTTTGGAAGTCACAAGAGGAGATTTAATATTTTTCATCACAAGGAAGAGTTGGTAAATTTTATGAGGGAATAGTTAACTACACTTAACTGTGATCATCATTTTGCATTATATACACATATCAGATCATTATGTTGTATGTCTTACACTAATATATTTTAAAAAATTATAGTATGGCAAAATCTAAAACGCTAGGTAAAACAGAAGGAATTCTGGGTGGTGGAAATTGTATCCAGTTCTCTTTCTCTGATTTTTTTTTAAGATTTTATTTATTTATTTGACAGAGAGACAGCAAGAGAGGGAACATAAGCAGGGAAGTGGGAGAGGAAAGCAGGTTTTCTGCTGAGCAGGGAGCCCGATGTGGGGCTCGATTCCAGGACCCTGGGATCATGACCTGAGCTGAAGGCAGAGGCTTAACCCACTGAGCCACCCAGGCGCCCCTCTCTTTCTCTTATTACTGAAAGTTTCAGGGCACATGAAAATTATTTTGTATAATGTGGGAAAATATATTATCCTTCAAAGGATAACCATAAGATGGACCATTAGTACTTACCATGTGATTCCAATCTAAGGTCTTCACACTTGTTAACTCACTTCATGCTTTCAAGAGTTCCTCTTCCTTACACACTAGCAACAAGGAATCAAAACCCCATATATGCCGCCACCTTTCTGGTGTTCCTTCTCATACCATAAAACCCAGAAATTTAACAGTTTGTAAGAGCCCCTTGATGGGAGTGAAGTGTCACCATCTGGTAAGATTTACATTTCAGGTGTGGGGCTCAGGTCTTTGTTTTGGCTGCTGTCTGCCCTCAGGCATGACTGGAGACAAGGGCACCCCCCTTTCTCCACTATGATATCCCAGTGCTCAGATTCTGGAGTTATGGGTGTCTGTGGCAAAGTCACCAGATATGGTGGCTTTCTGACAATAGCAGTCACCCAGTGCCTAATCTTTAGCCTCACAGATGCTGTGACAGCAACTGAAGTGTGAGGGGCATCCTGACTCCCCTTCCTCCAGATTGTGATAAAGGCTGTGCCCCCTCCGTGGCCCAGGGACAAGGCGATGCTCTTGAAGTGATTTGTGACAGTCAACACCAGAGTTCACTGCTCCAGCCCTTCCAGTGAAATTTCAAACACTGAATTCTCTGTCTAATTTACAGTCTAGTTTAAAATAGAGTGGTTTCTGTTTCCCAGCGGTGAACACTAACTTGATAGACTCACAGCCCATAACTCCGTTCTTCCTACTTCCTCCCTGCTCTCTTCTGGAGGGAGGTAACTTTACAATATTTTTCATGCTACAGCTAGGACTAATGAATTCAGTTACTTTTGGGAAATGCACCAAATCTTTTCATCTTTTAAGAAATTGTGTTAACTGTTTTTCCATAAAAAAGATAACATTGCTTATGGAGAATATAACTTAAAATTAATGCAAAAGGGAATCAGGTAAACATTAAAATGGTTTTAGGGTGGTTTTGTAAGATGAATCTATGAAATGTGTGGGGGTGAGAGACTGATGAAATAACAAATAAAATAAAAAATGAAATTATAACTCAGCACACATCTCCTTCTGGCCACAGGTCAAACAGCACACATATAATCTCTTTGATTAGAGAAGGTGTTGGTTATATGGACAGGAAATAGAGAAAAACATGTCATACTGAAATATGTACTTTTAAAAATTAGTTTACCCAGATGGAGAAAGCTCTTCCAGTTTTTCTTTGTACCATCTTCTTGGGCATTGAATTAGTTTTGTAAACATAAAGATCCTTTTATTATGTTATTGTAGTATAACTTTACCTGCAAGGTTTCCAATATTTATAAACATATTTCTGAGTTGACCTTATTTGAAATCCAGGTATACTCTCATTTATTTCAGCAACTGATGTCTGTGTCATGTGATAGAAGTTTTTTCAGTTTGATCTAAATATAATTTTCCTGCAATATCGTTTTAGAGCCCTGTAGAAAAATCAAGGAGTGCTTCAAAACTTCCAGTGAGAATCCCTTAGCAATTAAGAAGGTAAAGAAACAACTATTTACAATTATCTATTTAGTTCAATTTCTGTCATTTCCTCTCCTTTTCTTCACATAGCTTTCTGAAAAGGTACATTTCACAATATTTTTTACAGCTTTTTAAAACATTTTAAAATTTAAATTCAATTTAGTTAACATACACTGTATTTTTAGTTTCCCGGGTAGAGGTCAGTGATTCATCAGTTTCATGTAACACCCCATGCTCATTCAGTCACGTGCCCTCCTTCATGCCCATCACCCAGTTACTCCATCCCCCCACCCTCACCCCTCCAGCAACCCTCAGTTTGTTTCCTAGAGTCTCTTATGGTTTGCCTCATTCTGTTTTCATCTTATTTTATTTTTCCTTCCCTTCCCCTATGTTCATCTATTTTGTTCCTTAAATTCCACCTATGAGTAAAATCATATGACATTTCTCTTTCTCTGACTTATTTTGCTTAGCATAATACCCTCTAGTTCCATCCATGTTGTTGTAAATTGACATAACATAATGCTGTATGTTAACAACTGGAATTTAAATAGAAACATTCAAAATGGTTTATTTAACTCAGCAGCATTATTTTAAAATTTGCCCATGCTGTTATGTTGACCAATAACTCATTCCTTTTTATTGCTAAGTAGTATTCAGTTGTATCAGGGTATCCCACAGTGGGTATCCCACAATTTGTGTACATGCTCACCCATTAATGGACATTTAGCTTGTTTCCAATTTTTGCCAAAGCTGATATGAACATTTGTGTCCAAGTCTTTGTATGGGTATATATTTTCTTTTCTCTTGGTTAAATAGGTAGATGGGGAACAACTGGGTCTTATTATAGGTGTGGGTTTAAATTATTGAGAAATTGCCAAAGTGTTTTCCAAAGTGGTTGTATGATTTTATATTTCCGCCAGCAGTTTACCTATTTCCTTTCCCTCACATCCTGCCAAAATTTAGGATGGTCAGTATTTTTAAATTTAGCCAATTTAGTGGGTGTGTTGTGGTATCTCACTGTGGTTTTAATTTGCATTTCCCTGATGACTAGTGAGGTTGATCTCTTGTCATGTTCTTACTTGCCATCCATATATCTTCTTTTGAGAAATGTGTATTCAAATATTTGCTCATTTTGTAAATTGGGTTGTGGGTCTTTTATTATGAAGTTGTAAAGGTTCTTTATATATTCTAGATAAAAATTATTTTGTCACATATACATTTTGCAAATTTTTTTTCCAGTCTGAGGCTTAACTTTGATTTTTAGAACAGTGACTTTTGAAGGACCAAAATTTATAACTTTGATGAAGTCCAAATTTAAAATTTTTCTATCATAGTTTCAGGTCCACATGATGTTTGCCTCTTTATTGTGCCTTACTGTAAAGGCTAACCTCTAGTTCAATGTTGAATAGAAGTGATGAGAGCAGACACTGCTGCCTCACACCTAATTATACGGATAAACCTTATACTTTCATCATTGAATGTGATGTAAGTTTTTTTATTTATAGATGCTCTTCACATGGCTTGAGGAAGTTCCTTTCCATTCCTAGTGTTCTAAAAGTTTGTATCAGAAATAGGGATTGGTTTTTGCCTAATGCTTTTTCTGCATCTATTTGAAATGATCACTCTTTTTAAATCTGCTAATATGGTGAATTACATGGGTTAACTTCTAAATGTTAAACTACCCTTGCATTGCTTGGGGGGGGGACTCAGTTGGTCATATTGTGTTATTCTTTTTGTATATTTAATTTCATAAAATATTGTTTAACATTTTTGTGTCTACGTTCATAACAAATATGAGTTTGCAGTTTACTTGTAATGTCTTTTGTGGTTTTAGTACTAGCATAACCCTGGCTTCATAGAGTAAGTTCAGAATTTCTCTTTAAAATTCTGAGAGATTTTATGTAGAATTGGTACTATTTCTTTCTTAAAATTTTGAAGAATTCTTCAGTGAAGCCGTCTGGGCCTGGAGTTTTCTTAGAGTTGGGGTTTTAACTACAAATTCATTTTCTTATTTTCATATAGATGTAGACCATTCGGTCTACATTCAGGTTATCGGTTTCTTCTTTAGTGAGCTTTGGTAGTTTCTGTTATTCAAAGTATTTGTCCATTTCATCTAAGTTGTTCAATTTACTGATATAAAGTCATTCATAACATATCCTTTTAATGATTATATGATCTGTAGAGATGTTCTGCCTGTCATTCCTGACATTGGGAATTTGTGTCTTCTTTTTTTTCTTGATGAATCTAACTAGAGGTTTGGTAGTTTTATTGATTTTCTCAAAGAATAAACTTTTCATTTCATTGATGATATCTGTTGTTTTTCTTTCCTATTTCATCGATTTTGGTTCTTGTCTTTATAGAAGATGGAAGCTTAGGTCATTGAGTTGAGACCGTTTTTCTTTCTAACATGGTCATATATTATTATAATTTTTAAATAAACACTGCTTTGGCTGCATGCCTCAAATTTAACAATGTTGAGGTTTTTTTTTTTTTTTTAAGATTTTATTTATTTGACAGACAGAGATCACAAGGAGGCAGAGAGGCAGGCAGACAGGAGGGGGAAAGCAGGGTCCCTGCTGAGCAGAAAGCCCAATGCGGGGCTCGATCCCAGGACCCTGAGATCATGACCTGAGCTGAAGGCAGAGGCTTAACCCACTGAGCCACCCAGGCGCCCCTACATTGTTGAGTTTTCATTTTCATTCTGTTCAAAGTACTTCCTAATTTACTTTTTAATTTCTTCTCCATGGGTTACTTAAAATTATGTTATTTAATTTCCAAGTATTTGGGTATCTTAAAGATATCTTTATGTGGTTGATTTTCAATTTAATTCCACTGTGGTTAAAGAAGATACTTTGTATACTTTGAAACTTTGTAAATTTATTGAAACTTGTTATATGGCCCAGAATATGGTAAACCTTGATAAAATTTCCATGTATCATGAAAAGAATGCTCACTCTGCTGTTGTTGGGTAGAATGTAATATAAATATCAGGTAAGTTGGTTGACACTGTCATTCAGGTCTTCTGTAGCCTTATTGATTTCCTCTCCACTTTTTTATCAATTATTGAGAAAGAGGTGGTGAAATCCCTGACTATAGTTGTGGGTTTCTGTATTTCTCTTTTAATTTATACCAATCTTTTTCAGAGCTCTAGTGGCATAATCAGTTAGTACATGGTACTTAAATCTAGTTTTTAATCATGTATTTTGAAGCTCTCTTATTAGGAGTATTACAATTTAGATTTGTTATGTCCTTTTGATAAAATGACCCTTTTATCATTATAAAATTACTTTCTTCAATCCTGTTAACATCCTTTGATTTGAAATCTGTTTCATTATAGAACTCTTCAGGTTTTCTATTTCTTCTTGAAATTATTTTGGTTACGAAATTATTCCTTTCATTGAAACATTCAAATTTATTGACAATGTTATACATAATAACCCCATATTCTTTTTAAAATATATGCAGTATCTATAAGATATACCCTTTTATCAATCAGATTTATTAATTTATGTCTTTGTTTTTCTCAATCAGTTTCCAAAGTAGTTTATCAATTAGTCTAAAAAAGAACTAGTTTTTGTGGGTTTTTTTGACTCTCTATGTTATATATTTCTTTTCTATTTTGTTGAGTTATGTTATCTTTTCCTTCTTTCCAGTCACATATGTTATTTTATTGTTCTTGACTTCTTTTATCTTTCTAATATATATATTTAGCTGTAAATTCTTCTTTGAGGATTATTTTAACTGCTTTCATAGTTTTTGCTCTCAGCATTAATTTAAAACTTTTTCTAATTTGCCCTATAATTTCTTTTTGTCTCGTGACTTACTTGCTGGACATTATGTATGAAAAGTTATATGTAGGAATCTGAAGCTCGTGGTAAAAGCACTTTTTTCCAAAGAGAACTTTGTGTTTATTTCTTTAGGAACCCAGAGGCCTACCAGCCTCGACTAACTTAAGCCAAGCTCAAATCTTGACTTCAGGTTATATTTCTTGAAGGACCATTGCACTTCTGGATCACCTTCATCTCAGAGGGAAGCCCTTTGTTGGCCCTTATTTGGATCCTGAGCTTTGAGTTCTCTCTTTCAGGACCTTTGAAACTGTCACAAGAAAAGTTCTCACTCTCCAGGATCTTACAATGACTTCAGGGCAAAAATGACTACTATACTCCCCACAACTGAGGCTTCTTACTTCCCCTTTACTTTGGCCTATTAATTCCTACTTTATTCACTCCTTGACAGTTATAATTTTTTTTCAAATTTTTGATGTGCATTTTTAGTTGTGCCTAGTGGGAAGGTTGAACCAAAAGACATATATTGCTGTTCCTTAAAACAAGAAGTCTTCTTATATGATAAACTTTAACAGAGGAATACATCTATATACAGCATAGATTTATCTTCACTAAATGTCAGTAGTTCAATATTGTTCCATCAATTTCAATCATCACAGTCTCCAGCTGTTGACATATTCAGCCACTGGCTTCTGCATGTGTTAAATATCCCTTCCTTCTGAAGGTCAAAATCCTTCCTTGGAATAAGCACATAGATCTAAGGCTTCTATAACTCTTCTTGGACTTAGAGCTCTTATAACCTTTTTTAATTTTTAAATTACAGAGTCTTTTACTTCCTAGAACAAGAAAACAGCCTTTCTCTTTCCTCTTCCAGTTGATCAGGGGAAGTAATTTAGTTGACCTCTCTGGTTCTGCAGCTCTCAGCTGCCCTTCAGTAGAGCAAGGAAGCAGCATGTAGTGTCTGTCTTCACAGATGTTGCATAAAATCTTTTGACTGTCTTCTTCCTGTCATAAATCTTCCTAACTTGACAGAACAGTCTCATGTGTTATGAGTTGGTTGTTATCTGGAGCAGCAAGACAATAAAGGCTACACAGTATTTTTTTTTTTAAGATTTTATTTATTTATTTGACAGATAGATCACAAGTAGGCAGAGAGGCAGGCAGAGAGAGAGAAAGGAGGAAGCAGGCTCCCTGCTGAGCAGAGAGCCCAATGTGGGGCTTAATCCCAGGACCCTGGGATCATGACCTGAGCTGAAGGCAGAGGCTTTAACCCACTGAGCCACCCAGGTGCCCCAAGGCTACACAGTATTCAAAAATTACTATCTTGGTGTTTAACCAAGGGTTTAAAATGGCTTCACCAAATGTAAATAATATCTCACTATGTGCTCTGTCTACAAATGCAAATATTTGATAATTAGATTTTTATGGGAAGACTAAAACTAACCTCTCTTTACTTTCATGTATGTCCCTTTATTTAGCTACAATATTTCTTATTCATTTTATATTCAACTTTCATAGAAAATATAAGGGGCTGGATATGCATATTGATTATATTATACCTTTGGTTTAGGAAGAAATAAAGGTAAAAAAGCCACTGTCTCCTCCAAAAGCATGCTCCACTGCTGACTCTTGTTCTTCAGAGGTGATGAGTACCAAGACTGACATCAAAGAGAATACTGTTTGCATACCAAATTATCTGGACCAGGAAATCAAAGTAAGAGGCAGGTTTCTTAAGTCCATAACTTGGGGAGAGCATGAACATACAAAACATCACATTACTAGCATCCTTCAGATTCTTTAGTGGTTCCCTTAACAACCAAATTGATTTAAACCCCCTTAGCCTGAAATCCAAGGCCTACTTCAATTATTTCCAGTCACTGTTACAGAAGCACAACCCTTGGTTTAGACATAAGGAAGAACTTGGCATTTGCCAAACACTCGGCCCTTTCTCCCCATGTTTTTCTTTATCATCTTCCTAGTGCTTGAGAGGCACTACTGGCTGTTATCTATACATTTCCTTCCCGTATTTTAAGGCAGAGATTCCTCCAATCAACTTCCATCTCTCCATCTTATCTGTGGAAAACTGTTTCCTCAAACCTACTCTGCCTGGGGTTATTATTGTATTTACAGTTGTGTCATATCAGAGTACTGGAAGGTTCTCTCCAACCACGGTTATTTCTGAGAATGACATAAAATGAAGAACGAATCAATCAGCTGATGTTTGCTTTCCTCATTTGTTTTCCTTCTTTAGATCCTTTTGGTAACCTCCACATTGCTTCACAGTAAGACCCACTGCAACGAATTAAGGGTGAAAGTGTTATAATGATGACTTTGATGGCAGTTTTAAATGAGTCCTCTGTAGTAGCAATTACAAATAGAAGAGCATATTATAAAGATTGTTCTTGAATAATCCCGATAAGGAACTACTTTAAAAGTAAAGCATAACAGTGGTGTTGGGTATAATTATGCTGATGATTAAAATTAAGAAAATAAAAGGAAAGGAGAAGAGAAGAGAGTATCTGTAGACAAGAGTTGTGGTTATACATGTGTTCCTGATGATTCTGGTGAAAGACTCCTGATTATATAGAGGCTTCAGAATCACTGTCCATCTTACTGCTACACTCTGGCACCACTGCTTCCCTATAAGAAATCTCTTCTCCGTGATCCTTTCAGTGGTCACCGTCTTCTCATTAAGGTCTCAGTTAAAATATCACGCAGAAATATTTTCCCTGACCACCCAGTCTAAAGTAGCTACCTACTTACCCTCTATCCTATTACCCTCTGTTCTTCTTTGCATAGCATATGTCCTATTTGATATGTTCGTATTTATTTGTTTCAATAATGTCTCTGCCTCTCACTCCACTCACACTAAAATTTAAGTCTTATGGGA
The DNA here is from genome assembly GCF_010015895.1 of Lontra canadensis. Lineage (NCBI taxonomy): Eukaryota > Metazoa > Chordata > Mammalia > Carnivora > Mustelidae > Lontra > Lontra canadensis. Next base: position 106,174,699 of record NW_022630995.1, on the reverse strand, counting down.
TCTCATACTCCTCTGTCTTGGTTCCTGCTTTATCTTCCTATGCCTAGATAAGTGCTAGGCCTCTAGTAATCATTAATAAGCGTTTACTGAATGTTGAATACAAAAATTAAAAAGAAAAGTTTTACCAAGGTCAGAATGGAACTGTAGGCAGTCAGTTAACTGACATAGGTCCTGCCTATTATATGTCATCTGGTATGCTCACATCTGATAAACACAACCAAACCATAAACTGAGTGTAGTTTGAGTCAGGCTGTCTTACTTCCTTAGGCACATCAATAATGGGCCAGCAACATGATCCTACAGACCTGAACTTTGGGCATCTATAAAAGAGCCCTCCTCTCAAAAGCATCTTCTACCTCACAGATATTGACTTAACTGGACATTAATATAAAATCCACTAAAATGTAAATTCTTTGACGGAAAGGATCCTTTCTATCTTCTTCACAACTCAATCATCAGCACTCATCGCTTTGCTTGGAAACTATTAACTCCTGCATACACAGCACGGCGTTTTATCAAATAGTTGGTGGCTATTTGTGAAATAAATGAAAACAGAGGGGGTCAAGTGAGAATATAAGTCTTACCAAATTCTTTTGGCTTGTATAAATGAGTCCTAAAAATAGATCCATTTTGATGGTATTCCAACCTTTCATACCTTCTACAAAAAAATCTGAACTATCTTTCTATTTCCTGTAATCCAGGCTGGTAATTCTGAATAGCTGTGAAGGCAAGACATGTTTGTGCAGGGCTGGGTATGAAAGAGTATATGGTTTCACAATTATTACTTTAAAGGAAAAGAAAAACAGAATTCTGTGTCTCCTGATATCTTGTCTTTAGACTTCCTCTCAAAAATCTTGAATTTACAGAAATAATAGTCTCTTTACTATTGACATGGAAAGTCGGCCAAATACTTTCATTTATTTTGTTATCAATGACAAAATACCAGAGTTTGGGAATACAGTTCATTCCTTTATTCAAATAGCTTATGAGAGGGATTGTACAGGCATTGTAAGAACATTTAGGAGATGTTGTTGCTGAGAGATTCTTCAAAGGGAAAGAAACCTAAAGAATATTTAAGATATAATTAAAAGATGAAGAGAAGTATGGAAGAGATCATTCCCAGACAAAGACCTTCATATCTAAAGGCTAAGAAGTGAGAGCACTGTTCATTCAAGGAACTAAAAACATTAAGGCTGATTCAGAGCGTGCAAGGAGAAGGCTTCAAGGGTTGAGGCTGGAGACTTATGCATAGACCAGAAATAAGTGTTCAGATTCATCTGAAGTGCTGTGGGAAGCTAGTGAAGAATTTTATTTTTTTTTAAAGATTTTATTTATTTATTTGACAGACAGAGATCACAAGCAGGCAGAGAGGCAGGCAGAGAGAGAGGAGGAAGCAGGCTCCCTGCTGAGCAGAGAGCCCGATGCGGGGCTCGATCCCAGGACCCTGAGATCACGACCCGAGCCGAAGGCAGCGGCTTAACCCACTGACCCACCCAGGCGCCCCTAGTGAAGAATTTTAAACACTGACTTATACTGAAATCACTTTGTAAGTATAAGAATTACATGGCCAGATTTGTACGTTAGAAAAGTCGCTCTAGATACAATATGCAGAATTAATATGGAAGGTGGAGGCAAAATGGCAGGGAAGGCGTTCTGCTTCCAAATGTTAGATTAGGTCCCAGATTTAGCTTCCTGCTGTAAACAACTATACATAACTGGGAAAACACATGAAGAAACTGTTTTCAGGCATCAGGCAACAGACAGTACAGATGTATGACAGTTCAGAGAGGAGAAACAATTGGGATGATTTCCACATTCAACCTAGATTTCAGCCTGGGACACCTTCCTCATGGTGGCACAGAGAAGTGGAGCCCAAACAGAGAGTAGCAGCTTCCTTTGCTCAGGAGAGAAAACAGAGCTTAGAGTTTAGGAATTCTGAGGTGGCTGGAATTCACAAATAAGATACAGAAGAGAAGATGAATCTGTGGAGAGAATGAGCTCCAGAAATCTGTAGAGGGTTCCATGAGTCTTCAGTTCAGCATAAACTGTGCATGCAAGGGAAGAAGAGTCTGAGACTGGGCGGAAGAGAGCTAACGGGAGGCAGCGCATCGCTTAGAGATGGAGGCATCATGAGGTGCCAGACCGGAGGGACCTTGCAGAACACACCAGGAATTCCACTGAAACCCCAGGAAGAGAAGAGTGTACTCTAGCCCTACAGGAGAGACTACTCTAGATCTATCCTCTCAAATCGTAAAATCAAGTTTCAGCAGATCAAATCCTCCTGCCTATATATTGAATTACCTTCCAGGAAAAAAAAACCTCAAATGAAAAGAATGCAGGAGAGTTCCTTAAAGGACCTATTCTACTTCCTCTCACTAAAGGGATAATTATATTCTCTCAAAGTTGATCACTGAGCAATCTGTAAGTTAAAAGAAGATGGGAGCAATGGGTAACCACCGTTTTGATGAAAAAACCATTAAAGGCAAAGTAGCTTTGGGAATCTTTTGAAAAAAAGAAAAAATTTCAGGCAGACTAGGGAAAAGGATATTGCAGAGTAGCTTAAGCAAGAATTGATGATAGTTTAGACAAGGTCAGGGCTGTAGTGATAAAAAGGAATGGAGAAATTTGAGAAATATCGAGAAGGAAGCATTTACTGAGCTTGTTGTCCAGCAACATGTTGTAGATGCAAGGGAGTTGTCCAAGATGGATCTCTGGGTCTGGCTTGGACATCTCTTCAGTGTATGCAAATGCTATCCACCAAGACAGGGGGATGAGGAGGAACCAATTGGAGCAGGTTCTAGAAAGAGAAAGATGGGTTTAGTTTTAGATAACCTGGGTTCTTTATATTATATAATATTGTAATTATTATTATAAATTATAAATATTATAAATATATATTATATATATATAAGGCTGAATTTCAGAAAGGTCTAAATTCTAAGAATAGACACAATTTAAGATCAAACTGAAATCATCATTACCCATGCTTCATGTTTGTATGTTGATGTTTATTATAGTCCATTCTTATTACAGTTATTTCATATATTTATCTCCTCTATCATCTGCACATCAGCCCTTAGCTTCAGATAAAAAATGTCAAGGAGGGATTCTGATTGACAAAAGGGAATTATATACCCCCCACCCCCACTGGGCCAACCACTGTGTTCAGAGAACTGAGGAAAAATGACTCCAGCTAGATTCACACACTACAGAGAAGAGCAGTGCAGTCATGGACAGTCTAGACAGTTATGGAAAATTTCAGTTAGAACTCCTGGTACAGGGGCACCTGGGTGGCTCAGTCATTAAGCATCTGCCTTCGACTCAGGTCATGATCCCAGGGTCCTGGGTTCAAGCCCCACATTGGGCTCCTTTCTTGGTGGGAAGCCTGCTTCTCCCTCTCCCACTCCCCCTGCTTGTGTTCCCTCTCTCCCTGTGTCTCTCTGTCAAATAAATAAAATCTTAAAACAAACAAACAAACAACAATTAAAAAAAAAGAAAAAAAAATACAACCCTGGTACAGCGGGGAAAGATCCATTCCCAAAAGAAAAAAAGTGAATCTTGCTTCCAGAAAATGTGGGTACTGAGCAGACAAAACCAGAGGAATGCTGTATCACCTTCCCCGAACTGTTGCTTGTGTTGGAGAGGTTTTAAGATTCCACTGTGTACTATTTGACATGGGGCTCCCAGGCTAACATCCCAACTGACTTAACTGAGCGTCATGTGCAGAGTGACTTTTGGGAAGATGAGATCGTGGAGGAGGTAAAGGAAGTCTTAGAGCCCGTGTGCCATTTATTTGCTCACTGTGTGACTCTAATACTCTCTGTCAGATTCTGGCGAAGCTCTGTAACATTTTACGCACTGATTCCCTGGCTGAAGTTCTACAGTGGCTGCTTCACGCAAGCTCAAAAGGTGAGATTAAAAGAAACATTTGCAAACGCTGAGCTCAGTGCCCTTTCAGAAAATTGGAACGTGCCAATATCTGAAGTTTTTGACCTTGGCTTTGCAAACATACTGCCCCACTCTTACTTCCCTACTGATTCAGTATCCGAGTCTCAGCAGCCCTCTCTGACTGCATTCAACTGGCCATTCGATGACCCCAAATTTGGCATGTCCCAATTGAAACTTCTTAGGGTGATGTGAAGGGCTTGTGTCCAGAGTTGGTTTGTGCTGCTTCTCAAGGTCTACACAACCAGGGGTCTCCCTGAGCATATTTTCTGGCTGGCTGTGAACCTTGAGCTCAGAGTCTGTTTCTTTTCTCTGATATGATGGCGGGATCATGGCCTTCCAAGTTCTGGAGTCTAACAGCCTTGCCAACTCCTCCACCAAAACCGTCAGTTCAGTCCTCTCCCAGGCTCCTTTGGGGCCTTTGTGGACTGTTCCATAGAAGCATGCACCAGTCCCAGGGGGGCAACCATAACTGGCAGAGTAGCTGTCCTGAGACCTAACTGGTCCTCAGACTGACTGAGGCAAAACTTCGGAGGTGGGTGGAGTCTGAGGATTTATATTTCTAACAAGTTCCCAAGTGATACTGATAATGCTGGTCTGGGGGCCACTCTTTGAGAATTTGCACTAATAAGGTTAGGAAATATCAGCGTGTTAGGGGTAGACTAATACTTTTGAATAGGGAGCATTTTGGAAATAGTCCTTTACCTAGAAATTCAAGACTATTGGCAAGCAATTAAGAAGTATTTGGGGGTAAGGAGTCTTTACTTCTTATACTTTTTTTTTTCCTTTTTAAGAATGTAACTTTAAAAAATATATACAAATAATAAGTGCTTACTGCTGGGGGTGGGAGGGGGGAACCCAGATGAACCAGAAAAAATACAAGAAAAGAAAAACAATAATGAATCAAATCATCATAAACATCATTTCAGTGATGACTTCGGTATCTATCTTTACAGATATTCTTGTAACTATTTATTATTTATCAGTCTATATTTTAATGAGGTCATATTGAGCTTATTATTTTGAATAGGTATGCTTTCTTTTTTTATTTGGCAACAACCTGAGATTTTGTACTCAATATTTAGGTTATTCCATTGCCATTTGGGGACAAGTCCTTCAGTGAGTTAACTACTTGGGGCAGTCCATAATATCACAGGTCCACAGATATCACGGTGATGTGACCTAACTTGTCCACAGAAACCTTGACTCACAAATGAATGCCCACTCAGCAAACATATCACCAGCCTTTCACACTACAGTGCCAGATAAAATAACGAATCCTGTGTTTCTAGCCAACGTGGTAATTATAACCTTCATGCCTACCCCCCTTTTCTTTTAATCAGAGAAAGAGTGGGTCTCAGCTTTGATTCATGCTGAACTGGCTGAAATAAACCTGTTGGCCCAACGAAGAAACATCACAGCAAACCTAGCAGCAGGGACTAGGAAGCCACCCAAAGTTAAATCACCCCCAAATTCACCTGCAAAATTGCAAGTGATGACCAGAACGAGGCAAGAACATCAACCCTCCAGGTAATTAGATATAATGGCTATTTACAGGGCATGTGGTACAGAAAGACTTTTAATTTCCTTTTCATTATCTTTCAACACTAAACATGCTGATGTTTTCAGTCTCTTCTTTATTCAGTAAATGACCACAATGTGTATTTGTTTTCTTTCACTTTCATAAATGTGATATGAGAATCATTCTAAATCCTATTGTAGCCATCCAGACATCTAAGAAAATGTTGGTTTTTTTCATTTGATCTAAACATGAAAGCAATAAAGGACACCAAAATTGTATTATATATTTTATTAAAAGCATCTCACACAAGTATCACTTTTCTTGTGTAGCACAATGCTAGATTAAAATAAATTGTTTCACTTAATTTTCTCTGGCACACTCCTGGAGGCTGCTAGGGGGAAAACAAGTATTATAGGAATTGGGAATTATTGTAGTATAAATTTTTCTTAAATGTTATTATTTCAATGATAGAAGAAAATACATATGCATTCACAATGTGGTGAAAATGTAATAAGATGTTACTTAAGTCGGAAGAAAAAATCTTGTTGCTTTAAAATTAAAAGTTAGGTAAAGCTTAAATCAAGAGAAGTTAAATATTCAAAACCCAAATCACTTAAAAAATCACTGAGACAGAGAGTTTTGTGTTGCAATTTGTCTCCAACTTAAAGTTTCCATAAAATTGGAAACTGGGAAATAGGGTTAGTCTCTCTATGTTAGTGAATAATGTATGATACTGTTTAGATGTTTACTCAAAGTCAGAAGAATCTTTCATTGGAAAGTATACTTAATACTGTCTGCATTGAAAAACAAAGAATCGGGATAGAATGTTTAAAATATATATGTACTTAGCTTATTGATGATAGTGCAGTCAGTAGAAAGTACTTGTTTATACCTGTGAATTTCATTTTCTCTTTCTCCAATTATTTAGAGTATCAAGTCAAGGATCTGAAGGAAATAAGGAAGTGCCAAAAGGTTAAGTACAGTTTGTGATCATTACTGAATTGGTATAGGGAAACCAGTAAGTATTTAAATCTTTAGGGATACAGACAAGGATCTGTGGTTTTAAAGGCAGTAAAATTCAATATTGATTTCTAATTATCTTTAAGGGACAGTGTCTGCTGAATTTCTTACTGAGATAAATTTGACATAAACTTAACTTTGTTTTGCAAGGCCAAGTGCTTCATCAGAGACCAATGGATACTCTTTTAGAAGTAAGATAACAGAGTAGCAGGAAGTTTAAGTTTGGTCACACCAATCCAGTGACAGGAGAAGCTCTGCACTGACCTAACAAAAGGACAGTGATCTCAGAGTTTGGTTCTTCATAGCTTTTAACTATCAAGCTCAACTATTTTAATTAGAAACCAAGTCGATCACAGAAAACAGTAAAATGGCAATTGGCTGCAAGCAGATGTTCTACGAGACAGGTGAAGTATGAGAGAGAGGAGCAGTTTGTGTCCCCATCAGAAACCCAGCCACATTCCACAATTTGAACCAAGAAGAAATAAGAATTGTAGAATGTCCTACTTTGGTCCAGAATAGACCAAGTGAAACATCCCTGTGGGTTTGGCAGCTCCTAACTTTAAAACATGTGTGACAAAAATGACCATAGAACAACAACTAGGAAGTAAGTCTTTAAGCCTGAAACAAAAGTCTATCCTGATGTTTTTACAAGTTTCTCTTATCCAGGGAATCACATGGTAATCAGTTAGAGTTCTTTGAGGTCACTCTAAGCCCTAGCAGCTTTTGTGGGGGTTAACCAAACCCAAACGAGGCTATCTGTGCTCACAGGCAATAAGAAATACAGTAGAGAAGTTAGAAAATACTCCCTTACTCTGATAGTCTGTCGTGTCTGACTTCCACCAAACTCCTCACCCAAGACGACAAAATCATGACAGGGATGGTTTCCATTACTCAATTCTATGTCTTACCTGTTGGCCCCTGTCTAGATATTTGGAGAAGTTTTGTATAAGAAGCCCCAATCACACTTCTTGTTCTCCAGTGGTGATAGCACCTCTCCAAATCCTAATTCCTGCTTGGGTCTGACCTTATAGGTCTTGCGAAGCTCTTATAAATATCTTGTTTTAATCTGTTTGTCTATTTTATTTTTTGTCTATCAAGACCATAGATCCTTTTCCTTTCTCTCACTTGTCCCATCCCTGCCTGTCACCTTTACAGATCAGCAGTTCTAATTCATTCCTTCCAAAATAATGTTTGATTTTAAGAGGATAGAACATATCCTACATGTTATAGGACCAATAACACATTAAAAATGTGCTGGTGGTGAGAAAGATAAGTATAGATTCTTTTATGAATTTGGGGTATATTTGATTCACCTAAACATTATATATTTTTTGTAAGTCATTTGCTACTAAAACGTGGCAGAGGCTATATTTGATGTCTCAATTTTGGTCTTATTTTGTTTTTTTTCTTTGTTTTGTTTTGTTTTTTTTTTTTTCTATTTCAGAGGCTGAGGACAGGCCTCCATTGTTTATAAGAAGAAATAATATGAAAATGCCCATTGCAGAATACTTCAGCAAACCAAAATCTCCTCCCAAGCCTAAAATTCAGGAAAACATACCAACAAAACCAATGTCTATAAGGAGTATGCAACAAGGATTCAATCTCTCTCCCCAGAGAGCATTTTATCCTTAAACATTCCAAAGGTAGAAATTCTAGACTGAGTTATTTCTTTCACAGACATGAGCTTCACTCATAACAACATCAAATTATTTTTAAAAAATATTTCAGTATCAGAGAATCAATAGTTGGTGGCACATGTAAATCTCAAAACACCTGTATATAACACTACTAAATAAATAATAATGGAGACAGTATTTCTATTTGTAGTTAATCTGGTACCATGTGTAAAAGAAGTATGTTTACTTATATGCTACATTTCTAGTCTTGCACTGATTGTATTTGTACAATTGTATTTGAGTCATAAGGTCCTGATTCTAGAAAAGCCATCCATAACAGAATTATGCAGCTGCAGTTTGATGCATGTCCCAAACTCTTAAAAGAGAAAAATAAAAACAAAAACAAACACAGAATTTTAACATCTGAGCTAATTTTCACAGTCTACCGTGTTTCAGTGCTGTTAGAACACTGAATGGATTCTGTAGTGATATGGAAAAATACTGGCCTTGTCCCAAAAAAAGATACAAAAATTATCACTAATTTATGAGCCAGAGTGGAACTAGTTTCTACTCTTTGCTAATTGTGATATTAACAAATTTCCTAATACTTAGCTTTTTTGTATTTTTAAAATAAACCACTCTTGGGCCATAGCTATTATTCTTTCAGTGTATTTCTGGATTCTGACTACCAACTAGCCAATCTTTTAGAATGTTTGTGACGATATTCAAGAGATACTATAAATTTTGTGTATGTGTGCATGGGTGTGTGCAATACTTTTTTTCTTTTTTTAGAGAAGGAGTGGGGGGAGAGGCTGAGGGAGAGAGAAAATATTTAAACAGACTCTGTGCTGAACGTGGAGCCTGACATGGGGCTTGACTCATGACCCAGAGATTATGACCTGATCCAAAATCAAGAGTTGGATGCTTAACCATTGGTGCCACCCAGGCACCCCATGTCTCTGAAAATTTAATGACAACATTTATATCACACTTAATTGTGTGTCAGGAATCATTCTAAACACTTTGCATATAGTAACATTTAATTTTCATGATAACTATTTGACATAAATACTATTGCTATTCTCTCTTTTTTTAATAAGAAAACTGAGGTGCTGAGAGTTGTACTCATCGGGATAGGACAAATCGTTGTAATAAATGTCATCTTCCAAATACAGTAGAGGATTATTTCTCATGTAATAGTTCAAAGTGTGTGCTTTGATGTAGTGCTCAATGGTTCATTAGTTGCATATAACACCCAGTGCTCATTGTAACACATGCCCTCCTTAATACCCATCACCTGGTTTAAACTAACCATGTACTATATGTTGGCTGACTGAACATAATAACAAAAAATAAATAAATAAACCCAACAGAGTGTGTGTTTTTAGTCAGCAGGTGATTTTGCTTTACTTGGTGATTCAGGGACCGGGGATCCTTCTATCTTGTGACTTAACCATCACCCAGGGTATCACTATCAACTGCATCCTGCTGGCAAAAGAGAGGGAAAGGGAAGTGGAGGAAAGTCTTGACCTCCTCTGGCTGCTGTAATAACTTACCACACACTTAGTGGCTTAAATCAACACAAATTTAATCTCTTGCATATCTAGGACAGGGGCCTGAAATGGGTCCCATTGGGCTAAAATCAAGGTGTTGGCAGGGGTCTATTCCTTTTGGAGGCTTTAAGTGAGAATCTGTTTCTTTGCTTGTTGCAACTTCTAGAAGTTACCCACACTCCTTGACTCATGGCTCCCTTCTATCTTTAGAGCGAACAATGGCCAGTGGAGTCTTTCCACAACATTCCCCCCAGCACTGACTCTTCTGCCCCCTTCTTCCACTGTTACGGACCCTATGATTGCACTGGGCCTGCCTGGTATCCAGCTTAATCAAGATCATCTTAAGGACAAATGATTAGCAATTTGATTTCCCCTCACTGTGTAACCTCACAGGTTCCAGGGATTAGGATCTTGACAGGACATTATTCTGCCTTCCACAAGGAGGGTACATCTACTTAAAACCTTGGCTTTGAAATGGCAAACATCACTTCTAGTCATATTCCATGGTTGGAAAATGGTCTAGCTGAAAGGGGGTTGATAAAATTCTTAAGTGGGAATCATATTCCAGTTACAACTATATTCTATGGAGAGGAAAATTGAATTCTGGTGGATAGTTAACTCTCTCTGACACAAAGGTTTAGTGGCTGACTCAAAGTGTGGCTGGAACCTATCTGCTTAACCGCTAGGCACTACTGATGTGTATCAAAACCAGGCTCATTTCATAAAATTGTCAAAGCTTTTCTCTTTTTTTTTTTCCTGTTACAGAGAATTTACAATGATACTGCACATTCCTTTTCCTTGAAAACTTAGTAAAATTCACCCACCCAGACCATGTAGGTTTGGTGTTTAGCCCTTTGAAAATTTTATTCCTCCTGTTGTAACTGCCTTGTTTATGTTTTCTGTATTTTTGGAGGACTGAGTTTGGAAATTTTGATTTGATTTTCTGAGAAAATTAAGCCTTTCATCCATGTTTCCAAACTTATCTTTCTAGAGTTGGGACAGATTTACTATAATTCTAAATTCCTTGCTATATTTACTCTACAATCTCATTTTTATGTATTTTAATTTTTTTGATTCAGCTAGTTAATGGCTTTTATATTTTATTACTTTCAAAAAAATCAGATGGATTTAGTGCTATTTTCCACAATGTTCCTATACTTTATTTCATTAATATATCCTTGCATTATATATTTTAGTTTCTTTAGATTCATTAGTATTCCAATGTCTTGAGTTGGATTACTACAGTTATATTCATTCATTCTCATGTATTTGAATAAGTTTTTAAGATAACAAAACTCAATACCCTTCATAATTAAAATACTCAACAAACCAGGAATAGAAAGAAACCACTTCAACATAATAAAAGCCATATATTAAAAGCTCACAGCTAACCCCATATTTGATAAGGGCAACCACTGAAAGATTTTGCTCTATGATCAGGAACAAGGCAAGGATGCCCACTCTCACTATACTCTAGTCAATATTGTACCAGAACAGAATTCCAGACAGAGTGATCAGACAAGAACATGAAATAAAAGGCAAAAAAATTGGGAAAAAAGCAAACTGAAGAAAACTTGAAGAAAACTCTGAAGATTATATGCACACACACACACCACACACAAGCCTGTTAGAATTAATAAACAAATTTAGTGAAATTGATGATATAAAAATCAGTTGCATTCCTAAACAATAACAATGATTGGTTCAAAAAGGAAATTAAGAAAAAATCCCATTTACTATAGCATCATAAAGGATAAAATACTTAGGGATACACTTAACCAAGGAGGTCAAAGACTTTTACACTAAAAACCACAAAACACTGCTAACAGAAATCAAAGAAACAAATAAATGGAAAGACATCCTAAACTTACAGATTGAAAAAAATATTGCTAAAATGTCAACACTACCCAAAAAGATCTGTAGATTCAGTGCAATCCCTATCAAAATCTCAATGACAATTCTTGCAGAAATAGGAAAAAAATCCTAAAAGTCATATGAAATCTCAAGGGACCCCAAATAACCAGAAACATCTTGAAAAAGAACAAAGTTGTAAGCCTCACACTCACTGATTTCAGAACATACTATAAAGCAACAGTAATTAAAATATTATGGTATTGGCATAAAGACAGAAATGTAGGCCAAGGGAACAGAATAGAGAGCTCAGAAATAAACCCTTGCATTTATGGCCAAATGATTCCCAAGACAGGTGTTAAGACTACACAATGGGGAAAGGATTGTCTTCAACAAATAGTGTTAGGAAGACAGGATTCCACATGCAAAAGAATGAAGTTACCTTATACCATATACATAATTAACGCAAATTTGATTAAAGACATAAATGTAAGTCCTGAAACTTAAGACTCTTAGAAGAAAACAGAGCAAAAAACCTTAAGAACATTGGATTGGGCAATGATTTCTTGGATATAACGCCAAAAACACAAGCAACAAAATAAAAAAACAGACAAATGTGACTCCATTAAACTCTAAAACTTTTTGTCAAAAGAAAAATATAATGAAAAGACAAACTATGCAATGGGGAAAAATATTTGCAAATCATATATTTGGTAAGGGGTTAATACCTAAAATATATAAGGAACTTCTAGAACTCAATGACAGAAGACATTGCTATTTGAAATGGGCAAGGGACTTGAATAAACATTTCTCTAAAGAAGATATGCCAGTTGCCATGAAGCACATGAAAAGATGCTCAACATCATTAATCATTAGGGAAATGTAATCAAATCTGTAATGAGATACCACCTCACAGCCATCAGAGCCACTATCAAGAGAACAGAAAATAAATATGGGAAGGATGTGGATAAGTTGGATCATTATGCATTGTTGGTGGGAATGTAAAATAGTACAGCCATTATGGAAAGCACTAGAGACTACTCAAAAAACTAAAATAGAATTACCATATGATCCAGCAATACCACTTCAGTCTACATATGGAAAAGAATTGAAAGCAGGATCTTAAAAAGATATTTTCATACCGCATTCATAGCATTATTAAGAATAGCCAAGAGTGGAAGCAGATGAATGGATAAAAAAAGTATGGTACTTACATACAGTGGAATATTATGCAGCTTTAAAAAGGAGATCCTGTCACATGCTACAACATAGATGAACCTTGAGGACATTATTCTACTCAAAAGGACTTTAGTCACGAAAGGACAAAATACTGTATGATTCCACCATTTGAAGTATCTGAAGTAGTCAAAATTTCAAGCAAAATAGAAAGGCGGTTACCAAGGGCAGGTGGGATAGGGGAGGTGGGATTGGGTGTTTAGTGGACATAGAATTCAGTCCTTCATGATGAGTAAGTTATAGATCTGTTGCACAACAATGTGAATATACTTAACACTACTAAACTGTACACTTAAAAATGGTTAAGATGGTAAATTTAATATTGTGTTTTATCATAATTAAAATTATATATACATGGGAAAATATAAAGACTTCAATAGCACAGTTAATAACATCCTAAGATGAGTGTACCCTCATTTTTAATTATCTACAAAGAGTCTGTGTAAGCTGACTTACATTTGGTATGTCTCACAGATATGCCCATAAAACATATGGGTCTAGATTTTAAAACACTACACCAGTTTACTTTTGAGTTAAAAAATTCTTGGAGTTTTAATTTTTTAAGGTTATTTTGGTAATTTTGATTTATAACTTAATTATTTCATATAAACTTTCAAATGTATTAACATGAAGTATTTTATAATATTTGTTTCTAATATCTCCATTATTAATTTCCATATTTATGTCTTCTCTCTCTCCCTCCCTCTTAAAATTTTTTTTTTAAATTTGCCAGATGTTAGTCTATTAGTCTTTTCAAAGAGTCAATTTTTTCCTTGAGCCTCTTTATGATGTTTAATTATTATTGCCATCTTTATTATTTTCCTTTTCAAGTGTGAATTTATTCTGCAGTCCTTCTTTTAACTTGTTAAATGCATAACTCAATAAAGATAGTCTTTCTTTCTCTAACTTAAGTAATTTAGACTATACATTTTCCTTTAAATGTTGCTTTAGCTACATTCCACAAGTTTCAATTCACGGTTTCATTAAATTTACTTTTAAATATGTTCTAATTTTTACTTTTTTCTGTGACCAAGTTGTTTAGAAATTTTTTTTAAATTCCCAAATATAGACTGTTTTTCAATCTTGTTATATTTTTAAATGATTTAATTGCATTGTGGTCAGATAATGTGATCTGTAGAAATGACCAATCCTTTTATTTTCTTGAGGGTAGTTTTGAGGTTTAGCATATGGTCAATTTTATAAAAAGTCATATGACTTGAATGAGAAATTAAAAATTTTTGGATGCAAAGTTGCAGATCTATCCATTAGAACAAATGTGTTATTTGTACTGTTCAAATTTTATATATACTATCTAACTTTTCTTTGTATTTATCAATCAGAAAGATGTGTAATAAAAATTTCTGTATTTCTGTGGTCTTTGTAATTTTGTCCATTTTGATTCATACATTTTGACATGATGTTCAAACATGGTCTAGAATTTTATAATGAAGTCATGACCAACTTTATCTCTAACACTAATTTTTACAAAATTTTTTACTAAAAAACGTTCTAGGTAGTAAGGCATTCCTCCCATTCACAAGTTTATTTCCTACTTTAATATATTATCAGAGAAGCTGCCTATTTCTTATGTTTGGAACTTATTTTCTTTTGTGGCCTAATATATAGATACTTTGATGAACATTACATGGATGCTGGAAACTACTTTCAGCTTAGAGAACTTGATATATATCAATTATTAATTATAGCATTTACATCTCCCATATATTTATCTTTTGTCCATTTCAGCCTCATAGGTTGTGAAGTATGCCTTAAAGTCTCCTTCTACTAATGAATTTCTTAGCATTTCATGTAATCCCAGTTTTTCCTCAGTGAATTTGAATACTAAGCTTTGTGCATAGATATTCACAACTGTCAAATCTTAACTAAGGATTTCATTCTTTTTATTTTTTTTTTAAAGATTTTAAAGATTTTATTTGAGAGAGAGCATGCACCCGTGCATGCACAGTGAAAGTGGATAGAGGGAGAGGGAGAAGTAGGCTCTCCACTGAGCAGGACCCTGAGGTCATGACCTGAGTGAAAGGCAGACACTTAACCAACTGAGCCATCCAGGCGCCCTTAAGGATTGCATTCTTGAACATTACAACCTGCCCTTCTGTTCCTTTTTTAATTATAATGTGTTGATCTTTACTTAATGTTAAACTTGTGACTTCTTTTTCTTTCATTAGCCCAATCTGCCCTTCTTTATTCTTTTTAATTCAACACTGGTGATTTTCAACATTTATACTTGCTCATAGGAGAGATTTGGTTTTGTGAGGTTATTGTGTTTTATATTAGCATTCTGTTTTCAGTGTCTTTTAAAATAATTCACTAAATGATCCATGATATCCATATTTTGTTTCACGAGTGCTCATTCTGGTAATTTAGAAGTTCACATTTTAAAATCTTCTCTACATCTGGGTTCCTCAGAAAGCAGAGTCTGAAACAAAGGCTTATATATGGTTTATTCATTTTGGGGGGGTGCATATAATGTCAATGTGAAACAAGGGAAACAAGGCAAGATATGAAGGAATGTTAATGAGAAAGTATTATGAAGTTAGCTGCTGCTCAGTTTCAAATCAATTGATTGCTCAACCCTAAGAGAAAGGATAAATGGGTAACATTCCTATTTCACAAGTGAGGACACAAAGACTAACAGAAGTTCATTAAGTTCCCCCAGAGTCATAACCAAAAGGTGGCTGTGCCAAAATTTAAGCCTATTCTTCCCACTAACTCTGTTGTCTTTTCATTGTGACACTGCTGCTCTCCTTCACATTTATGAAGCGCCTATTCTATGTGCTTGACTAGGAGCTAGAAACACACATAAGCATCTCTCTGCCAATTGAGGTCAAAGTTTAATGAGCACCATACCCCACTGCTGTCTAATTCTAATCTCTGCCATTTTTTCCCCTTTTTAAAATTTTCTTCTTACAACTGTTGGCTGTATGTATTCTCAGTGATCTATGGACAATTCTTGCCTTTTACCTGTATCATCTGTGACTCTCTCCATCTATAAAATGGTCTATCACTTTACTTTTTAATTGGCAATAATTGATAGGTTTTGTGATTGTTCATTCACCTTAACATTCTTTCAGAATTGCTTGCCTTTTTTGTTTTCTTTCCCAATTTCAAGTATTTTCAAATCCTTCCAGATGGCAACACACTGATTTCTGGGGGATCAATCCAAAGAACGCTCCTTCCTTAATGAACAAGCTTGATTTATTAACACTGCAGGTTTTTGAAGAAATGAAGTGAGAGAAAATTTTATTATTTCAGGAGACATATTTCCTGTGGATGCATTTATTTAAATACTAACTGAATTCCTTACCTTTATTATGTCCCAATACAGGAGACTTCACTGCAAATGAAGTCTTAAATAAGGCACCTCAATAAGCCAAAACAATGTAAAAGTAATACATTAAAATGAAAGATTATCATTATTTAAAAAAGATTTTTAAATACCTCAGCAATTACTTATTTCTCATTGTAATCTTATCCTGAGGTGAAGGTTGTGTCTCCTTGTCATCAATAGCCCAAGATATAAACTTGTATGGATAGAATTGTGCCTACTCAAATATATGTTCAGGTCCTAGTATCTTGTACCTTTTAAATGTGACCTTATTTGGAAATAGGATCTTTGCAAATGTAATCAGGTTAAGATGAGGTCATACTGGATTATGTTGGACACTGATCCAGTGATTGCTATGCTTATAAGAGGGACACAGACACAGGCAAGGAAGACTGGGGGCAGAAGCCATTTGATGACAAAGCAGACACTGGAGTGATGCAGCTGTAAGCCAAGGAACAGCAAGGACTGCTGGGACCACCAAAAACCAAGAAGAGGCTAGGAAGGACTTTTTTCCCTTTAGCCTTCAGAGGGTACATGATCCATCTTGATTCTAAGTTTTAGCCTCCAGAACTGTAGGGAAAAAAATTTCTGTTGTTTTAAGCCACCGGGTGGTAATTTGTTATGGCAGCGCTAGGAAATAATACAGGGCTTTCATAATTAGTGACAAACTGCACAGTGCCTGTAATGATTTTCCCCCTCCTTTCAAAATTAACTTGTGCCTCATTCCATATTAAATAATTTAAGTAAAAGGCCTAATACAGTTGATCCCTGAACAACACAGGTTTGAAATGCATGGGTCCACTTATATGTGAATTTTTTTCTATACAGTACAGTATTGTAAATGTATTTTCTCTTATGATTTTCTTAACATTTTCTCTAGTTTATTTTCAGAACACAGTAGATAATACATATAACATAAAAATACATGTTAATACACTTACTGTGTTATCAGTAAGATCTTGGGTCAATGGTAGGCTATTAAGTTTTGAGACAAAGTTATACATGGATTTTCAACTGTGTGAGGGGGTTGCTGCCCCTCATCCCCACACTTTTCAAGGATTAACTGGATTTCATGCTACTAAACCATACTTAGGAAAACCTGAACCTTTGAGAAATACAACTTACGACATATGCTTTGCTCTTCTAGAATGGTAGGGGCTTTTATTTCTGTACCTTGCTTACAGACCTTATTTTAAACGGATAACTATATTACTAGGAATAAAGCAACAAAAATTAGGAGACCGTGACTATCAATACTAAATCTAATGAACTTTCTACCAAATGTGTACATAACTTGAGATGCCAATAAGTAAAAAGAACAGAAAATTTATCCAAACTCAGTGAAGGCTTCTGAAATCTTGCTTTAGCTATGATAAAGAATAATCACTATTTTAAACATATCTGCTCTACATTTACCAGGAGAAAATAAAAACATTTCCTTTCAGCCCCACCTTGCCAATGTCCTCATATAAAAGTTTAGCTATGGATTTTTGCACTTTCTGAAATTCAAGTTCTTAGTGTTGTTCAACACAGTCATTGAGGCAATTATACAGATATTTGGCAACTCAGTTCTGTTATTAACTGAGAATCATACATGATTATGGACAGATATATATACAATTATATATTTTTCATACATGCTTATTTATAGGAACATACAGTTATATTAGCTTATATATTATATGCTAGTAGACAGATGCACATATAAAGTTAACTTTGTTCACTTTAAGAACCAAGAAATATATTATTTAATAGAAGTACATACAGAAGGAAAGGACAGCTAAGAGCTGTTTCCTTTTAAATTTAAGACAAAATTGATACTCAATGGCCTTTTAAAATAATCTAGTCTGAAGAATTACATTTGGTAGTTGAAATAAGTTACCACCATTATTGAACTTAGGAAAGAACATTAAAGAGATTCTTTACTCTTCGGTGATTGCTTTAGAGCCACAAAAAGGCATCACAGAGGAGGAACAGAGATGGGCTCCATAGTCCAAAAGAAATAAATTGTTGAGTTTATCAATCTAATACTTCTTCCTAAGATAACTGTATTCTTTTGAAGTAACTAAGTTGAATAAAAAAGCTGCAAATAGGAGGTAACCTCCCAGACAGAACATTTCAGCAGACTTACAGGAGACTGATGAATATCTACCTCCACAACTAAGTAGGCAAAAATCAGAAAGACACTTGATATAAACATAAAAAAATAAAACTGAAAGGTCAGAAGGCACATTCTTAAAAATATAATCCAGTAATTAAGAGAGAATGAAGGTTTACCAATAAAGTAAAATTCTTGAGAAACTCTTGAGACTTAGAAAACTATTTAAAAAATTATGCATTTAAATTTTATGTAAAAACAAAAAATACTTTCTTAAAAGGGCTTTTTATCAATTAGCTCTAAAAAAAGTTTTAAAAATTGACAACAGAAATAAGAGGAAATAAAATTTTCTCCCAATTAGAATATTCTATGAAGCACCTCATTTTCTCTGGCTTTCCTTAAACTAAAAAAAACAACAACCACCAAAAAAACAAAACAAAAAACAACAGATGACATTAGTGTGGCATAGAGTTCACTGTAGATTCATTACTATTTTCTTTATCTTGCTTTTCTTCTTCATGTGGTGATTCTAGTTCATTTCTGCTACTTTCTTCCTCACTAGAATCACTGTCCAATCCATCTTCAACCCTGACAGATGTCTTGTCATGCGAAGAACTTTCACAGGTTTTGTCTGTGGGAACAGCTCCTTTCCGTTGGGGTAAGATAGTAAAAAATGCTTCTTGCCAGTCTTTGGTTTCCAGATATTCCAGAATAATCTCAAACACTGCAACAAAGAAAAAATCCATACATTTCTTGGCCAGGTTCATCACAATGTTGCATTCTGTATTTTAAAATACACTGCCTTTGTATTAAGAGTGCTAAGATGTCCTAGTAACTACATTGTTTGTATCACTTCCTTCTCCTATGCATTTTAAGAGCCAATCTGCCCCAAGGCCCACTAGGCCTGTTACCTCATCTCTAGTTTTTCCTCAATTCAGTTCTTGAGCACTCAAAGATCTACCATTATCTTTTGTCAATTATAATCAATAGGCAGGGCACCATTTTCATTTCCTTCGTATTCTTCTTATCTGTTTCACTTCTATATCCTTTATATGCTAACATAAACTAGGAACAAACAAAAAAAACCGGTTAGCATTAATCTAAATTTCTTCTGTCTTTCCTATAAAGAGTCACTCACTCTGGGGAGTATCTTGCCCCCCCCCCTTTTTTTTACATTAGAGATAAAGAATGTAAATACTGTCTGCAAGGTACTCTCACTTTAATATATTGCTGATGGGCATAATTTGACTTTCTTTATGAAAAAGGAATTTCCACTATCAAAGGTCTTAGAAGTTCATTCCTTGAATTGATAAATTCATTTCTGTAATTCCCTAGAGTGTGCTGTAGAGAAGTGTTTAATTTAGCACATAAAAAGAGCCAAATAAATAGTTGTATACTAACAAAAATCTCCACTAAAAAAAAAAAATCTTAGCAAAACTCCAGGCAAAACCCAGGTCTAAGAGTATCTACTACAATGTTATTTACAAAAGTAAAAAAGAAAAAAAAAATCAACAGTTATATTACTGTATATTCAGATGATGGAATATTATGTAGCCATTAATAATGATTCAATGACAGAAAATAAAATTATAAATGGGAGAAAACATCCAAATTTATAATATTTTATGCAACAGAGTAAAAATCCAATTATGTAACAAATAATATTATATATGCATAGGAAAAGAACTGGAAGGACACAACCAAGAAGTTAATAGCAAGTAACTCTGGGTAGTGGAATTATAGCGTATTTTTCTACATTTCTAATTTTTTCTAAAATAAGCAATATTCAAACAAATTATAAATGATTACATTTTATAATTTTGTCTCCAGCAAGATGTATATTTTCTACTTGTCCAAAGGTAATGTTATTCTTCACACTGTTCACTCAAGCATATTTTCATAATGCACTTATAGCTTACCATGATTAATCGCCAAAACTTTCCTACTATTCATCTTCACAAAATTTCCAAGGGGGAGCTGTGCATGATCAATTCCATGATCTGATGCTTGTTTATAAGTGAGTCCCTAAAACAAAGATACAATTACTTGACTAGAACATTAGATTATTTTAACTTAAAGTCTACAACAGAATAAAAAACAACTTTAGTTCAGAAAACATTTCTGACAAAGTGTGTGTTTGTGTGTGTAATTGCTAATCTGGAAGCGTTCTTTCGAGAGAAAGTATCGTCAGAATGTTTAGGGCATTTGCTTTAACAGCTTTACAAATGGGGAAACCAAAGACTAGTTTAGTGTTTCCTACCCCAACACAAAGCTCCTCAGCGGAAGAACCACAAGAAAAATCTGGCTCATCATGCCTTTTGACTCAGATAGCTCTTCACCATTCCACACTGCCTTCCTCTCAGTTTAAAATACTCAAACTGAATTCCTAGAGAAGCATCATCACTCTTCCCGTAAATGTAGAAACATATAGAGATAAAACTATGTTTCAATTACATAACAGTAAGAGGCACAAATGGCAAAGACAAAGTAAATGAAAACCTGATTTGAAAAAAATTTTAAATTGCCTATAAATTTTATTTTCCCTACCAATTAAAAGATTGTTAAATATAAATTTTCTCCTCAAAATTAAAATTCTGAAAGCCTGTTCTAAACAGAACTGAAGTAGCCAAAAGACAAAGTACAGGAGAAAGAAGAGTTAAATTTCTTAACCAGTAGTTTGCAAATTTTAGGGACAAATAATCAACTGAGACAGGTGCTTTTGAAAACAAACTTAATGTAGTTCAGAAAAACATACAACATTAGAGAAAAAAATTTGGTTCTACACAAACAACAAAATAGAATTTTTCCACTATGAAAAAAATTTTAAGAAGCTAAAGATCATTCTGATAAAAATTTCCTGTGATGCTACAGAGCTGCACTCCCCAGTTACGGCCACAATTGTGACTGCTTAAGTTTAAATTGGTTAGTTTCTCAATCAAACTATGTACATTACATGTGCTCAACAGCACATGGCTATAATGGACAAGATGATATAAACTATCCCAACGTTACAGACAATTCTAACTCAGAGTGATGTTATACAAGAATAATGAATTATTTCATATTATTCTGATAGCATTTCCCTAGACAACTGGTAAAGATGTTTTTCTTGAGTTGGGTTGAATTTAGCATACTGCAAAGTAGCTGGCCAAGTACAAAATAATATTTTCTTTTAGAAAGTAAATTTCTATAATTTTTCATTCAAATGAGGGTAAGGAGGTGGTGGGAAGAGACAAAAGTACAAAATACAAGAGAAAAGAAAACACACCCCATGAAAATTACATACTTAAAAACTCATATAAATTTACCATTTGGCATTAATTTTGGTATAAATTGGTATAAATTTTACCATCAGCAGCATCTACTATCAACACAGCATATCATTTAAGCATGTGGACTCTGGAACAATCTGTTGGTGTCAAATATCTGCTTTATCACCTACTACTATTGAGCTTAGACTTAGTTTCTCTGTGCCTCCAGTTCCTTATCTGTAAAATATAGATAATAACAACACTAACCTCACTGTATTGTAGGGAGGATTAAGCAAACTAATAATATATGTGAAATGCTTTCTTAGCTGGAAAGGTGACTGGATTATAGTAGGCATTCAATAATGATCAGCTATCAGTATTATTGATACTATCAAGAAAATTGGTATATCCATTTTAAAGTATGAGCAAAAGTAAAAATAAAAACTTAATAGTACCTTGTGATGGTTGTGATCTACTAACCCTCCAATCACATAAGCCTTTGATTCATCTAATTCTTTCAGTACATTAGGTGAGTCTGATGTTAGATAAATTAGGTCTTCTTTCTTTATGAATTCACTATAATGCTCTGCTTTGATGTGGATATCCTTTAAGACATAAGTAGAAAGATGTTATTAATAAGATTTTGTAAAAATTGGCTAAAAAGGATTATTTTCTTTTCCTTAAGCAAAGCCACCCAACAGCATATGAAAGGAAGTATGAAACAATATTTTACAATTATTGAGAACCTACTACTTCAATTCCTCATCACCTCACACCCCAATTATTTAGTAGTCTCCTATTGCTATTTCCCTGTCTCTAGCCCCAGATCCCTCTAGTTTACCTCTACATACCAATGGCAGACTCACTTTCTAAAAACCCTACTTTCAAGGATTTATCTTTACCTGTAGGATGAAAGTTAAACCCTTGTACTTAGTAACTCTTTCTTGAATATGGCACTAATGTAGCTTTCTAACTTTGGCTCTGTTCCAACAAAACAAATGCATTTTTTTGGCCACAATCGGCTCAAACTTCTCTCTAACCAAAGAATGCCTCTTCCAACCCTTCCTATCCATCTGCCTGTATCATCACAAAAGGATTACAGATTTAATAAATTCTACACATCTGTTTCTATAAAGATCACATTTGAAATCTTCACCAAAATTATCAGGTCAGAGGTACAAGACTGAACAAAAGTCAGCAGTCAAAATTTTGCAAACTACATTGATAGAATAAGAGACAATGCATCACCAGACTCAGATTGCATTTACTTAGTAATTTTTAAAGAAATAAAAAATGAAGAAGCTTTTTCACCTTAAATGTATAAGCTACTAGGTAATAAATAGCCGCTTTTCTGGAAAATGGTATTATTAATTTGATGGCCATGCTTAATAGGACTGAGTAAAGACCAGTTAACTTGTGAGTCTCTGGAAAACTGGTGGTATAAATAATAAATTTAACAAGCCAGAAAATAACTGAAAGTATGCCTATACAAATTACATTATTTCTTAGGAAAACAGGCATGGGTATAAAACTTGGTAAATATATTGTACTTTAAAACTTAGGAAAGCTTTTGAAGAAAATGTTTCACACCATAGGCTATTATTAAAATAAATTCAGGAGTGCCTGGGTGGCTCAGTCATTTAGGTGTCTCTTGATTTCACCTCAGGTCATGATCTCAAGGTCATGAGATCAAGCCCCATGTCCCAGTTTAGGATCCTCTCTCTTCCTCCCCACCCACCTCTCCAAAAAAAAAAAAAAAAAAAAAAGCAGTATTATGGGATTAGTGAGTGTGAGAAGGAAAGTTTATCATGTAAAAACTGGCTCTGAGACAGAAAAAGAAAAAAAAAAATAGGACTAACCCAGTACTTCTCTGAATAGGGCAAGGTTCCTCAGGGATTAATACTAAAGCCAATCTATTCGTCATCTTTGCAAATGAGAACAGTTCAGTCCAATAGAAAAAAAAAATGTGAGCCACATATGTAATTTTAAATCTTTCAGTAGACACATTAAAAAAAGCAAAAATTGGTGAAATTAATTTTAATATATTATTCCCAACACATTATACCCAATATGTTATCATTTCAACATATAATAAATTTTTTAAAAAATTTCAAGCAGGTATTGTACATTCTCTTTTTTTTTTGTACTGTCTTTCAAATCCAATGTACATTTCACATTTATAGCACATCTCCATTCAGACCAGTCCCATTTCAAGAGTTCAATATCCACAGGTGGATAGTGGTCACCATATGGGATAGCACAGATTTAGGAGAAACAGAATATAAGTACATTTCCAAGTTTTAAAGAGATCTCACTCTGGTATTGTATTACCAGTTTGCTAGGTAGAGATTATACACACAGACTTTAAAATTTTTCCTGTTTTAAAAAATTGTTTTAAAGTTGGCAGTAAAGAAGAAAGTGAGGGTTGCTGGAGGGAGGGGTGGGCAGGGAATGGGCCAGATGGGTGATGAGAATTAAGGACTGCACTTGTTGTGAGGAGCACTGGGTGTTATATGTAAGTGATGAATCACTAAATTCTACACCTGAAACCAATTTCACCATATATGTTACCTAACTAGATATATGTTATATATATATATGTTACCTAACTAGAATTTAAATTAAAAAAGAAATAAAAAAATAAAAAGATGAAGTTGGTGGCAAAATAAGTGAGACTTAATGAGAACATGTGAATAGGCATTTCAGTTTCTTTAGCTTCTACCGTTAGTAACATTAGATTTAGGTATAGTGATATACAGGGTTTAGAGACTGTCAACTCCTGTATTTATTGGCATTATGTAGAATTTAAGTAAAAAATTTAAGCATAAAAATACTTGGAATTATGTGAGAGTTCATCTATTTTAATTACCTTCCAGTTGACCCATCCTTTGTCATTTTCATCCATGTTCTTTTTCAATTGGCCTCCATGGCTTGTCAAGTAAAACTGATAAAAGAGATTGATGGACACAGAAAGAAAGAGCAAATAACTATCAGAGTCCAGTATTTTATTTTTCTTCTAAAATCATCTGATCATCAATGAACCATAAAATATAGCCATTTTAGAAAAAAAAATTGTGACATGCTTTAAAACATACAAGAATAAATGTATGATAAAAGGGACACGTTTGGTGTATCTCATAACCCACTACCTTGAGTATTCCTTCCACATTTTTCTCCCATTTTACAAGCAGCTACAATCTGACTCTCCCTTAATAATCGCTTCTCTACAAACTCCCTACATTTATGTCAAGTTTTCATTCAGTTTCTTTTGCCACCACTGTTTTTTACCAGTCCAAAGTCTTCATCATTTTCCTTTGATTCTAAACCCTGACACCTATTCCAAGTCTAATCAGGGGTGAGAAGAATATAAAATGTAAAAATATAAAAATACTATTACTTGATAAAAAGAAAATAAATATCTAACCAGAAATATATTAAGAATTTCTGGTTCTTAACATCAGTGAGCCAGTGTTCATTTTTAGGTCACCTAGAATTCAAACAAATAGAAAAAAGACCCTATCTACTCTTAACAGTGGGAATACCTCTCCAAATGGCCACAGACTCAAAATCCTTTAGGTAGAAGAAACCTAACCAACAGGTACGATGGCACACATCAAGCTGGGGGAAGTTCCCTCACTTTCTGTGAGGAAAAGAGTTGAGAGCTGAGAAACTGGTATGAAAATACATATATATCCTTTAGCAAAGATGTTCAACTACACAGGAATGAGGTCAGTGGGTACAAAACACAATGACTGTGCAGCATGTGACTAAGACTGACATAGGAATAAATGTTGAAAATACTTTATTTTTGTAGCAAATTAGAACATTTTTCAAATAGGCATTTTGTTCTTTAAGGAAAAGCATCTGTAAGATTCTTGTATAGGCAACTGGGATTATCTATGCCTTTTCCAGAGGAAGTTATAAAAGGAAACTGGAATCTGTTTTAAATTCCCCAAACATACCTGCACAGGATGGAGTGCTCGCCGATTTTCGGCGTAACATCGCTGAATCTGTTTATGAAGTTTCTTAATGTCCTATAAAAGAGTGCGATTTTTAAAGCAGCACTTTGAAAATCACCTATGGCCATTCCATAATCTTAGTAGAATAAAATAAGCAAAAGAGAGGGACTAGACAGGTACATTTTTTCCTCTGGAAATACAGGTCCTTTGTGACATTTTCCATTCAACTTCTGTACATACTGATATAATAATTACTATAAGTCAAGTCAATACCCTGATCAGTAACTCAATTTTGTATCCACTTAAAATGCTAATTCATGAAAGTATTTACCCTTCTTAAAAGACAACAAACGGGGGCACCTGGGTGGCTCAGTCATTATGAGTCTGCCTTTGGCTCAGGTCATGATCCCAGGGTCCTGGGATCGAGCCCCACATTGGACTCCCTGCTCAGCCAGAAGCCTGCTTCTCTCTCTCTCCCTCTGCCTGCCTCTCTGCCTACTTGTGCTTTCTCTCTGTCAAATAAATAAATAAAATCTTTAAAAAATAAATAAATAAATAAATAAAAGACAACAAAAGAAGAAAAACTCTCGTAGAGCCATTCTACTGCTATTTTCATAACTTACTAACGGTTTGGAAAGTAAGTAAAGCATGTTTTCTTTGCTAACATTTTTCAGATAGCCAGTTTTCTCAAATTACTAAATAAGAAATAATTCTATTAAACCAATCACATTTCTTACTTTAGAAATAATTCTATTAAACCAATCACATTTCTTACTTTCTTCTTCTGATTAGGACAAATAACAAAAACACTCCTGGATCTTTATGATTAATATACAGTTACTGAGTCTTATAATCTAATAACAGTGTCTGTCTCTCTCTTCTATGCATATAAGAAAGAGCAATTTATTAGCTAGTTTAACTTAGGGGGCATGATCTTGAAAAACTTTATTTAAGATACATTTTAATACATAAGTTTATATTAAAGTGATATTACCTATTAAAATAAGAATTATTCAACCTACCTTTTTTTTTTAAGACTTTATTTATTTATTTGAGAGAGAGAGTGAGAGAGCACAAGCAGGGGGAGTGGCAGAGGGAGAGGAAGAAGTGGGTTCTGGTCTCCCCCCAGGATCCTGGGATCATAACCTGGGCCAATGGCAGACACTTAACCGAATGAGCCACCCAAGTGCCCCTCAACCTACTTTACCTACAGGATTTTTCTGACAATGATTCATGATACCTTTAATACCATCAAGCTGTCAAAACTGCAGTCAATGATAAGGCGGAGTGTACTGTGGACAACATCTCTTCGAATGCGTTTTCTGTCATTTCCATCTACGTTTGATTCTGGTTGACATTGTCGCTCTAATTGTTTTCTCTTGCGTTTTTCCTTCCGCTTCTGTCTAAAATTAGGAATTGAAACTTTTTGTTGTTATTTACACATTCGGATATTTACAAGACTCTTCTAAATAGACAAAAAAAGCCAATAATTTTTTTTAAATTAGCAGGCTGAACCATATAAAACTGCTACTTCTGTGGATCAAATGTCAGCGATTTTGTATCGTCCACCAAAAAGCTTTAGATAGAAAGAATATTATTTTGCAAAAGCAATAAAATACTTTCTACACAGACCCTCACTACTCATTTCATTTATCATTAGTATTACACTATACTAAGACTTTGTAAAATACTGAATTTTGGACTTAAGGATGAATTTTTACTTTTATCATTCTTCTCCTACATGATTTTCAAACAACATTAATATAGAATAAAGCAAAGTAAGAGTGTTTTTTTTTAAAAAACACTTCATACTTTTCCTATAATCTACACCAACTATAGTTTATTTTCTCCCAATAAATGTTGGCATTATATAATAACAGCTTCAGCTTAACTGCTCTCACCAAAACCTACAATGGTTTTTCTAGCAAAATCAATCTTAGGACCAAATTTGATCTTTCTGAGGTGGTTATTTTTGTTCTATATCTAGGACACGGATGCTAACTATATCCCTTATCTAAGTCAGTTATTTCAGAAACTGTGCTGCTACTCACAATAGGCTCTGCGTGACAAAAAGTGTACTGTAAATCTACCAAGATGGAAACAAATACAGTTTTAACAGCCAATTGACAGTGCTAACAACATACATAGCCCCAATTTTAATTATCACAGTTACTTTTGATGTGTCAAAAGGCTATGCAAAGTTCAGCACTCCCAAATGGTGAAGCATATATATACATTTTGAAACATACTTGCGGAGTTCTCTTTGTTCTTCCCATTGTTTCTGTTTAATTAGCTTCTTCATTTGTCTTTTAGATATTGGTTCAAACTCTTCCCCTAATCTTGGCTTTTGGCTCTTCTCTTGATCTTCACTTAAGCTTTGCTTTCTTTCAACATTAGAAGACTCAGTAAATGCTGGCAACATTTCAGAAGACATTATTTGATGCCTCTGAAAAAATTGAAAAGCAACTTTCGATGGGAACAGGTAAGTCTCTCTCTCTCTCTCTCTCTCTCTCACACACACACACACACACACACACACACACGGAAAGTTAAAAAAAAAAAAAGACCAAAAGATGTAATTAAAATTAAATCCTATCAATAATGAAAAAAATATAAATTTAGACAATTAAATGTCATTTACTGGCAAAGACCATTTGATGAAATGGGTGTTTGCATATACTATTAGCAGTCACAGCAATTTTTCCAGAAAGTTAAGCAGATCTGTGTTTCAAGAGCTTTAAAATGTCTCGATACCCTTTGACCCAGTAATTTATTTCCTTAGAATAAAATCCTGTAAATGGATTAGATATATACACAAAATTAATGCAAAAGAGTATATGTACCAGAGTATAATTTTTAACAATGAAAAATTAGAAATTACTTGAATGTCAGCAAGAGGGGTCTGTAAATAAATTACAGTTCATCTATAACATGGGCTGGGAATACTAACCACCCAGTAAAAATCTTGTTTCCCAAAATTATTCAGTGATAAAAGGAAATGGTTATGCTAAATAGAAAAAAAATAAAAACCAAAAACAGTATAAACATTATGTCCAACCTGGTTTTAAAAAGAATATGTACACATAATCATGTTTAATTTTTACCCACTTTTTTGCATTTTCTGTATTTTATATAATGAAAATATATTGCTTTATGAAAGAAAAAATACTTTAAAAAAAGTGATGGGAAGAACCTGTCATTAATGCTACAGTACAAGGGAAAGGTTATTTTCATTATCTGGGTGTACACTCAGAAATGATTTTTAACAAAAGATATGCTATAGATTTATATATTTTGGACAGTGAAGAAAACAAATTTGGTTGCCTTTCAGTATATTTCATTGTAAATACATAATTATAAATATCCACCTTAGTCTTGGCTATAAAACAAAATATATAAGCTGATCTTATAATCAGTCATGGGAGGTGCAAGACCATCTCAAACATATTTAATTGGATTAACCACCCACATCTTCATATCTGTAGTCCAGAACTGAATTTACCTTCAGATTAGGAAAGAGCTAAAAATACTAAGATGTCTTTTCTCTTTAATAGATTACTAGCACTACAACTTAAAAATTTATTTATCCCTAGCAAAGACTAAGCATGATTTGCAAATGTTCTGTTGGAGAAAACTCCATGATTCTTCCTTCTTAAAGAGATGGCTAACAAGTCCGTGCAGAGAAGCTAGAATCTAAGAGAAAAATCCCAACAATTCAGATAATGGAAAGGACAAAACCTTGCAGAAGATAATTTACGCAGTTTTATTAGGGTTCTCGCTTTCTTTAAAAATGTAATGTTATAACAGGACACATGGGGATAACTAAGAAAACACAAAGGTTACCAGACTTTGACTGAAAGATGAATTTTAAGATGTGTGTATTAGGGGCTACAGCAAAAACCCTGGCGTTTTGCTAAATCACAAATTACTGAAGGGGAAAGAACCATCTGATAATCCAAGGAGGAGTTCACAAGTTTTCCTTATGCCACCAACCAAACAGTACCCTTAGTCTGGGGGTAAATATCTCTTAGAAATGACAACCCAAATTTGATTTTATACTGGAAAATGCCTGTGGGCCTGGATGAGGTCTGCTTTTGCCTAACATTTATCACCACATTACATTACTAACAGAGTGCCTGGCAGTTAGTAGATGCTTACTATATATTTTCAGAATAAACAAATGAGTGAATATATTGTAAAAGTTTTAAAAAGTAATGAAAGTGGTTATAATGAACTTGTTAATTCTTACTATGCTAAATAATATTGTCTAAATTAATCCTTACAACAACCCTATGAGGTAGAGAGCATCATGTGTATTTTACAAAGAAGGCACTGTGAGATAAAAAATAACTTGCCTCAAATTACAAAAGTACTAATTAATTCCTAAGAAACAAGGCATCTAGAACAAATCTAGGACAAAGTCCTCTAAATACTTGCTGAATGAATAGACAAATGAAATGATGGAGCTAAGATTCAAACCCAGATTCAACTCTACTCTCTCCCAGAAATCCAAAATCTTATTTAGAAAATGAGGGTTTCCAAAGAATATAAAAGAGCTGTGCGGCTTCACCCCTACTGCTGGAAGGCTCTGAGAACACTGTGTCACTGAAAGAGGAGAAAAAAATAGCTCCAGTTCAATTCCTATGCAACTGAATACAAAAATGGGACAGACTATTCCTAGAGATAATTGCCAAAAGTTCATGTTTTGAGGCATCCTGTCTCTCAATCTTGAAATACGTGACAACAGTAGATAAAATACAAGGGGAAACAAAAAAGGTATAGCTTCTCTCAAAACCAAGAACTAAAATAGATGTTGTTCCTGCTGGGTCTGCAATGTAGAGGCAACTGGGAGTTCTCCTAGCTTTAAAGAGGATGGGAGAGAGAATAGCACTTTTTAAAATTATTATTGAAAGATTTATTTACTTATTTTAGAGAGAGAGAGAAAGAAAGAGAGAGAGAACACATGCACTGGTGGGGGCCGGGCAGGGAGAGGGTCAGGGAGAAAGAGAGAAGCAGGTTCCCTACGGAGCAAGGGCTTAATCTCACAACCCTGAGATCAATGACAGGAACCAAAACCAAGAGTCTAATCAACTGAGTGCCTGGTGCCCCTAGAAGAGGGTTTAAGATGAACCTTAAACTAGTGTTGGGGATGGGGCTCCTTTTTCCATGAAAAAAAGCCTGAAAACAGATGAAATTTAGACTAAAGGCTTATACCACACTGGTTACCTGGGGAAACCTGAAGGAAGCCGTGTCTAGTTCTCAGCTATAATATACCGGAGACAAACGACGAGATGACATATGAACTTAGAACACTATAGAATTAGAACTCTGAATCACCTTTGCAAGCTGTGCGTGGAAGGAAGCATTTAACAGGGCCAGGATAGGAGCAACCACAAATTCAGCAGCACATAGAAAGATGGTTTTGAGGGGTGGGTAGTGATAATTCTATAAGAGGACTATGCAAAGCAAAGTTACACAAAGAAATGATGGGAAAACCCCAGGAAAATCAATGATCAGGAGATAAAACCACTCTTCACAAACTGAAAATAAGAGAACAATGTGAAAGACTTAAAATAAATTTGGTTGGAATCTTTCAGAGCTCATAGCAATAGAACGATAAAAACAAAACCAGAAATTGGGACACAAAAGCAGGCATAAAATAAGCAAAAGAAGAATCTATGGAAAAGAGCCTACTTGGAAACCAGTAAATAAAGACATAAACATTTCAAGATGTAAGACAAACTCCAGATTACCTGGAGCCCAAGAGGTAATGGATGAATTAGAAGACATCCTGACAATCTCAGAATTCAGAGAAACAAAATGACATGAAAGACTTAATAGCAGGATGAGAGAGATACAAGCAAAAAGGTAAACTGGAGATCAATGTACAACCTTGAGTTCACTCATTAAAGAGTGTTTTTAAAAAGCTGGAAAATAAATAAGCATTCAACTTAAGAAACAGGAGATGCGGAACATCAGCAAGCCTGAAAAAATTATAAGAAAGAAAATTTTAAAATATATATTGATTCCCAGAATCACTTTTATTTTACTTCCTTTATATACATAGTCCATTAAATAAAAGCAATGCATGTATGCAAAACGGTACAAGGTAGAGAAAACAAGTTAAACCCGCTCCACTAAGCTAAATACGCAAACTTAAAATTCACAGGAAACAAATTGATCCCTTCATAAAATAATGACTCATATTCCAAAAGAGAACATTTCTGTTCATCAGCGGCATCGTGTTTTGCTAGTTCTTTATTCTGTTAAAAAACTTAAAGTGTTGATTGGCTCTGTAATGTGAAAATTAAAAAAAAAAAAAAAAAAAAAAAGCAATATATAGCTATGTTTTACAGATCATGTACACCAGGGGGAGCTTTTGTCTTTCCTACCTGAGTACTCTAAATTAAATTTAACTTGGCCTAAAGGTCATGAGCTGGTTAACATTTTCATTATTTTTAAAGCTATTCTGAATTAAGAAAATACATTGCAGCGAGTGAATTTTTTTAAGCTTTGATAAGCTAGATACATTGAGGCACAAAATAAAAATGATGCTGGCTTGAGACCCAATATATCACTGCTTACATCACATTCTTCAAAGATAAGTATCAACTCTCACTTCCGATTCCATACAATAAGTATTTCACCATATACTAGCTTGTTCAGATGACCTGAAGCAAAATGTGGCATTTTTTACTAGGTTTACTTGCTTTTTAAAGTTTGTGCCAGTTTATAAGCTCCATAGCAGTTTCGCGTTCCTCCCTCCCATGCTGTGACACAGTATATTTTCATTTATTCAACCACGTTCAACAAATATTTAAGAGTATTTTGTATAGAAACATCTGTGTGAAATTTAGTTTGCTTTAACAGAGAATTTTTACAAAGTTGGTTCGCTTAGTTACAGAATTAGGTTATCAGATGGTCTGATAACACCAAGAACTGGATAAAGGTGACTAAGGCCGTTTGGTGCGAGACAAATAAGTAAAATAAACAAACAAGTAAGTAAAAGTCATCTCAATCTTCCTTGTATTTCCAGTTCTCAGCACAGCTTCCAGCAGGGAACACAGACATACATCAGTCAAAAGTAAAAAAAAAAAAAAAAAAAATGTTTCGATTGGGCTAAATAAACAGTCTTCATAACTTATGACAACCTCCCCTCCTGAAAGACCCAAACGAATGTTGGAATAACTGCAAAATGGAGTTGAATGACCTGACAATGACAGGTCATTTAAGAAAAGTGAGAGGGAAAGAAAACCTTTCTTAAAAGGCGCCGGCCAGATCTGCAGTATCGAAAGCGCATGATTTAGCTGGGCTGGTATAGGGAGAGGGGAAGGAATTAAAACCACCAAAACAAAAAGGGATAAAAGTCATCTGTTGCTATCCTCTTTATATTTTTAGAAAAAATTCCCGAATTTTAACACTTAAAATAGTTCGCTGAAATCAAGTAACGCCTGTCTTCTTAAAAACCATCCTCGGCTCACCACCATGGGGCTAACAGCACGTGAAGCAACTTTCCCTTGGGCTCTCGGCATTTCAGAGCGTTCAGCTACGTCAGCCCCTCGCTGGGAGAAACGAGGTAAGGCGGGTTTAAAGAGGTAAAGCGACAGCTCGCGGTCTCTAGGCACCAAGTGGCAGAAGGTCACTTTTCCAGCCTTTCGGGGTCGAGATTTCCCTCTCCCTTCATTATTTGGAAACTCACTCTCTTCATACACTAGGGACCGGATCCCGACCCCCACACAAACGCCGACCGTAGGCACTCCCACAGCGGGTGGGCAGAGCCTCGCCCAACACTCCCCTCCAGGGCACCCGTCGGCGGACGCACTCGAGGAGGGATTAAACTACAGCCAGCGAATCAGGGAGCTGCGTGGCTCTGGGGACGCGCTCTATCTGACATCACTTCCTTCGGAAACGAGGTCGCGGCTCCATTTCTACAGCCCCACTCCCCTCTCCCCCGGAAGCCGTGTTGCTAGTCGAGAATGGCATCGCCAAGAGCCCCTTTTGCGCCCAAAGAAGACCAGAGAGTAGGCAGGCGCCAGAGGCAGTACCAAGAGACTTACGGAGCCGAGGAGTTGTCAGGGAACTGAGAACACCAACACAGAGCCTTCTCGTGGTGGTCTTCATAGAGCTCACGAGTCTTCCTTAGGAAACTTCAACTCCCAGAGGCAGGGACGGCTGCTACGCGTAGGAGGCTATGGCGCGTACGCCTTTACGTCATCAAACTGCGCCACACTTGGACCTGCAGAAAGGGGAGGGAGTTCATGTTGGGCGGGGTCTGGAGTGAGGGTTTTTGGAGGGGCGGTAGTTACAATGACATCTGCTTTTGCACCTCAAAGCAAGTGTATGCTTGCAGGCATGTATTCATTTATATATTCCTATGGGGATAGAGGAGGGGTGTAAGGCATAACTACTTTTATAAATTTTAAATGCGAAACAGTGATGGAGAGCTCTTTAATTCTCTACTGGAGTTGGAAGGAAAGCATAGCTATGCCTGAACTATGATGTATACGGAAGAAGGTTGTCAGTATCACATGATTTCACACAACTCAAATGGAAAATCAAATTGGAAGAGTGAGTCAAATTCCCAATAAGATGCATTTAAATCTAGAATGTCTAAATTTTTTTCTTCATTATACCCTAAGTCTTAACTCTCCATTCATTCCTTGAACTAATTTTCTTACAGTTTTGCAAAACATCATGTGACGTTTCATTGTTCATAATACACGACCTTATGTGATCTTTTTGCTATATATAGACCAAGTCAACTTGAGGGAGAACTGAAACATAATCTAGTAGACTGTCATTTTTAGCTTTTCTTTTAGCCTTCTTCTATTGGTGATTATTGCAGAATTTGAAGATAAGAATGAGATTTGAATGGATGACTAGAAGACTGCCATACTGGTATGGGAAGAATTATGAAGTAAATTATTGATACTTGAAGAAAACATATTGAACATGTTTAAAGGCTTTAATGAATAGAAATTAAATTCAAAATTTGAGTTCTCTAATCACAAAACTGAAAGCATTCTTGTTTTAAACCCTCAAATTTTACTTGAAAAACTAGGTCAGCTATAAGACTGTTGTGGGTTACTCCCTGTTTCTTCCTCATCTTAAATCTAAAAGATCTCTTAACTGAACATTGACAACAAACTCTGGATCCATTTCTGATGTTAGTAGGGCATCTCTTTTCCAGCTACCTCTATATCAGGGCAAAGAGTAGCTGAGTGAGGATTAGTAATTGGATATGTAGCTCTTCACATGTAGGTCATTAAACTCAGCCTGGCATAATGACGTGCCAAGTTTCTCAACAGCTGTTCAGTGCCTCTCAGGATTCTGTTTATGAGTAATAATATATTTTTTCAGTGTTACTATTTGGCATCCTTATGTATTTAAAGCAGGATTTTTTAAAGTTACCTTAAAAACCTTCATATTTTCATGGCAGAGTCAATAAGTTTTCTTTTGATATAGCCATGTGGTGCAAATATTTAAGTGATTCTACTATCAATGATTCTACTATCAAGCACCAAAAAAGTGCCAGCAAAAAAAGGGGGGGGATTTAATCAGAAATTGAAGCATAATATAGAAAGTATAGGAAAGTAAATTCATGATATGAAATAATCTTCATTGATTTGTAAAATTCATGTGTTTATTGAGTTCATGTTTTTGTCTTAGTACTGTTCATACAAAGATAACTAGATCATAATCTGTGTCCTTTTAAGGAATCCATAGACTAGTGGCAAGCCAGCAGTAAATAAATACCCACACAACATACAATGTACTTGAGATACCTATACATGAAAAGGAGCAACTAAATGCTCTTGGAGACAGGAAATACAGTTTTAGAAATTGAATAATTTTGCTCCATGTTGGAAAGTAAGTGGTTTTCCAGGTATAAAGAAGAAAAAGGTATTCAAATATTGGGAGCTATAAAAGCAAAGACCTGTCAAAATTTGGCACATGATTGAAAAGCTGTGGATAGGATGAAGAAAAAGGAGGAAAGAATAACCCTAAGGGTTTTTTAATTTGGACAACTATAGGAATGCAATTATGTTAACTGGGTCATTTAGGGAATAGTGGAAGAAAATTAGGTTTTGAAAAAAATAGTTTGATATTGAATATGTGGGTTCTGGGGAGTATGTGGGATTTCTAAGTAGAAACAGATTTAGAAATCATTAGCAAATATTTAGTGGTTTAAGCCAAAATAAGAGTTTGAAATGAAAGAGATTCAAGTTCATGGGTTGCAAACCTATAATGTCTATGAGGACTAGAAGATAACAATGAGAGAAACTATCTGGGAGAAAAGTACAAACCTGAGAAGCCATTCTCTGTTTAGTCAGGGCACAGATTCCAAGTAGGAATATGGGCTTCATTACACCAGATCTCAATTTTTTTTTAAAGATTTTATTTATTTATTTGACAGAGATCACAAGTAGGCACAGAGGCAGGCAGAGAGAGGAGGAAGCAGGCTCCCTGCTGAGCAGAGAGCCTGATGCGGGGCTCGATCCCAGGACCCTGGGACCATGACCCGAGCCGAAGGCAGCAGCTTTAACCCACTGAGCCACCCAGGCACCCCTCAGATCTCAATTTTTAAAGAGAAGCCAGGAAACTGGATTTTTATGTGAAATCTGGTTTTTAAGTGTTGGCAACTATTTTGTTCATTTTTAAAATAGTGAGCAGACTAAACAAAACATGTGGACCACAGTCAGATAATTAGCAGCCAGTTTGTTAAGTTGGACTGTAGTTTGTAGGGTGAGAAAGGGGCTCAGATAGAACCAGAAATTTGTAACAACAACAACGATGACAACAACAACAAAATGGTAATAAATACAATTATGAGCTCCTCCAAATGTTTGGCCTGAGAACATTGGGCAGTCATCACAAATTGCATTATTTTAAGCCTAGTTGTGTTATTTCATTAAGTCTAAGAGTGTCCTTCAGCAAGTTGGAAGTGGGGAGGTATGGGAATAGATTAATCCTGTGAGTACATTAATTTCAGGCTAAGAAAGCAAAACAAATTAATTTTTAAATTAGTTGGAGTTATCTAAAAGGCAGAATAATATATTATAATCATTTCAACTTGTATTTTGATTGATTTCAGAAATATAGGAAAAGTTTAAAACTTGAAAAGATATAACGTACCCCTTCTCCAATTAATACATGAATATTGAAGCTCTGTGAAGATAACTATGGAGGCATTGTAGTCTGAATCTCTTTTTAAAAACAGGTTGAACATCTTGGATAGCAAAACAATAACAATAACAAATATAGACCATGACTATAACATAACTAAGTGAAAAAGAAGCCTCATAAAGCTCATAATATGAACAGGTGGGAACAAACTGTCAACTTAATATCAGTTTCTGGGTAGGAAGAAACAGCAGGATGACAACAGAGCATCTGAAGGCCATGAGAATGGAAGGCCCCCCAAACTGCTCACAAGTATTTACTGAAAAGCAAGGGAGACCAATATGAGATCAAGAGCAAAACGGGCTGTCTGTAATCTCAGGGTGAGTAGAAAGGGAGGAGCAGGAAGGTCTGAAAATGATGGAGAGATATGAAGTTTATGAACTCATAAAACTTAACAAACCTGAGCTCCCCTGTTGAACAAAGCCCAATACTAAGAAGAAACTTCTGGGAATATAATCCAAATTGAACAGGAATGGGACAACAGAGGCAAAGAAGAACTCAGGTCCAAATCAAAGTGGGAGAGAAGAGACAGAGCTCAGAAATGACAAGGATACATAGGTGTCATTGTATGAAAACATGAGAAAAGGAAGCTTTAAAACCATGAGGCTAGAAATCTATTACACCCATCCCTTCCTCTTAAAGGTAAAGGATAACTTATTTAGCTTAAAAATATACCACAAAAAGGATTACAGTTAAATCCTTTTCAAGTTGTTATAATAAAATATGAAATGGAGAAAAAAGCATATGAAAACTATAATCCAATATTTCAAACCAAAAGATTTTTTTAAATGATAGAAGATCGAACAACATAAAACAAACAAACAAAAACCTCAGAAATAAGGTAACTGAAGAAAAGATTTGAAGAGGAGTGACAGAACTCAGAGAATACAAAATACAAAAAGTACACATATATGCATTTGACCATCTTACTGGGAGTCTTAATGCAGTAAGATAAGAAAAGGAAATAGTTTTCTTAGAGATTACTAGACCAATATATACCAACAAATTGGAAAACGTAGAAGAAATTGATAAATTCATAGAAATGCATAACCTTGTAAGACTGAATCATGAAGAAATAGAAAATCTAAATAGACCAATTACAAGTAATGAAGTTGAAACAGTAATTTTAAAAGTCTATAAAAAAATAAAAGTACGGGACCAGACAATTTCACAGGTGAATTCCACCAAACATTGAAAGAAGAGTTAGTACCTATCCTTCTCCAAGTTGTTCCATAAAAAATTGAAGAGGGGGGGAGCACTTCCAAACTCGTTTTATGAGGCCAGCATTATCTTGATACCAAAACCAAAGACACCATCAATATTCTGGATGAACACAGATCCAAAAATTCTCGACAAATTATTAGAAAACTGAATTCAACAATATGTTAAAAGAATCATAAGTCATGATCAAATGGGATATATTCTGGGATGCAAGGATAATTCAACATCTACGAATAAATGAATATGATATACCACATTGACAAAAGGTAAAATTATCATTTCAAGAGATGCAGAGATTGACAAAATTCAACATTAATTTATGATTAAAAAAAAAAAAAAAACTTGGAGTGCCTGCGTGGCTCAGTGGGTTAAAGTCTCTGCCTTTGGCTTGGATCATGATCTCAGGGTCCTGGGATTGAGCCCCGCATCATTGGGCTCTTTGCTTAGCAGGGAGCCTGCTTCCCCACCCTGTCTCTCTGCCTGCCTCTCTGCCTGCTTGTGATCTCTGTCAAATAAATAAATAAAAATCTTTTTTTAAAAATTAATTAAAAAAAAAAAACTCTTAACAAAGTGAGCACAGAAGGAAATGTCTCCATATAAAAAGGGCCACATATGACAAACTCACAGCTAACATCATACTTAATGTGAAAAACTGAAAACTTTAAGATCAGAAACAAGATAAGGATGGCCACTCTCACCACTTTTATTCAACGTAGTACTGGAAGTCCTCGCCACAGTAATCAGACAAGAAAAAGAAATAAAAGGCATCCAGACTTGTAAGGAAGATGAAAACTGTCACAAGCTGCAGATGTCACGATACTGTGTATAGAAAACCCTAAAGGCTTTATTTACTAAAAAGAACTAAAATTACAATTTAGAACTGTTAAATGATTTCAGTAAAGTTGCAGGATAATATACAGAAACTTGTTGCATTTTGTACGCTAATACCTATCTAAGAACTTAAGACAATCCCATTTATTATTGTATCAAAAATAAGATATCTAGGAATAAATTTAACTGAGGTGAAAGACCTTATTCTGAACACTGTAAAACATTGATGAAAGAAATTGACGCAGATAAATATGTATACCATGCTCATGGATTGGAAGAATTAATATTGTTAAAATACCAAAGCAATTTACAGATTCATTGCAATCTCCACTGAAATGCCAACGGCATTTTTTACAGAACTAGAACAAATAAACCTTATATTTGTATGGAACCACAGAACATCCTGAATAGGCAAAGTAATCTTGAGAAGGAGAACAAAGCCGAGGTATCACACTATCTGATGCTATACTACAAACCTACAGTATTCAAAACAGTATGGTACTGGCATGAAAATAGTCATATAGATCAATGAAACTGAATATATAGCCCAGAGAAAAACCCATGCATATATAGTCAATTAATTTATAACAAAGGAGGCAAAAATATTCGATGGTGAAAAGGCAGTCTTTTCCAGAAATGGTGTTGGGAAAACTGGACCACTATCTTACCCTATATACAAAATAAATTCAAAATAGACTAAAGATTTGAATATAAGTCCTGAAACCTTAAAACTCCTAAAAGAAATCATAGGCAATAAGGTTTCAGACATCAATCTTAATACTTTTTTGGGACCAGTCTCCTGGTCCAAGGGCAATGGAAGCTAAAAACACCAAACAAACCAAAGGGATTATATTGAACTAAAAAGCTTTTGCACAGCAAAGGAAACCATCAAAAAAATAAAAAGGCAACCTACTGAATGGAAGATATTTGCAAATCACATATCCAATAAAGGGTAAATATCCAAAATATAAAAGAACATACACAAATTAATATCAAACACCCAAACAACTAGATTAAAAAATCAGCAGAGGACCTGGGTAGACATTTTATACCAAGAAAACATTAAGATGGACAATAGTCACATGAGAAGATGCTCAACAATATTAATCATCATCAGCAAATCTAAACCACAGTGAGTTACTACTTCACACCTCACACACAACAATGCTGTTTGATAGTATTTTACCCACAGTAGCACACTTCTTTCAAAATTGGAGTCAATCCCGTCAAACCCTCCTGCTGCTGCTTCATCAGTTAATTTTATGTAAATCTTTTGTTGTCATTTCAGTGAATGTCACAGCATCTTCACCAGGAGTAAATTCCATTTCAAGAAATCACTTGATCTTGATCTTCATCAAGATCAAAAGCTTCTGCACAGCAAAGGAAACAGTCAACAAAACAAAGAGGCAACCCACGGAATGGGAGAAGATATTTGCAAATGATAATACAGACAAAAGGTTGATATCCAGGATCTATAAAGAACTTCTCAAACTCAACACACACAAAACAGATAATCATATCAAAATATGGGCAGAAGATATGAACAGACACTTCTCCAATGAAGACATCCAATGAAGGCTATCAGACACATGAAAAAATGTTCATCATCGCTAGTCATTAGGGAGATTCAAATTAAAACCACATTGAGATACCACGTTACACCAGTTAGAAAGGCCAAAATTAGCAAGACAGGAAACAACGTGTGTTGGAGAGGATGTGGAGCAATAATATTGTGAAAGGAAGGCTTCTGAGTAGTAAGTCTCAATAGTGGGCTTAAAATATTTAGTAGCCCATGTTAGAAACAGATAAACAGATATGCTGTCATCCAGGCTTTGTTGTTTCACTGATAGAGCACAGGCAGAGTAGATTTAGCATGATTCTTAGGAGCCCTAGGATTTTCTGAAAGGCAAATGAGCATTGGCTTCAACCTAAAGTCACAAGCTGCATTGCACCTAACAAGACAGCCTGTCCTTTGAAGATCTAAAGTTAGGCACTGACTTCTCTTTAGCTATAAAATTCCTAGATGCCATCCTCTTCTGTTTCTTCCACACCAAAAAAATCTATATTTAGTGTAGCCACCTTCATGAATTACTTATCTAAGTCTTCTGGATAACTTACTGCAGCTTCTACATCAGCACTTGCTGCTTCACCTTGCACATTTTTGTTATGGAGATGACTCTTTTCTTTAAACTTCATGAATCAACCTCTACTAGCTTCAAACTTTTCTTCAAACTTTTCTGTTAGCTTCAAACTTTACAGCTTCCTCACCTCTCTCACCCTTCAGGGAACTGAGGAGTGTTAGGAAGTTTCCCTGGATTAAGCTTTAGCTTGAGGGAATGTTGTGGCTGGTTTGATCTTCAATTCAGATCTCTCCACCTTTCTTCATATCTGCAAGAAGTTTGTTTCATCTTCTTACCACTCTTGTGTTCAGTGGACTAGCACTTTTAATTTCCTTTGAGAACTTTGCATTCAAAAGTTGGCTAATTGTTTGGCACCAGAGGCCTAGCTTTTGGCCTATCTGGGCTTTTGACATGCCTTCCTCACTAAACTTAATAATTTCTAGCTTTTTATTTAAAATGAGAGACATGTGATTCTTCCTTTCACTTGAACACTTAGAGGTCATTGTAGGGTTATCAACTGGCCTAATTTCAATATTGTGTCTCAGGGAATAAGGAGAACCAAGGAGATGGAAAGAGATGGGGGAAGAGCTTGGTTGGTGAAGCACTCAGAGCACACATACTTATTTATTAAATTCTCCATTTTATATAGACGTGGTTTGTGGTGCCCTAAAACAGTTGTAATAGTAACACCAAAGGTCACTAGTCACGAATCACTATAATAAATATATTAATAAGGAAAAAGTTTGAAATATGGCAAGAATTACCAAAATGTGACACAGAGTCATAGAGTGAGCAAATGTTATTAGAAAAATGGCACCAATTTGATCTACAAAGCACAATAAAGTGAAGTGCAATGAAATGAGATATGCATGTATCTTAGTTAATAATAATGTATCAATATTGGTTTGTTAATTTTAAAAACCCAAAACAAATCTTACAAATAATGTAAGATAATAGGAATAACTCGGTGTAGGCTATATGGGAAATCTCTGGACTGCCTTAGTAATTAAAATCAATCTGATCCAAATTTAAATTTTGTTTTATTTACAATAGTCTACTGAAAGAGAGTCATCCTTTCTCTCCTTTAAATGTTAGAAATTCAGGGTTTTTTTTTTTTTGTGGCCAAAGATAATGTAGTTAGACTGTTCTTAGGGAGCTGTTGGGTTACTACTGAACCATAAGGATTTTTGTTGTTATTGTTGTCAAATATATGTGTGTGTGTAGGTGGGATGAGGGTAAAGTTTAATAACTTCATTTTGAAAAAATTACTATCCTTTTCAGAGAGCCCTAGATTTCAAATGTTTGAAACCTAAGTCTCAAGTTTATTCTTGTTAAGGAAAGACATTTAGTGTTAGGCAACTAGGTTCTTATTTTTCCCAAGAGAATTCTTAAGATATACCTTTTAAAATAGTTTTTGTATTCTCCTATACTTTTGCCTTGGCATAAAAGTGATCATTACATCATAAGAATATTCTCAACCTAACAGAATTATTTTTTGTAAGACCTCTTGAAAATTCTAACTCCCTCACTGAATCGAAAATGCTATTGGACTTTATTATGACCACTTTGGGGTAATTTGAAATGTCCTAATTTTTTTCCCCTATTAATGTCATGGTTTTTTTTCCCCTAAGAAAAGAGTAAGGTGTTCTAATGTTCTAATGTTATAAAGACTTTTTTTTTCCCCCCCTCTATAGCTCTCTTATAGCCTAACTTAATCTATCTATATCTGGTAGGGTAATACACTTCCTTCCAACCTTTAGTGGGTGAAGTTTATTTATCTTCCAATCTACAAAACTGAGTTAACTCCTAATAACCCCTGATACTCAACAGAAACACAACTGCACTTTGGAATTAGTCATCCATCTTTATGTCATAGTCTCTTATTTGTCACTGCAAAAGAGTTGTGTAGCAGATATTCCACAGTATTATGTACTATCAATAGAATTTCTTTGCAAGAGAATTGTTTTAAAATCTATTATTTGATTTTGACCAGCTTAACACAAATCAATTTTTTCCCCTGTATGTTCTGGCTGGAACATCTAAACACAACAGTCAAGTGCTCTGTTAGCCACTGTACAAAATTGTGATGGATTTGCTAAAGTTAATGACAGTCTCAATTAATATTTCTCTGTCATCATTAAGAAATCAATTTTTCCACTTCCTATCTCTAACATTTTTTGAATAGAGTAGTGATTAGGTTTTAAGGTTTATTTTTCTGTATTTCATAAATTATTTTTACTAAATCAATCCAAGCCTCATTTTTCTAATATGTTAATTGATTGTTAGGCTATAGTAGAAAAAAATCTGAAGTGCTCAGCATAGGGTATTATACATAGTAATTCCTTCATAGATGGCAGCTTTGCTATTTTTATACTGTGCTGTGCTTCTGTCCTGCTTCATATGCCATGTAAAATAGGTGAAGAGTTTGGGGAGGTATCTTCCACATATGTTATACCACATTTGCTCTACTTGATCAACCGTGCAACAGAGAAGAATGCTTCTTCAGTACACAGAATTCACTGAATATGGAAGAGTTTGACATTCTTATTTTATTTCTGGTAAAACAGTCTTAAGTCTTTCAAATGTCTTTGTACAAAGTAAAAGTTATAAGCAAAATATAAAAGGATGATGTTATTTAAGGATGATGTTATTTATTACTAACAGAAACAGGCTCCTTTGAACATCCTATGCTGAAATGTTTGTTTAATACTATGATTCACAGAAGCTTTCTTTCTAGTCCGAAGCAAATGCTCAAGTGAAACAGCATTTATTTTATTAAGCAATACTGATATGTCTTTTATTGGTTGGACTCTGGCAAACACTTGACAACAA
Organism: Lontra canadensis; assembly: GCF_010015895.1. Taxonomy (NCBI): domain Eukaryota; kingdom Metazoa; phylum Chordata; class Mammalia; order Carnivora; family Mustelidae; genus Lontra; species Lontra canadensis. The sequence continues at coordinate 106,131,114 of NW_022630995.1, read as the reverse complement.
ATGGTACTTTACCCAAAGAGACACGTATCATGCATGCATAGCATAGTCTAACCACAAACATTAAAGTTCTATGTAACTGTGAGCCTCAAATGGAAATACAAAAGATAGTTTTCATAGAATCACATGAATCAAACCAATCTTTAATTTAAACAAATAAGAATGTAAAGTTTATGTGTCTATAATAGCTTCATATCACTATGTATGTAATGCAGATATTGTAGAGGACATAGAAATCCATTCAAATGTAAAGCAGCAAAGCACTTTCACATTACCTTGTACTTATAATTCCTGCTAGTGATAAAAACCTATATTTATTCAACAAACATTTTTCTAAGAATGGCCTTTTCTGTTTACCCCAGGAAAACTTATTATTTATACTTTTGAGGTGGTAGTCACAGCTGAACATTTTATTTTTGTATAGGTACTTTAACCTTGATTTGTATATGAAACTTAGGATAGCAAATTAAGTTTTAATATCAATAGGTGATAAAGGCAATTTTCATCCTTCAATTCTTTAAACAAAATATATTTCAAGAGGTAATATGCTTAACTTTGGAAGTTTAAAAATTTTATATTTCATTTTGTGACCCCATTAAGTTAGCTGTCTTTTATCTGGTTTGTCTAAAAGATATAAGTTTAAGGTTAGGATTTTAGAAGAGGGCTTTGAGAAAGAGGAGGGAAGATTTAAGAACCCGTTTTATACTTAAAGATAGCTGTAAGTATTTTGAAATTCATTCAAATAAAGCCCTTCACCAGTGCTTTACTCCCTGCCAAAACATCCCTACAGACACCCGGACTCCCCACCAACCATCTCATTTTAGTAGGTTTTCTTCATAGCAGGTTTCTCTTGCAGGAGTTTTCAAGGACAAGAGTTGGTTCACTTAACCAAACTAGAATATTCACTTTAATTCTAGAGAAATTTCCTAATTAATTTTCTGTAGCAAAAATGCTAAGGGCTAGAATTTCCCTTCTGAATCTCTTCCTAGAAATGGGATCCAGAAAGCACAGGGGACACCTAGCCAATCTGAGGACTCAGACAAGTATTTCCTGTCATGGAAATAGCTAGAGTTCTGCTATAATATCCTCACTTGACCTGCTAGCATGTTAGTGATAGTGCTGATTTACTACAACCCCATTAATTTCACACATAAAGAGAACAGTCTAGTTTTCAAAATGGAAAGCTCTATCTGCTATAACATTATTTTGAAGTGGTTGGTGGTGGTACAACTTAAAAATTTAAAAATAAATCTTAAAATTCAGAATGATTTTTAAATAATAGCATACACATAGTATTAAAAAATTCCAAGGATGTAATAAAATTCAATTAAGTTTAGCTTAGTTTGAGAATCCTCACCACCCTCCCACATAAAGTGGGAAAATGCACAGAAAAGCACTTAACATAGGATGATGATGACTGTGTATTGAGCAGAGAAGTATCACCACCAGTTTTTCTCAAGTGTCCTTCCACACTTCTGAATTGATAGGAAGGCAGACTGGTTTAGCTCTCAAAAGTGAAAATTTTCTTGATTTTTCTTCTTAAGTAAAAAAAAAAAAAATAATTAAGTAGAGTGAGAGACTGAAAACTGCAGCCCACCTAAGTTTAATCATTAATAGTGAGTTCTTTGGTGACCTTAGGTCCTCATTTTGGAGTTTGGAATCTGACCTTTCCCCAAAGATAAACATGCTTGTTGCAGGTTCTGAGGAGGGTCACTCCCTCGCTGCCATCAGAAGAGTCCACTTCTCAGTGACTCCTGGCTGGGAACTGGATGCATTAGAGGGTAGCTAGTCAATATGATTCTCCTCGCCGTGCTTTTTCTCTGCTTCATTTCCTCATATTCAGCTTCAGTTAAAGGTAAGTTTGTATTTTTGCTAAACCTTAGTTTTAATCATTGAGGGAAAAAGTGTGTGTGTGTGTGTGTGTGTGTGACTAGTGAAAGAGTTCCTAACTAAACCATCTTCAAAACGACATAACTTTGGAATATTCGTGAAGGCATGCCTGGGTTGGAATGAAAACCAAATTCAAATTCCTACATACATTAAGAAAACAGAGGTTCCTTTTAGTTTCAGCCCCTTAGATTAATGTGCTCCTTGCTTCAGTTTCTCATTCATGGTCTATTTTTAAAAGAGAAAAGAAATGCCAGCTATTGTTACCTGCTGTTGTTGGTCACTAACTGAATGCAGCTCCTTCATTTGAATTGTAAAAGAGGATTTAAAAAAAAAAAAAACCCAGTTTTTAAATTTCCTTCTAGTTGCTTAGCAATGTGACATCAAGAAGAATTAGACCCAATGAAAAAGGCATTTGATCTCCCAAAGAGTTATGAATGAAATGGTAAAGCATGCATTTAATTGTATTACCATTCAAAAGTGAGAATTATCATAATTGGTGAATTAAAGAAAATAAAACTACATGGTATAGATTTCAGAAATAAGAATTATTATGTTTGGATTAATAGCGTTACCAGTTATAGTTTCTACTTGAAGAAAAGTTGATTTTAAAAAACATAGGAATTGATACCTTTCAGAACAAACATATTTTAAAAGGGATGTTTTCTAAAAGCTGAATGAAATGTATTAATATGGAATTTTGTTTAAATCACCTAGTATATAAACAAACTCCTTGGATTTCTACATGTTGTACCTGATGTAAAATAAACATTTAGAGTCTCTTAATCGCACACACTGTAAAAAACCAATTGATCTAACACATAACTTAGCATGATAGGGTCCAGTTTTAATAACTATGTACTCTAAGTGATGTAAAACAATTCACTTATAAAGTTCTAAAACACTTTTGGGATAAGTAGCTTTTGATCTTAAGATAAAATTAGTCTCAAGATTTTTCTTGAGAGACAATCTTTGTTATTGAAGCAATAAATGCAAGGCTAAATTTAAGTTCTTGAACTAAAGATGGTATTTTTCGCCAGTTTCCAAAGTGTTGATTATTTAAAAATACAGTCCTTATGTGGTATATCTGCCAAATAAATTGTTTATAGTGTTTAAAATATGAGGGATTTATATATCGTAGTATCAAATCTAATACCCTTATTATTTTGAGAAAAATTATTGAACTATAGTAGTTATTATACACTTCTATTTTTTCCCACTTTATAAAGGAGAAAATTGGATAACTTGATGTTTTCCAATACATGCACTTCTGAAGACTCTAAAACACACAGACACACACACACACAGAGACACACAGACACACACACACACACACACACACACACACTACAATGACATACAGAAATACAGTTTAGAACATGACAGATAGCTACAGTTTGTTGTATACAAGCTCAGTGGCAACTCCAGAGTTTTAGAACCTGAAGCTTATGCAATTTAGGAGCCATCTTTGAGAAAAGATTGCAAAAACATCTTACTTCTGCAAATGTTACCGTAAAAAAAGATATGGCATGTGTACACATTGCTAGGGTCCCCTTCCAAGTCCTTGGAAAGAGCTTGGGGGTGGGAGAGCCCCAAAGCAAAGCATCATTAGCTTCAGGCTACAAGCTGCTTATGTCAAATATCATAAATAAAAAGTAGAGGACTTGACAGCTCTCTCTACCTGGATGTGATAACTTTTTGTCTTATGGTACCATGATTTCATTATAGATACCTTGCCCTCTGTAATGATTGACATTTAAGAAACAAACTACTTGTAAAAGTCTATTTTAAAATCAGACCATTATAAATTTTGGGATCTCATGTATAACCTCAAAACCCATCTCAAACCTAATTATAAATGCAACTGCTTAGCAAATCCCCAGATCTGGGGGGATTCTGAGTGCAGGTTGGACTGAAGAAAAGTAAGGGTAGAATTAATATGGACTAGGGTCTACTTAGAAGAGATAGGCTGAGTGTGAATGTCCTAAAGACTCAAGTTTTCCTTACTTTTTTTCAATTGTATTTTGTCATGCCGGGGTCTATTCTCAGTGCTTTCCTCAAGATTTCTTGATAGTACTTTTACTTTTGCTAACCCAGGCATGAGTTTTCTATTTAATCTTCTTACCTCTATACATGAACTGTCCCTTCACTTCCAGTCTTTCTCTCAGTCCCCAGCCAGACCTGCACTTTTCAGTCCGTTCACATTAATCATCTTCCAACCTTTTGCCTTTATCCTTCATTCTACTCTTTTACTTTTTGCCTTGTAGTTTTCTGTTGGAATCCTAAATTCCATTACCTATCCTTATCAATACTGCATTTGTCTTTAAGTCTCACCTTGAATTTACCTAATTTTGGTAAATGCATATTTTAAGATATTTCTTAACAGGTTCAAAACTGAGAGTTTTGTTGCTTTTAAGTCACTTAAAATTTTTAAATGCATTTGAAGGAGCATATTGAAGAGGTTTTATCTAAACTTAGTTTCCAAAAAGTGCCATTTTGCATATTTTATAGAGCAATAGCCTAAGAAAGAAATAAGTCAATAGTATGAATAGAATATGCTCCCATTGCCCATTGTTGCCAGATCTCTGAATAACATAAACAGAGGAATACTTTTCAAAGAGGAAAGGATAACAGGGACAATATTACAGCAGTCCACTTATTTGAATCCTTTTAGGTTTTATCTCCTATTAGAGTTAAGAAAGGGACACGTGGGTGGCTCAGTTGGTTAAGCATCTGGGTCTTGGTTTTGGCTTAGGTCATGATCTCAGGGTGGTGAGATGTTGGGCTCTGCTCTGGGTGTGGAGCCTGCTTAAGATTCTCTTTCTCCCTCTCCCTCTGCCTTTCCCCAATCCCTTTCTGTTTCTCTAAGAAAAAAAAAAAAAAAGTGGGAAAAAGATATGGAATGAGACCTACTTTTTCCAATGCTTTATCACTTCCAAATCATAGTCAAGAACTGACCTGTAATATATTGTCTGTTTTCACATTCTTTTGATTGGTAAAGTAAAAGTAAGAAAAAAATGATCAGCATGATACTTTGGAGATCTCTGGAATTTAAGAGATACTACCTCCCTACAAAATTTTCATAGTTATTTTAACCAGAAGACATCTTTGTGTAGTGCACAAAACTTGGATCTCACTAATTTAGACATCAAATTCTGCATTCTATCTGCTATGTTGGATTGATAGCAGAGTCAGCTTTCCTCAGCTTGTCATATAATGCTTACCTTTCAGAATTTCTGTGAGGATTAGATAAGATGTATTTCCTTTATGCCCTCTGTGGAATTCGATACGCATCATAAAAAGTAGGCCTCTCTGACCAAAATACCTTTCCTGGCCAGAAAGCTAATGTTTGAACTTGTAGCTGTGTCCCCAATTAAAATGTAGAAGAGGTGGAGGTAGGGGAGGCAAGAGATAGTCACAGACTTTATCTCCTTCAAGGTTTTTCCTGACTTTTTCTATCTTCTATATTTTATACCTGAGGTTCTGCCTGATAGGTGCTTAGACAGTGTCTGTTTTTATATGTATACTCTTAGATACCCACCTCCCACCTTTCCTTTTCATGGCTTTTGTAGATTCCTATTTCTTGTTTCTTTATCTCCTTTCTTTGAAGCTTTGTCAGAACATGTAACTTCACCACCCAAAACTTTCCAGGGGCTTCCCATATCACTCAAATTCTGTCATGTCCCTGCAGGTCTCCTGGTCACCCATAGGTAGCTATTTGATGTCATCTTTTGTAGTGTCTTTCACTTAACTGCAGCCTCTTTGGCCTTCTTGATCTTCATTACACCTACGCTGAGCATTCCCCAGGGCCTTTAAACTTGCTATTACCTGTGTGTGTGTGTGTGTGTGTGTGTGTGTGTTTGTGAGGGGGAGGGTTGGAGGGGAAGGTAAAAGTGTTGGGATAAAGGAGAGGGAAATGCTCCTCCCACAGATATCCATGTGGCTAGCCTAAGTAGCCTTTGCCCAGAATATAACCTTTTCAGAAAGGTTTTTCCCTCAACATTCCCATTCTCTTTCTTATTTCATTTTTCTTCATTAGCATTTCTAACACTTTGTAATTTGCTTATATACTTTTTTATTGCCCATCTCCTCCTCATTCAAGTGTAAACTCCACAAAGGCAGATATTCTGTCTGCTTATAACAGGTATAACCCCAGAAATAGAAAAGTGCCTAACACCCAGTAGGTGCTCAGTATATCTTTATTGAATGTATGAGTGAATCCCTAGCTCACTCCCTAGGAATGGAAAAGAGTTCAACCCAAGGTTTAGATGTATGTAATAAAGGAAGAGCATGGTCTCTAGAGCCAGACAGGCTTGGTTCAAGTCCTGTCTCTATCACTAACTGTCTGGGTAACCTTGGATAAAATGTATAATCTCTGTGCCCTTCCCTTTCCTTATCTGTAAAAGGAAACTAATAATGGCACCTACCCCATTAGGTCTGAAAGAGTTGATCCTACTCCTTCACATTTCTTTGGATTAAGTTAACCTGAATTAGAGAGTAGGTGAATTGCTCCATGTATCAATTATTCTGGCTCACTATATTGTTTGACATTAAACTCCCTGCCATATTAAAGCCTGTACTAAGATTTTATGTATAAAACATTATTTTATTCAGCTAATTTAAATTTACGTATGTATGTGTAGCTTTGAAATGTACCTTTGTGCTAATTTTTTTTCTTCAAGATTTTTACTTATTTATTTGACAGACAGAGATCACAGGCAGGCAAAGAGAGAGGAGGAAGCAAGGTCCCTGCTGAGCAGAGAACCCGATGTGGGGCTCGATCCCAGGACCCTGGGATCATGAACTGAGCCAAAGGCAGAGGCTTTAATCCACTGAGCCACCCAGGCACCCCTGTGCTAAAGTTTATTACAGTTAAATAAACTTAAATAAATATATTTACTATAATTAATAGAGTAAATTACATTGCAGGGGATTGTCTTTAAATATCCAATTCAAGGAATTGCCTTGTAGCCCTTAAAATTACCTTGGTATTGATCTGTTGAACTGAAATGATATCTTAATTACAAATGGTTTTTATTAATTTTGTAAAGCAATTCCTGACTAACCCTTTACTTTAAATCATATTCATCATACCTCAATAAAGCTGGGGGGAGAAGAGAAATCATATAATTTAAAAGCAATATGATGACATTTCTTTAAAAAATGTTCTATGGTTCAATCAGGGCAAAATTAAATAATCTGATTGTTGATTAGGGATACAAACAAAAGTTTTCTGGAAGGGAAGCTTATTTGTTTGTTAGTTGTTCTTCTTGTTGTTGTTCAAGTCTATAATTTCAGCAGATGGAGAGTAGAACTATCTTTCATTTAGCAAATATTACTAAGCTCCCACCAGGCACCACTGTGCTAGATGAGCAATGCTTTATAGCAAGAAAGCACAGTTCCTGGCCTGACAGGTCCCTTACAACTGAAACTTGACTTGTGTCACAATCTTTATGCAGGTCACACAACTGGTCTCTCATTAAATAATGACCGGCTGTACAAACTCACATATTCCACCGAAGTTTTTCTTGATCGGGGCAAAGGAAAACAAGAAGACAGTGTAGGCTACCGAATTTCATCTAATGTGGATGTCATCTTACTCTGGAGGAATCCTGATGGCGATGATGACCAACTTATCCAAATAACAGTAGGTATCCTCTACCAGAGATGCGAAGATTGGAGGTCAGCAAAGTCTTTGTGAAGAGTATCATTCAATGTTTTTGTGCTCTTCATTATATATCCATTTAGTCTGTTATCTATAACTAAAATAAGTAGATCTACAGTTTTGAAGTTTTTGCTAATCAAAAGTGATCTGGTCTCTCCAAGTTGTTGAATCAAGCAAAAGAAGATATATGTTGGTAAGCAACTATAGCATGATGTTCAGTTCTATATTTTGCCTTAATAGGCACACTTAAACTAAAATTCACTTGAGATGTTTTAGGAATGAGAAGTCTGGAATCCATAGTCATGTGAAAAACAAGACCATTCTAGCATAAAGAAGAGATAAATAGGGAGGTCTCAATTTTTCTGAGTTCTTTCATGTAACAGAATTACCAATGAGGAAGTGAACCAATTCTGTGTTCTTCCTGAGGTAAGAACCACTCACTGGCCTGCATCGCAGTATTTGGTCAGTTATGATAATTAGATTTATGTGTTGAGAAAGAGGTCAAATTAGATGGCTTCTGGGGCCTTGAACTTTCAGTTTTAATATATAGTGATTCCATATTTGCTTTTAAGAGCCTAAAGGCGATAGATTTCTCTAGTAAAGTCAGTTATTCTTCTCCATGTTAGTGTGAAACAGGTACACAGGACCAAGATCCATTCCCTTGTAACTGATAAGTAGTTGTTGATAAACTTTATAATGAGGTGTCAGTGTAATACGTGTCCCAAGTGATCTTTGCTTCTTTAGATGTCTCTCATAGTTGTTGTATCTTCCAAGTTGGATCAAAACTTCATCATCCACCTCTCTGAGACATTTCTCAATAGGACAGTAAAGTACTTTGTAGAAAACATATGTACTTCCTTTTTCAGTAACCAGACTGTTCATCTTTAATTTTGCATATGTAAATGAAGTACGATGGGTTAGTATTCCTTTCAAAAAAATGGTAAAGAGACCAGGCTGACAGCAACAGTCAACATGAATAAGGGAGTAACTGACAAAAAAGAGCCACCTTCCATTCATAATTATTGTAAACCTGAATTCACAGATTTCTTTAGGAATCAGAATTTTTACCTAATTCAAAAACCCAATTTTTGGGTACCTTCTCCATTCTTTTAAAGGTAATGGCTAAGTCCTATGAATCGTGAATTGAAAACCAACAGAATACATTATGGACAACCCTGTTTATTGCTTTATCATTTTATTTTCTAAGAGACTGTAATGGAAATGCACACAGCAAATTTTTCTAACAGGTTTCTTTCCATGATTCCAGATGAAAGATGTAAATGTTGAAAATGTGAATGAGCAGAGAGGAGAGAAGAGCATTTTCAAAGGAAAAAACCCACCCAAAATCATAAGAAAAGAAAACCTAGAAGCTTTACAAAGACCTGTGCTCCTTCATCTAGTCCATGGAAAGGTAAAAGTGATTTTGGGGATCCCACATCTTTCCTACTTCAAATTTTTCTTCCTGTCAGTAGTTATTATTTTGAAGTAATCATGATATCATCACTTTCATAGTAAATGGAACTTTTTCAAGAATAAGTAGAGATTGCAAGTTAAATACTTCAGAAGTAAATCAAGGCATTGAATTCACTCATATTTTTTAGCCATTTGTTTCCCATTTTTATGAAAATCTTTATAGTAGAATCAAGTATTTATTGAGAGGCATTCTTAAAAGGTATATTCCTTACTACATTAAGAAGGATTAGAAAAATACTGTAACTCACTAGGTCATCACAGGTGATTATATCATTCAGGAAAGTAGAGAAATTATGAGATTAAAATGATCTAATTTAGATTAATGATGTTAACTCATAAGAATATCAGTATCTGGCTAATGTACAAAACTGAAGCTTTGGAAAGGGCATGGAATTCCTAAGGTTGAGTTGATTTTTTAAAAAAAGTACTTAGAGCTTATTTAAAAACTATGATTTTGAAAAGCATTTTATTTATTAAAGTAATGTATGAACACTATAATATCCATTTGGAAATTTGCTCAGAGAATTCTATAAGTCTACATTACTTATGATTTGATTGTAGTCTATTAAAAATGGTCTAAATATGTTTGGAATTAAGATACAATTGTGATCAGTGAATTATTAGACATTACATATGTGGACTTATGAAAAGCATAGATACTATATTGACAGACCTAAAAACGCATCTGTAAAGATGATCAATTTTAGGTACCAAAGTAGAAAAATAATAAGAGATCATTAGAGTTTAAGTGCCATATGTCTCCAAAATGTCTCTAGATTAAAATTTTCTAGATTCAAAATAAAGGTAAAAACAAATACTTTAAAGTATAAATTTCAGACATGTGATATATTGCTAATAATGATATGCATTTTTATAGGAAGTACTAAAAAAGGACTCTTGTGTTGTAATTTCTACAACTGAATATGAATCCCCATCTTAAGAATGCTTTTTCTTTTCCTTGTCAAAATACTTATCATGCCTCAGGCTTTGCTCACAGGCCCTTTCTTTTATAAAGTTTATATCCTTCTAACCAGTTGGAAATCACCACCCCTCTTTAAAACCTGCTTAGCACCATGTAGCTTACTCATAGCCCTTATCACTGTCCTTAGGTCATTTGTGCTCATTATTAGATTATGGGTTTCAGTAGAGAAAATTCCCATTGCTCTTTATATTCCAGTCCCTCCCTCTCTCCTTTGTGGACTTCCACTCCCTTCCTCCCCAGAGTACCCAGAACCATGCCTTCTACCGACTGACTTGGTGTTCCGGGAGAATTTCCTAGCATTCTCCCAAACGCCATATTCTTCTAGGCTCGCTTATATTTGGTGTTTATCACTGTATGTTGAGATTCTCTCTGTATTTGTCTGCATTCAGTATTCAGAGTAAGCTCATAGGCGCAATTGTGTCTTTAACTGTCTATATTCAGTGCCTTTGCTCATAGTGTCCACTCAATGAATGTTTGTAAACTAAAGGAATGAATGTATAAGGATACCTGGGGTTAAAATGAGTTGAACTTTGAGAGTGGCTTTGGTTATTGTTTGCTTAATAAAAGCTAAATCAGACTGAGCACTTACTGTGCACCAGAGGCCGAAGGCATTTCACGAATTATCTCTTCTGTCCTCATGACAGCTCTGGGAAGCATCTTGTAATTGATTAGGAAACCAAATTTAAGAGTGGTAAAGAAACTTGCCTAGGGTCCTACAACTGGCAAGCAGTGGAGGTGGTATTAAAACAGAAGGTCTAATTTCAGAGGCTAGGTTGGAAACCTCTACATTATACTGTCTTCCAGCGGTAAGGCTTTGGGGAAGTACCACCTCTTTGGAGGACTTGTAATATTCCTATTTGATCCTTCAATGTATCTAGTAACTCACTTGATTTTCATATGGCACAACAACTTGAAATACTGTTTTTTTCTTCTCTGGCCTTCCAATGTGTAAATACACTTGAGCCTGTAAAATATTAGTTGCATTTATAATCTTAATGACAGCCTACCATTTTATAGCCCCTTGGGTAGCAGTGGAGTACAAAGTCTTGTTACACACACAAAAGGACTTGATGCCCTCACTGTTCAAAGGCTGGGCTGGAGCTGCCACATCATTATATCAGTGACTCCAACATGCCAATTCTACATGAGCTGTGATTGTAATGATTTACGATAGCCTCAGGTTAAAGTGCATTGTGCTCTCTATCAATGATATGATTAAAGTACTTGTTGGAAAAAAAAAATATGACCCTGGAGACTAAGATGCCATGTGGAATTTTCAGCCACATCACTGTCAGAAAAATCATTATTTAAATGATCACTTCAATTTACTATGAGGGGAATTATGAAAGGAAAATCTGAACTACTGATTGGCAGTGTTGTTAAAAAATATGTTCTACCCCAGGTTTGAATTAAGTTTTACCCCCCTGAAATTTCTGTGATTTCAAGGATGCTGAGCAGCATGTATTTTTTTGTCTTTCCGGAGCCCCTGTCTTAAGCTCCTACATTTGCATTATAAACGAGAGCCCATGAAAACACTCAGATGCATATTTATTGCACATAATCTTTTTTCCATGCCCACTCATCTTCCCTATATAGGTGTTTGGGCATGGCTCTAGTTTTGTCTACAAATCATAAGTGAAGTTGGAAACATGACAGTTTCCTGGTTAAGTTGATTAACACTGACAAGCGAAAGATGCATGGATTCTTTTTTGGGCCTGAAATGCTAATCCAATTAACTGGATAATTACCAGATTTCCATTTCTGGTTTTCACTGTCACTATTGATTAAATTAACCTCGTGGCTGCTGAGATGGCGCTTTATTTTGTGTTGTTTCTGGGCATTGATTTGTTCCCTGAATCTGGCAGTTTGGCTCCTTCACACACACATAAGAAATAGGACACCTTGAAAACCTTCAATTCTTCATATATATCTTCACTGGTCTATTTACCAACGTGTCATTGCCTAGCTGTGCTCTGTTAGATATGTATAACAAAGATGTATGTAGAGACATCGCTCCAGCTAAGTAGATTAAATAAAATGCTAAGTCTGTTGGCTGGAATTCTTTTTGTTTATTTTTGCTCTTTGGGCCAGTTAATGGAATTTTGCTTTCTCTTATTCTTAAAGAATGTAAAAATTAAGGGGATGTATGGAAACATTTTTTCCCCCAAGGAAAAGAATATGATGAATCCCTACAAATTCCAAGGCAAAATTGGCCCTCAAAATTTGACAAAAAGAGGGGCACCTGGGTTGCTCAGTCATTAAGCATCTACCTTCGGCTCAGGTCATGATCCCAGGGTCCTGGGATCGAGCCCTGCATAGGGCCCCCTGCTCAGCGGGAAGCCTGCTTCTCCCTCTCCCACTCCCCCTGCTTGTGTTCCCTCTCTCGCTGTCTGTCTTATAAAAAAATAAAATATTTAAAAAAAAATTGACAAAAAGAGGCACTACATCTCCTTTTCCCCAACTCACCCGTCTTCCTGTATGTTTGGTTTTCTTGGGTTTAAGACTTAATTTGTAACTAGCTGGTATCACTGTTGCTTTCCAGAAGCTGTGGGTACTGTGAATTTAGATAAGAGTCCTGTGCTCTCAGATGTTCAGAGCTCATTTCAGAACTGAATGAAGAAAATCAGCTTTATGGCCTGAATGTAATAAAGCTTACTTGGTTCCTGTTGCAAAATAATGAATTTAAGATTATTGCTGTGACAGCCAAATGCATTGAACTGCAAAGTTCTGACTTACTATTTTTTTTTGAGATTTTATTTATTTATTTGACAGACCACAAGTAAGCAGAGAGGCAGACAGAGAGAGAGAGAGGGAAGCAGGCTCCCCGCCGAGCAGAGAGCCTGATGCGGGACTCAATCCCAGGACCCTGGGATCATGACCTGAGCCAAAGGCAGAGGCTTTAACCCACTGAGCCACCCAGGCGCCCCCTGACTTACTTTTTTTTTTTTAATTTTTGAGAGCCTACTCAATTCTAACAGTTTGGCGTTTAGCTAGTATGGATACCAGAGCTTTGATTCTCTTTGGCCTGCACTAAAAGAACAGTATTTAAGCCCTAAAGATAGCAGCCATACAAGTGAGGAAAAACAGATTTGTCCACTTTTCTAGTTTTAGGGAAACAATAAATATTAATAGAAGAATGAAAAAAAAAACTCTTTTTGTCTTCCAATTTATCTTGTTCAATCTGTTAGGGGGAAAAAAGTTGTTAATACCATTTTTTTAGAGATCTAGCAGTCAAGATCAAAGCTTGATCCGTAGGCATGGGCCATTGATAAAAGAGCATTTAATCTTTTCTGTAGTCCAAAGATTAAATCAGAGAACTAGGTTGCCTGAAATTTTAAGTAAAACTTCATATAAATACTTCAGGCACATTTTATAGCCTGGAAGGAAAGTGAGGATACTGATGACCATACAAGTGTTTTCACCATTTAATGGCTCCTCTTTTCTTTCTGAAGTACTTAAGACTCAAGCCACAAAAATGACATGTCGTAGGCTATGTGTATTGCCACTATGTGAGTCCTTCTGGCTGTGTCTGGGTTTAAGCGATCCACTTATGAACCTTTAATAATCATGCTATCTGGAGATATACTTCCAGAAATTTGAAAAGGAAGTTACACTGTAATTCTGAAAAGGAAGGAAGACCCAGTTTACAAAATAGAACATCAGAAACTCAGCTTTGGAACTGAGAAATTGCCAGTGATTTGTTTGAGAATATGATACCATGGATTTTCAGATGCTGAGGTCACCATTCCAGTTCCTTTTTAACCTGAACAAACACAATTCCAACATTTATAAGTTCGTTCAGTATAATGACTAAAATTGATTGCTGGATAAAGTACCTAGTAAATTTGTCACTAGGCAGAGTATATGTAGAAAATAAAAATAGAGATTTGAGGCATTTGTTTGGCTAAGTCAGGTCGAATATTCTCTTCTAAGGTGTGAGAGAGTTTTCATATAGTTGAATTGTTCAATTGGTATTAATTGAATTCATTATGTAATTACTGAGCTTTCTGTTTTACTTGAGAAATCATGGTTGGTTTTCAAGAGAATAGGAAGGCATTCAGGATATTTCCAGTAGGAATGCTCAGCTATAATTACCATAGACCTTGAGGATTTTTACAAGGAAGCCATATCCATGCTCTACTTCTAAATTGTGTGAGGTGTTTGGAGTTAATACAGGGTGAAGAGTGACAGACCTTCCAGAATATTCTCTGTATTTTTATTCTTGTTCCTTAAACATAACCTAAATTACCAAAATGGTATGAGACATTGTTATCACCCCTGGGCCTATAAATGTCAAGGATAAAACAAAGCTAAGTCATTGACTATTACAGACAAATCACAGTTATCCTCCTCATTTCAACCTCATCTCCTGCCTTCTGAAGGGACTCAAAGCAGTGCCTGTGTCAGGGCATGCAATGGTAGCAATCTCAACCTCAAATCCTCCCACCATCTCTATCTCCTTATATCCAGGGTCTACATGAATGCTCTGGAGGGCCAGAGAAAATCACTCCTGTGGAATTTTGTCCATGGACCTTATGGCCGTGTGTAGGCCCTTGTCATAGCCCTTAGAGGTTGTGCTAGCTTATGAGTATCAAGTATGTTAATTGATATTATCTTCCCAGAACTGATTTCTTTGTTTTAAACATTGGTTCATTTTTGTTTCAAGCAGTGTTGCAGGTAGGGAACATATTGATATGTCCAAAGAAAATATTCCTGATTTCTCTTCCTTGGGCATCCTTCTTGCTTTCACAGAAATCTCAGTCTAAATCAGTGCACTTTTTCCTTCCCTAGGCTATGCCCATCATGTTCAGAGCCTTAATTATCTGCCTCCCAAAGTTTTATATTTTCATGGTCTAGCTTTGTAGAAACTTAAATAACATCTTTTTACAAAAAAAGAAATCCCCAGCTTTGGAGTAACAGATCTCTGTCTTCCAGATTGATAAGGGTGAAAATCTGATCTTTCCCACTAATTATTTAACCAAATTGATAAATGATGCATTTTTGCTTCATATATGGTTGTCTCCCCCCCACCCCAGGTCAAAGAATTCTACTCATATCCAAATGAACCGGTGGCTATAGAAAATCTCAAGAGAGGACTGGCTAGCCTATTTCAGATGCAGTTAAGCTCTGGAACCACCAACGAGGTACTTACTAATATTAAGGATCCTGTATATTATTTGTCAATAGTTACAGAAGGTGCCTATATGGATTTCTATTTTAAGAAATTCAATAAAAATTTACTACTGTGGTAATGCTCAGAAAGGGTGACTAGGGTGGTTAAGTCTCATTTACATGTGAAACAGATTGCCATTTATCCCAATTTGTACCCAAATACAGGGTGAAGGAAATTCGAATCTATTATACCAAGGAGACTTACAGAATGACTAAATGGCAGAGGTGCAGAAAACATTGGGGAGCATTTCAGTGGCATCACTGTACATCACTATCCCATGGGGACCTTATTTAAGATATGGATTCCCTGCAGAGATTCTGATTCAATAGATCAGGGAGGACCTGAGCATCTGTATTATAACAGTTTTCTCAGAGAGTTTGGATGCATTGTCAGTTTGGGGAACGAGGGTCTATACCAACCCCCTTCATTTTACGGATGAAGAAACTGGGGTTAAACTAGAGAAGTTAAGTGTCTCTCCCAGTATCACACTTTGGGTCAAAGGCGGGGCTGAGTCTGAGTTACCTGTTCTGAATTCAGCCAACCCAGGAATGGGTGAAAAAAATCTAATTGGCAGGGCTGGGCCAAGGGAATATTGGGTAGTTTACTAGAATAAAAGTCACGTGTGGTGCCAGTTGAGACCCAAGGGAAGGGACAGAGAAGCTAAACAGTCTGTACAGACATACATTTGCCTACACTCAAATTGTTAACGTGACTTATAATGAGTTGAATTAATCCTACAAGTTTTTAAGGATTTCTAATTATATTCAGCTAGTCAAAAAGCCAGTGCACACCCATACTCACATCTAGATACAGCATTAAAAGTCAGATCCCTTTCCCACGTAATTATCCACTTACCAGAGGTTTTGATTATGACCAGGTCATTTGTCTAATTCTTCCTAGATGTTAAAGAGAAGTAGGAAATCCTTTATTATTACTGGGGCTCGTAAGATGCAACAAAAGAGGATGAAAAAGAATCCACACACTTCAGGAAACACTGAATTCTTCCTGTCCTTTGGCCTTGTCAGCCTGGACAAAAAAGCAGCCCCCCATCACAATATCAGGAACCCCAGTTTTTGGGCCGCTTCCCACTGGAATTTAAGTGGTCCATGTGAAAATCCTTAAAGATGTATTTTTACTTTTCTTTTTAGGTAGATATCTCTGGGGATTGTAAGGTGACATACCAGGCTCATCAGGACAAAGTGACTAAAATTAAGGCCTTGGATTCATGCAAAATAGAGAGATCTGGATTTACAACCTCAAATCAGGTATGACCGATATGACACTCTTTAAGGCATCCAAATAATTACATTTTATAGAGATTAATTTAAAATAATAGAAGAATAAGGTAACAAATAATTGGGGAACATTTATAATTTTTAGTTTAGGGTATTGTTTCACACATACCAAATGAAAAGGTTTATTTTCATATGTTACAAGTTTGGGTGGTGAAGGAAAGGTATTAAGAGGAAGCTCTTGAAAATTAGAAGAAAGTTTGCTATTTGACTTGATTCAGAGATAAAAAGCTGATTGTTGCAACTACAAATATTTATTTACTTACATATTTATTTATTTAGGTCTTGGGTGTCACTTCAAAAGCCACATCTGTTACTGCCTATAAGATAGAAGACAGCTTTGTTATAGCTGTGTTTGCAGAAGAGACACATGCTTTTCGGATGAATTTTCTACAGACCATCGCAGGCAATATAGTATCAAAGTAAGATAATGAGGAAATTTAAATTCTCTTTCTTATTCTTTGATATATTACTATATTTGGCTTTTAAATATACATGTTAGAAATGTTGAATGTATGTATGTTTTATATATGTATTTATTATATAGAGTTTTCTCATTTTGACTGTTAGCTTCTTGAGAACTATGATTATATCTTATTCACCATTAGTTTTCATGTCATCTACAATAATATAGGGCATACATTAAATACTGTTTTTTAATAGAATTTCATTTAAAATTGTATCAATAATTTATTGAATCGAAATACATTTTAAAAAGGCAAACTACTTGATTCGTTCTAGTTTATATTCTAATTTCTCTGTCAGATCTTTCCAATGGTAAGGTTAAAAAGTGGTGGCATTTGCATGTTCTCTCTTTGAGCTTTTTGTTGTTGTTGTTAAGAAACACATAAAAATTCCATCGTAAAGTGATATGACAGGATTTTTGTATTTTTGATTTATAATACTGTATTCAAGCCCATTATTTCAGTGTGAGAAAATTTCTCTGGTCAGAAGTTCTCAGGGGCTTAAGGACTAGAATTTTCAAATCTAAGAGTATATGTTATTTTCAGATTTTAATTTAGAAGATTTCCTAACATTAAATATATTCTATCTTATGCCATCACTTATCAAATGCTTTCTCTCAAGTAGCTCTAATATCAGAGTGCAGTGGATACAAAGTCTTGGGAAAAGTGCTTCACACCATAAAGGCTTGAAAACTCTTTTGAAGTCTCATCTGGATAGAATTTTGCATTTTGCTTTACACCATATTCTTTCCATGTATTTTCATATAAAATAGATATTTTAAATTATTTATCAGGTCTATCATGTTTCCATTGCCCTACAACAAACCACTCCCAATTTAGTGGTGCAAAAAGAAACCATCATTTTATTATTCTCTCTCTCGGAATTCTGGGTCTTGCCTTGGCTCAGCGAGGCATGCCTTGTTTGGCCTCTATTCTGCAGTGGCAGTCACTGACCAGAGCTGGTTCAAAGGTTGCTCCCTCACCTATTTGCTATCTGGACTGGGAAGACTGAAACTACTATGGTTTCCCCAAGCATTTCTCTTTATCAACACGTGGCCTCTCAAAATGGCAGCTTCAGGGAGTCACACTTTGTACATGGCAGCTCAAATCTCCAGAGGGACATGTGCTGCTGGCATTCCAGATGAAGGCTGAATTTCCTTTTTAAGATTTAGCCTTAGAAGTCATATAGTTTCCTTCCACTGTCCCTCTCTTAGTTGGGGGAAATCACAGAGTCCTGCCCAGGATCAAGGATAGGCATGCAGAGGCTACATCTTTTTTTTTTAAGATTTTATTTATTTGACAGACAGAGATCTCAAGTAGGCAGAGAGGCAGGCATCGAGAGAGGAAGAAGCAGACTCCCTGCTGAGCAGAGAGCCGGACGTGGGGCTTGATCCCAGGACCCTGAGATCATGACCTGAGCTGAAGGCGAGGCTTTAACCCACTGAGCCACCCCGGAGCCCCCAGAGTCTACATCTTGATGGGAGAAAGCATTTCAGGCAAAAAATATCATGGAAATCATTTTCAGTAAATACGATTTCCTAATTATCTTAGTTAATAAATGGTTGTATGGATGATATTTTCAGAAAGCAGGGCTAAATTTAGAAGAAGTGACAGCAAGTATCTTCTTCAGCATCTGAGCAAGTTTTCTTCCCTGTGTTCTCTTAAATCCAGACCCAGATTTTGAAGCCCTTAAGTAAAATTGTTGTTCCAGGAAGATTTCATAATTATCTTGAGGTTTCTGCAGTTTGAAAGACACGGACTCACATAGTGTGAAGAAATTTGTATCTGGTTTGCCAAAAGAATGGCAATCGGTAGCTTGTTCACTCAAAAGAAAGCTGCTAATGTGATATTTCTCTTCCTTGGTTGTGCAGGCAGAAATTAGAGCTGAAGACCACTGAGGCAGGCCCAAGACTGATACCCGGAAAGCAGGTGGCAGCCATAATTAAAGCTGTTGATTCAGAGTACAGGGCCCTTCCCATCGTGGGACAGAACTTACAGAGCGAGTGTAAAGGATGCCCTTCTGTAAGTGTGAACAACTTTGTGGGGTGGTCAGATAGGGGAATAATCATGGCTTAAAATTCAATTTTCCTTTTGTCTCCAATGGAAGCTTCAGTTAATTCTTTGAAGAAAGCTTATGAAGAGCTACCAGCCACCACTGAATTCTAATGGCACTAGCACTTAACAGTATGCACCCGAGATGATGTGTAATTCAACAGTAATTAACTAATAATTATCGTCCACTCATTTCAAATAAAAAATGTTATGACTTAAGGGCAGCTTCTGAATAATAATACTTAGAATGCAGTTGCGGGGCAAAGGGCCTAATGAAATTCGGGGAAAGCATGTAGTGTGAAGAGCATGGACAAGAATCTGAATCCTGAAAGTTCTACCACTGAGTAGCAGTAAGTCCTCAGGTGAAATATTTTACTGAGGTCAGTGTTCTGAGTATTGATATGAGGACTAAAAAAGGATACTGAGCTCTCTGCTAAATTAGGAAAATTTTCTTTACCACGCCCCAACTCCCTTACCATTATAGACAGAAATGAGATAGCACATCTCCAAGGCAAAGCATAGGTCATTATAACATTTTAAGTCCAACAAAGAGAAATTTCATTTATTGCATAATTCAGTTGTGATGGTGGCCATATATAGGACGTTAGGGTCCAGCATTTCCTAATACTTAGCCTCTTGTCAGGAGAACAAACCCTTGGCTTCATGCTCTGTTGGTAGCTACCGGAAAATGCCATTCCCTTGGATATTATTGGCAGAGAAGTAGAATTATCAAGAACTAATATCATAATTTGCTTAAAGTATAAGACACTAAGTCATTGCTAATTTCTCAAATTTATCAAAATTGAACTAAGGAAAAAACAAAAAGTAAGAATCATCATTCTTAAATCTCATTTTCTGTTTGTTTTTCTTCCATATATAAGTTAATGTTCCAGAGTAAATTTTATAATGTGTCATATGAAGGTGGAAATTATTTAGGAAAGTGACTGATGAAGCCAATAATCTTTTTTAATGCTGTGAACTATTCATTTCTCTCCCCATGGTTATTAAAAATTATAAGTCATTTTTAGATTTGATAATTACTTCTTCATTATTGTAGGAAGGGTTTTTGTCTTTGAGGAATTGCTTTTGCAATTTCAGCACATTGTCACCATTGCAACCCTTTTAAGAAAAAAAATCTGAATTCACACTAGTATGCTCTCTGCCCTCAGAAATGACCCAGTTGGTCTTTAGCTAAGAATAGTTGGAATTTTGCTTTGGAATACCCTCTTAAGATTAGATAATCAAAAAGGATTTGAAAAGGAGAAAATATGTGTCTATTGCTTATTAGGAGTGAATAATTTAAATATTAGTAGAATGCTGACTACCCCAGAATTAGAGAGCTGGAGGTCACTAACAGAATTAAACACATTTTTTACAATGAGGGGAAAAATGGCAAACTATGAAAAATCAATTATTTAGCATATTTCAAAGCCAGAATATCAGTAATTAGAATTATTTACTATTGTTAAAATCATAATAGAATAACAATAGTATGAGAATTACTTTCATTTAAATACTACTCTACTTAACATGCAAATAATGAACCGTTCAGACCTTAGCATAGTTAAACATTGCATTTCATAGAAACAATAAAATAAAGAGATAGAATAGGGAGCTCAAGTTATTACTAAGATTAATTTTTAGTGAGGTCTCAGTACATAAGAAACCTGACACAGTTATTCAGCAGTTTTATGTTTTCCCCCCTTCCAACATCTCCTGCCCTTAAAGAAAATTCTGCACAATTGCAGGATGGTCGTCAAAGCCTGGCCTTGGGTCTAATTCCCTTGGTGTAATGAATGACCTTATAGTCTTGGAAGCCTCTGTTCTTTGGAGCTAAGTACTAACAGACAAAAATGGTCCTCTTGCAGAGGAATCGTTCAGGGGTTCAGGAGGCCTCTAGATTTGTCTCTGAGAGTCACAGGAATGTGAGAGGGGCAGGTGCCAATCAGGGATATGGAGATAAGACACAAAAAGCTTCTTTTGCTTGTTAGTTACAAGGCAAGCTTTCTTTCTGGGGAGAGCATCCCTTGACAATGCGGATGTTCAGAATCCCGAACGGGGTATGAGCCTGCAGCCTGGTTTCTTTGCAGCTGGCAGAGCACTGGCAGTCGACCAGAAAACACCTGCAGCCTGACAACCTCTCCAAGGCTGAGGCTGTCAGAAGCTTCCTGGCCTTTATTCAGCATCTCCGGACGGCAAGAAGAGAAGAGATCCTCCAGATCCTCAAGGCTGAAAGCAAGGAAGTGTTGTAAGTTCCCGAATCTGGTGCGGGGTTGTCTGTAGAAAAGCATTTCTGGGTTATTGGGTTCTTCTTAAGCAAGAAAGACCCCTTTTAACCAACTGCCCAACTTCCAAATCAATTATTGTGTTGTTTTTGCATTTTCACCAAAGAGTTATTATGCCACGATACAATAATTTAACAATCACTTGGCCAGAAATATATGAGAACAAAGTTTTGGCAGTGAGTCAGAATGAACATTTTTTGAGTGTTTATGAGTTTAAATCAGGTCTAAATTGGTACATAGATAACGGAGGGCAGGGCTTCATCTTGACCCCAGTATGCATGTGCTGCCTCCCTGTGTGTGGACCTATTAATTTACATTTGAAAAGATTCTGGAGTTGATTATAAAAACAGTATGACTTTTCAATTGAAAAATGTGATTTTATTAAAGATCATACCCATCAAAGCCATTTTTTTACATAGAAAAATTGAGAATTAGGGCAATAGTCAAAAGGATCTAGAAAAAAGAAATCTGTGCATTATTTGAATGTTTGCTGCAAGTGTGATTCATTGACATGCATAATAAAGAGAGTTGACTTAATTCTCAGATTTACTTTGTAAATGCAAGTGTTTTTTTTCTGTAACATAGAATTTGTACATACAAATTTAGCTGTATGGTACTAATTACCCTAATGATACAGAAAATGGCTCAATTAATCTGACAGTCAAAAATAGCCATTAACATAATAAAAAATGGAAATTGGCCAACTTACACACACACACACACACACACATACACACAGTACCAGTAGCTGTTGTCACTGAGTTCAAAGAACTCAGTTCTCCAAGAAGAGAATTGAGATTTTTTTCAAGAAGTTGTTCATTCTTGATTCTATTTGTTATTTACTTGCCTCAAGGACATTTTTAAAATTGATAGGAATTCCATATGACTAACTGGAGTTGGTTGCTCTCTTCAAAAAATAAATATTTAAACCAGAAGTTGAAAAATACACAAAATCAGAGATTCTCAGACTCCTGTTTTAATCATAGAACTTTAAAATATATTTGTGGGGTGATTTATCTTTATAGGAAAGGCAAAGATACTGACAAGAAAAGTTTAAAAAATTGTTATTAGTTTAGAATGGAGATTGAATTAAACTTTAACCTTATTTGTACCCTAAAAACCTTAAGATAGCAATTATTTGGATAATTTCATGATGTAGCTTCTAAATCAGATTACAGGTTTCTTCTGCTACCCAAAAGTGAAGACTTCCTATTAAACCTTTGTAACCCAAAATGGTGTTAAGCAAAGAATTACCATTAATTTAGATGGAAATTTTTTGAGCATTTTCAGACTGAAAAAAACAATCTCTCTTAGGTTTTTCTGATACCTTAGAACACATCTTGCAAATGGATACACAGAATAAAAGGAGATATAGCCCAGATGCTCATAGGCACAGTTCTAAGCTATGGTGGCCTGATGCTGAGATACTCAGTGTAGGTCCCAGGGAAGGGGATTGGTTCGTGACCATACTTGCTGTTCAGGGGGCACACTGCCTCTATAATGGGCTTGCTACAAAACATGTTGAAGGCTATTTTATTTTTAACCTTTTTTTTTTTTAAATCAAAAATCCTCTTCAGATTTATTTTGGTTACCAAAAACAGGTACTAACGTAGGTCTTTTGCAAAAGCAAAGTAGCCTAACACAAACTTTGGAAAAGCAGGGGATACTCGTATTTATGTAATATTGTACTATATAATATGAACCCACAGGTAACGTAGTGTAATAGAAAGGATACTAGGATGAACTAAAATCAAAAGACCTAGTTTAGTTTAGTTTTTTTTTTTTTTTTAATGTTTATTTATTTGAAAGAGAGAGAGAGAGTGGGCAGGGGGAGGAGCAGAAGGAGAGAGTCTCAATCAGACTCCGCACTGGGCAGGGAGCCCCACAGGGGTGCATTCCCAGGACCCTGAGATCATGACCTGAGCAGAAATCAAGAGTCAATACTTAACTGACTGAGCCACCCAGTCAAGTTTTTAATTTTGGGAGACCTGGTTTTTAATTTTGACCTCCAACAGCATACAATCTTTGAGCAAATTGTTTACTTTTAGCCTCTCCAATCCTCACTGCTAATGTCTGTATAATATGGAGAATGATTCCTTCTATTTATTATAGCATAATGGAAGACAGGGTGGTGGAATATAACATTTCTCAAAGTGTCCATTGTGTGTACCTTGTTAATTTGCAGAATATTACCAAGTATGCCAAGAGGAAATAATTCTGTGAGCAACTGAGTTGGACAAATGCTGGGTGAAACCAAATTAAATTATTCTCTTGGGTGCAGAAATTTTCAACATCTTCAATTGTAAATTATTACATATAAGTTTACTTAAACATTTTCTAAACTTAAATAATCTTGAAGATCCCTTTCCTTACTGAATTTCATAGGAATAGAATCACATGGAAAAAAAAAAAAAAAACACTTTAGGAAACACTAATGTATTTAACAGATCATGGATTCCAGAGTCAGAAAAACCTGAGTTCCAACCCCAACTATACACTTAACAGCTAGGGGCTATTAACATCTCTGAGTCTGTTTACTCATATGTAAGGGGAAATATTAGCACTAAACTGACAGAGATGTCTCATGGGTTAAATGGAATAATTGTATTATTAACAGCATATATTTATCAAGTGTTTTAAGTGCTCTACATAGATTATGTAATCTAATCCTCCCAACAGTTCTAAGGTGACCACTATTTTTAGCCCTGTTTTACAGACAAAGAAATGAAAGCAAAAGAGAAGTTGCACACCTAAAATTTCTGGTGCAGTACTTGTGTAATAGGCACCTAATAAGTATTCTCTCTCAGTCTCTCCTTCATTCACTACTAGGTTTTTGATAGGAACAAAATGATAAAGTGCAAGTGTTTCTTTCTTTTTTTTTTTTTTTAAAGTATAAAGCACTAAACACATGTATGGTGTGTTTATACAATGTGGAACAAACTTACATTCGTAATATATTCATCAGTATGACAAATAGTTTCAGAAATTTTAGCGTCCAGACTCAACCAGATTCCTGACAACCGGTGTATGTAATTAGAACTTGCCTATAGGAGTTCTACTCTGTCCACACATAGCCATTATGGCTGAACATTGAACATGAACATGGTAACTATACCATGGTATTTTTTATTTTTAGAAAAAATGAACAACATCTTTCCCTCAGATATAAATTAAAATTAAAAGGATTTCCCATCTTTTCTTTAAATAATACTGCCTGAGTTAAACTAGGCATTTGAGAAATGTGTACATTTGCAAAGCTAATTAGACAAAAGAGAATCAATGTTTGAGATCAATAACTCTGATGTATTACTCATAGAGAAAAGGATTTGAACCTAATTTATAATTTTGTATGTATAATTTTGACATATAAATTTCCAAATTATGTTTGGTTTAGGCTATTACAGTAAAATTAGTTTCTATATTCTGAGTTTACATTGAATTAGAGAGTTGTTAAAGGAAAGGTTTTAAATAAAATGGGAGATATTTTTGAGGAAGTTATTCATTTTTTATTTTTTTAAAAGATTTTATTTATTTATTTGACACAGAGAGAGAGGTCACAAGTAGGCAGAACAGGAGGCAGAGAGAGAGGGGGAAGCAGGCTCTCCGCTGAGCAGAGAGCCTGATGGGGCTCAATCCCAGGACCCTGGGATCATGACTTAAGCTGAAGGCAGAGACTTAACCCACTGAGCCACCCACGGACCCCATCATTTTTTGTTTATATTAAAAAATTTCACTTCTTTAGGAAACTCAAATCAATGGAGAGTCTGTGACTGGTAGAGATTTAAATAATTCCTTAAGCACACTAAATATTGATATCCATGACTCTCCTTTTTTTGTAGGCCTCAACTGGTGGACGCTGTCACCTCTGCTCAGACTTCAGACTCATTAGATGCTATTTTGGACTTTTTGGATTTCAAAAGTGACAGTAGTGTTATCCTCCAGGAGAGGTTTCTCTATGCCTGTGGATTTGCCTCCCATCCCGATGAAGAACTCCTGAGAGCCCTCATTGTAAGTCAAGTGAACACTGGGAAAATAAAGGCTCTCAGCTACTAAAAATTTCATTAAGAATCTAGGCAATGATTGGATTATTTTCTATCCATTAATCCATTAACTGTAGTAAGCTGTTTCACATAGTGTCTTCTTTGCAATTCCTTTAAAATAACATAAACTGTATTAAAGGAAATTAAAAGATTATATTCACTTATATAATATGACATAGAACAAAATTTCAGAGGATATGATTCTTGGTTATGCTTCAGAAATTGATTTTAAAAGATCTGTTTTGACTTCAAAATCCTTCTTGGCATTTAATACACAATATGTTGAAGAGATACAATTCTTCCAATACAAAAAATTGTATGGGAAACAAAAGCTAGACTTCTCTTGGGTCCAAGATTTAAAAACAAAATGTGCACTTATCCACTTACAATCTAGTGGAATAATTCATAATCTTTTTGGAAAATGGGACCCATTTGAGGACCTGATAAAAGCCATGAAGCTCCTCTTCACCCATATGCAAAATTTTAAAGACTATTTTTTTGGTTCACTGACGCAGTGAACACAGTCCATAAACCCCTCGGGAGTTCATAGACTCATGTTAAGAAGACCTGGAGAGAAGAGATTCTATTAACTCTTCAATTCAAAGTTAGAAAGTGAGTTTGTATGTGTTGCCAAATCAAAATTTTGAATTTGCTATCAAGGAACATAAAACATTTTCCTTAGACAGTGGTTACTTTGCTTCTTGAAAAAAATGTTTCTAAAAATGTCCCATGGAAATGCTTAAATGTTTTGATAACCTATTTTACCTCTGTTTACCAATTACTCTGGCTAATAGAGTAAGTTCAAAGGTTCCTTTGGGAGCAATGACATTAGAGAAACTGTTATGATCATCGCTGGGGCCCTCGTCAGGAAGCTGTGTCAGAATGAAGGCTGCAAACTCAAAGTAAGTGCAAATCCAGTCTCATGTGTTGTGCAGTTCCATATCTTTCTATGTCGTACTCACTGGGCTGCCTATCACCGGCACTCCTAATCTCCCTTACCCTACTCCACTTTCTCTATTTCACAGCAGTTATTGTCATCTAGCATACTTTACAGTTCATTTATTCATGACATTTATTGCTTTTTTTCTGTCTCTCACTGAAATGTAAGCTCCATGCAAAAATGGATCTTTGTCTTATTAATACCACTTGCTTAAAATAATAGCTGATGCATAGATAATGTTCAACAAATACTTCCTAAAGAGTGAATAGTCCATTACTCCCTCACCAATATATGTTTATTGAGTGCCCACTACATATGTGGCTTTCAGTGGCATGGATGGTATAGTCCTTTTCTTCAGAAACATATTAGACTCTAGGGCTATCTCCTAGAGGAGTTTTCTTTTCTTTTCTTTTTTTAAAAAGATTTTATTTATTTGACAGAGAGAAAGAGAGAGAGAGAGATCACAAGTAGGCAAAGAGGCAGGTAGAGAGAGAGCAGGGAGCAGGCTCCCTGCCGAGTAGAGAGCCTGATGCGGGGCTCCATCCCAGGACCCTGAGATCATGACCTGAGCCGAAGGCAGAGGCTTAACCCACTGAGCCACCCAGGTCCCTGAGGAGAACTTTTCTTTTTAAAGGTTTATTTATTTATTTTAGAGAGGGAAGGAGAGCACGAGCAGAAATGGCAAAGGGAAAGGGGGAGAGAATCCCAAGCAGACTCCATACTGAGCATGGACCCCTATGCAGGGCTCGATCTCACAATCCTGAGATCATGACCTGAGCAGAAACAAAGAGTCAGATCCTTAACTGACTGACTGCGGTGCCCTGAGGAGAGCTTTATAATAAGTGTGGTGTGCAGTTTTGAGTTTTGATGGAGGGAATTTAGTTACTTCTAATTATCCAGAATTTTACATTTTGTTTTTAATTTCATTTACTCAAAGCTTCTCCATTGGTCTGAGTGGATTATTAATTTTAACATCTTTCTCATAGAAAACCAAAACCTTACTTTGTAAGCATAACTAGATATAGAAAATCCAAATGGATTAATATCCAAAGCAGCCTATCTTTCTATAATGCAAATAGATTAAAGATGCTGAATATATAAAAAATCTTTTTTTGGTCCACATTTATTATACAGTCAGCTTCTAGTCAGCATTTTTCTTCTCTCTCAAAAATGACACCACTATATTATTTTCCTTGCTGAGTGTTTGCTCTTAAAAATAATAGGGAGAACATTCTTGAAATAGTGCCAAAAGAGGCAACCTAAACTAGAATATAAATTAAGTATGAGAAAGATTACTAAAAAAAGAAATGGCATTGACAATGTTTGAACATCAACCTGTTGAGTTCTGGCAGAGACCAAATTTGTATTACTTCTATGACATCAAAGAACTATGACCTCTTAGATATTTTTTCAATTTCTATAATTATTTGAATAGCTGATTTACTTCAGTAATCATATATCAAATATCTTGCCTAAAGACAGAATTCATATATGAAACATCCATTCAGCAGAATTTAATAAGCATCTACTCTGTGCTTATTATTAGTCACTTAATATAAAGATACATAGAATATTCTACCATCCTCAGAGAACTCCCAGTCCTTTTATCAAATAGAAACAAAAAAATAATATTGAAATATAAACAATGTACTCTGAGAATACAGAATATATAGCAAACTCTTCTTTTTGGGGCTGCTGGGGAAGGTTTTGCCAAAATAGTAGTATTTGAGCTTTGTCTAGAAGAGCTTTTTAGGTAAAGGCATGATAGTATGGAACGAAGGACATTCTAGGAGAAATATAACAATGCATGAAAAGGCCCGAAGTCAAAATGAGTCGGGTATGCCTGAGAACAGTGAGAAATGCTGTGGAGCTGGAGCACAAAGTATTCATATTAGTGGGGCAGATAGGTGAGAGCAGAGCTACAGGAAAGAAGGGAAGAGAGAAAATAAGTTGGATCTTTATTAATGAGAGGCTAACGAGTCCAGCCATCACTCCGCAGAGAGAGGGGAGAATGGTGTGTTTTTAGACAGGTGAATGAGATGCTCAGATTTTTTTTTTTCTTATTTAGAAAGATTCAGAGTGCAGGGACCAGCTGTTGACTGGATTAGAGCCAGCGAGATCTGATTAGAAATATTTGCAACAACAAGACAAGAAGTAGTAAAGTTCACACAGTGGCAGTAAGGTGAGAGAAGGAGACAGACTCAAGAGTCATTTAGGAGGTAATTTAATAGTACTCAGTGACTGATGGGATGTGGGGAGTGTGAGAGAGGTAAGATGCTGGGTGACTAGTAAAGTTCCAGGGTAGGGTACTAGGTGTGGTACTAGTACGGTTTATAGAACATAGTTTGGGACTGGGAGGTGGGTAGAGCTATGAATTTGTTTTCATCATGTTAATTTTTAAATCTTCTGGGTCACCAAGTTGAATTGTCCAAAAGACGGATGGCCGTAGCCACCTGCAGCCCAGAAGAGGAGTTAGGGTCAGGAACAGAGTGGCTGCAACCTTGGAAGAGAGTAGAATGTAGAATAAGAAGGAAACTGAACAAAGGATTAAATGTAAAGTTTGGCTGAAAACAGGATAGCCAAGTTCTCATCACATCTTTAAAGTTATCTTGTAGGGAGCTTAAGACTATCCCCTTTCACTGTCATTCAATTTTGTTAATATCTTGGGGCAACTTTTTAAAAAATGCATCTTTGAAGATAATTAACCACCAGATGGAATTGTTGTAAATGTTCACGTTTGTGTTTCAGTGTTCTGCTGTGGAATATTCATCTACCTATAGCTTAGTTTGAAGACATATGAATAGAAAGAAAATGATGTATTCTCAGCAAAAATTTAAGGTATTTACTGGGCATACAATGCTCTGACTGCCCAAAAGGTACCTGCCATCCTATCGAGTGCTAAAGTTTTTGAGCATTTACTAGCATGAAATTTCTTGCCTACCTCATGGCAGTCGGAGTGACAGCTAGACAAGTTTACTCACTGAGTACAAAGTCCCCTATTTCTTTTTCTTATTAGTTTTTGTTATGTCTTGACCTCCTTGCATCGTAATTTCATTTTTCCTTAAATGTGTATTTGAAAAGATTCAAACCTACAGAAAAGGATAGAATAAGAAGAATAGCATAATCCCATGAACATCTGTGTTTCCTTCACATAGATTTGCCAGTTTTTAACATCTTACATATTTCCATTATCTCATTGTTTTATCTCAATTTATTTCTGTTTTGATTCAGCTATGTGAGAGTGGGTTGCAGACATCTGGCATTTGACCCCTACATGCTTTTAGTTCTTACTACGTGAATACTGTTGCATGTAGGCCCTTATGATGGACAAAGTACATATATATATACTTATTAGTTGGTGAGTTCATACTGCTATCTTTAATTCCAGTCCAATGCAACAAGCTTCTTTCTCTCCTTCCATTCCATACGCTTATCTTCCTTCTCCTACAGAGAGAACTTTGGTGTTCAAGAACATCAATATATTAAAATTCATTTGCTCAAACCTAAAACACACACAAAATAGTTTTGGAATTGCTACACCAGTATTGCTACAAAAGTCAAACTAAATAAAGTTTAAGACTTCATCACACTCTTTTGTTTTTAGGATGTAGCCCACTAAATGTGTACCATCAGAGTTCTATATTCTAAGTCTCTTGCATCAAGTCTTTGTTATTCTCTTCTGTTTAATTAATTAATTATATTTGATATATACTTTGTTTGTTTCTCTTTGAATTCAATTTTGGCAATCTTCCATCCCTGTTGACTTAATTTTATTTCTTGTATATGTGAAATATTAACATGGTTCAAAAGTCAAAACTGCGTTTTAAAAACATTCTCAAAGGGGTCCCGTTCTCTTTCCTAGCCCTTTCACCCTTTCTCGCCTGCCTCCTCCATGTACCTGTTGTCATTAGTTTTTGGTTTCTCCTTCTTGTGTTTCTTTTTGCAACAGTAAGCAGATGTACACACACATTTTCCTTTTTTTTCTTTCACAAAATACAGCATTCTATATATACTCTTTTGTAGCTTATTCTTTCCACTTAACAGTATACCCTGGAAATTATGCCATACCGGTCCTCAGAGATCTTTCTCATTCTTTTTCATAATTGCCTAGTATTCCACTATGTCTATGGACCAGTGTATTCAGAATCTCCTGCATATGGTCCTGAGATGGTTTCTACTATTTTGTGATTAAAAATCATGCTGAGATGAATGATCTTGCATGAAAATGCATGTAGGCATTTTTTCTTATTGTTGGGAGATTTTTTTCTTATTGTTGGCTAGGGTTGCTGGAACAAAATGCAGATATGTTAGCTTTTGCCAATTATCTTCCTTTGGAATTGTACCATTTTATGCTTTTACCATTAATGCAAGAGAATGCCTATTGCCCCATAGCCTCAATAGGAAAGTATGTTATCAAACCTTTGAATTTTTAATCAATCTGATAGTTGAGAAATAACATTTCTCTGATTACACATGAAATTTAGTATCTTTCCTTCTATTTGGGGACCTTTTATATCTTTCCCCACCCCTATCTCCCACTCTCTTTCTCTCTCCCCTATTTTATGTGTGTGTGTCTGTGTACCTGCTGCCTAATTTCAGAATTTGCAAACCCTATGGATGGATTAGACCCTAAGAATCTTTAAAGATGAAACTGAATCCCCTAAAACATATGTAATGGCAAAGACCAGAATCTAGGTGTCTCCATTTGTAATTTGCTTTTCCATTAAATTATTAACTTATACTCAATTCTTTTTATTACCCTGGGCCAGAAAAGTACCTTAGCTTTTCAAAAAAAGTGTATGCCACATAGAAGGCATTCAAGAAATATTTTTTGAACTATATGGTAGCATTAATCAAATTTGGATTCAAGTGGAAATGAACACTTTTTAAACATTTAGAATGAGACCTTATGGTCAAGTTCAGTACTTTCACCAAATTGTTACTTAAGAAAATGTACATGGCATCACTTAGGTGACATCTAATTGCTGCTTTAGAAATTCAATGAACAGACAATTTTATGACTAACCAATCGCAAAGGAATCTTAAAAATGACTTTATACATTCAGAATGTGTTCACAAGTAGATATATCAATTATTGTACTCATTCGTCCATAAGAATATTTTAGTGTATGCATTTTTTAAAAAAACACAACACCTTCATCAAGTATACTTGTCCATTTTCATTGTGTGTCTTGGTCAGCCAACCAGTGCAAAACTTTCTAACACTTTGGGTTGTTTTCTTGGACCCAAGAGTGAAGCCAGTCTTGTCCAAGCCTTATTTAATATATGATTATACGTATGTCTGAAGTGGTATGTGATTTTTTTAGGCAGTGGTAGAAGCCAAGAAGTTAATCCTGGGAGGACTTGAAAGAGCAGAGAAAAAAGAGGACACCATGATGTACCTCCTGTCTCTGAAGAATGCACTGCTCCCAGAAGGCATCCCACTCCTTCTGAAGTACGCAGAGGCAGGGGAAGGGCCCATCAGCCACCTTGCCACCACCACGCTCCAGAGATACGATGTCCGTTTCATAACTGATGAGGTAAATTCCCTGAGAGTATTTGCAACATTCACAGAAGGAAAAGAAGCCTGTCTAAACTTGAGTCAAATGCAAAGTTCTCTGAAGTCAGTCTCTTTTCCCCCGCAAACTAACGATCTCTCTTTCCTGTTTAGAAATAACTCATAAATTGAATTTAAGGCTATTCTGAAGCAGCCTTACATTTTGAATAGATAATGTCCTGTATCCTAAAGCATAAATATTGAAGCACATCCTCTTATTTTAAGAAACAAATTCTTTCCAGAAATACCTTTACTTCCGTAAGTTTTAAGATGCTGTTAAATGTTTCAACACTGAAATATCCTGGCTTAAGAATTCCTGTGTTGGTTCCTATAGCTGCATTTTCAGGAAGCTGTCTAAATTAAACTTGGGTTAGAACAGAAAAGTTTTTAAACCTCAAGATGGGCTGCCTGCTGAGAATGATATTTCCAGTTTGCTGCTGAGCACCTTCCTACCACTTTTGGGTCAAAGTTGGTAGGCTGCAAAGCATGACAGCCAGCATCATGGGCTTTTGAGACAGACAGACCTATACATTCTGGCTATTTTTTCCCAGTTGTTTGTGCTCAGGTGAGTTGTTTAACTCCTCTATGCTTGAGAACAAGGCCAGTATTTCAGGGAGATTGAAAAAAGCAGAGAGAGGTCAAATTGAAAGAACTATTTATAAATGCCTAGTATAAAACCTCCCCTGGTCATATCCCATATTTTTAGGCAATGCTGATAATGAACAAAATCATTTGTTGCCCTTATTTATTGCCACAGAATGCCATCATTTTGGCAGATTTTTTTTTTTTTTTTTGGTGTTAATGTTTTGTTAAGAAAAGGGTTCCCTAATGTAACTTGTGGACTTTGGGTGACAATGATGTGTCAGTATAAGTCTGTGAACTGTAAGAAATGTACGACCGTGGAGCAGGATGCTAATGGAAGGAGAGGTTGCTTGTGTACTGGGCAGGGGGAGACTGGAAGCAAGGGGTATAGAGGAACTTTCTGTACTTCCAGCTTGTTTTTGTTGTGAACCTAAATGTGACCTAAAAAATGAAGTTTATTAATTTTTTAAAAAAGGATAAGGAAAGATCCTGAGGGGACTTCATTGTAAGGAAATATCAGTTACTAGAGCCATTGCTCCCCAGTACCATCTTTAAAAATCGATATTAGATAATGGCATGATATGCTGCAATAACAAATGGACTTCAAAAATCCCAGCTTACGAAAAGGTTCTCATTCATGCCATGCCTAACGAAGGTAAGGGAAAATGTGGCCTGGAGCTTACTACAATAGTAGTAAAAAGAGAGAGAGAAGACACACAAGCTCTTAACTATCTCAGTCCAGAAGTCACCCGCGGCAATTCTGTTCATGGTCCATTGGCTAGAACTATGGTCCCAACCTAATCACAAAGAACCCTGGGAAATAAAAGAGCACATGACTATTTTTAAGAGCACTAACTCTTCCTATCACAATATCAACTTTAAAAATCTAGATATGCACTAAATTTGAACATCTTTGAACAGGTGAAGAAGACTTTGAACAGGATATACCACCAGAATCGTAAAGTTCATGAAAAGACTGTACGCACTACTGCAGCCACTATCATTTTAAACAACAATCCATCCTACATGGAAGTAAAAAACATTCTGCTCTCTATTGGGGAGCTTCCCAAAGAAATGAATAAATACATGCTCGCTGTTGTTCAAGACATCCTACGTTTTGAAATGCCTGCAAGGTATGATGGAGTGCGTCTGTCTCCCTGTTTATTTAAGCCAACTTATTTTATTTGTTCAAGCTTATTTGTACATTGGTGTAGTACACATGTGGCTAATAATAATGGTGTGGTCATTATGCTAGGTTATGTTATATAAAACCAGAATTTGCCAAATTTCCTCCGAGAACTATTTAGCAGGCCAGATAAAACAACTTTACTTTGGCACTATGATTTGAAACCTCTATGATTTTATTTAGGTCTCCTGTTCAATCTGGTAAATATATATTGCCAAACATTTGTAATGTTTTAAAACCCAACTACATTTTTGATAGGACTATTTTTAACAATAGTGCAACAAAGTGATATATGTTCTCACCAAGTGGTTTCTCATGTTAACTTTCCAAATGTTGGTGATCTAACATTGAAGCCTCATCCATCACAGATCAATGAATCTACTACTTAAGTTAAAAGCCTCAGGCATGGCTCATGTTTTGGGACTATGCAAGTTATGGGGAGGAGAATCAGCAGACTTCATCACTCTCAGTAACTTTTACTGGATTCATCTTCCTTCTCATTCTCAGATCTTTTCTTCTGAATTCACTGATGTCTCCCTTCAAAGTGGGGCTTCCCCAGAGCTCTCTGCAATTCCTCACTGAAATGAGAGGGCTGGAAAAGAAATTTCCATTTTCCCTGAGTTACTTGTACAGCAGGATCCCCAGGAAAGATAAAACTTGAGCACTTTCCGTTGAAAAGGAAAACAGATTATGGGGGAGTTTGGAAAATAGATAAAGACAAAGGAAAAAAAATTAAAGGCAGTGAAAGAAAGGGGTACAGAAGGAGTGAGTAGAAGGGAGAAAAGAGCAGGACAGATAAGGAAGAAGGAGCAGGTGAGTGAGGGAGGAAGAAGCAAAGTCTGTCTGTAGCCAGGTATTACAAGTGGAATGGATATGACTTCTGTTTCTTTGTTTGCTTTTATGAGACTCTGTGGAGGAGATCCTGGGTGGGTTTTCTGCTCTTGGCTTGTGAACCTAATGATGCAGGGGATGGTAAAAGAGGAGGCACTGGGGTAGAGAGCAGCCAGGGAAAGGTGAGGAAGCTGTCGCAACACTGCAGGGCAGATTCTGGGGACCAGAATGGTTAGAGTTGGAAAGAACATTATAGGGCCACTTCACTTGGTATCTCTCTCTGGTGTGGGATCTAGTCTCCTGGCAGGTGGTGTCCAGTCTTTGCTTGCACCAGTCCAGTGGCAGGGGGCCCACCTCCTCTGAGGGAACTTGTGTCATTATTCAAAGACTATCATCAGTACTTCTTTGTGTAACTGAAAGCTTCCTATTGGCCCTATTTGCCCCAATCCCTGGAGCAGAGCAGAGAAGAGCAGGTCAAATCATTCATCCACGTGCAGGCCCTTTGAATATTTGAAGACAGCCATCATGACCTCTTCATCCCTTCTTGTCCAGGCTAATAATATCTTATAACCTAGTGATAGTGTAGGGGGGAACCTATAGGGTCACTGTTCCCTCCCCTCAATAATTTTCTACCTCAGATTGAGATCCAGATTTCTTTAGCTGATTCTTTTGATTCTTTTGATATTTTTTGTATTATTACTATAATTTTATTATTACTGATATGATTAGTATACTAATCAGTATACTGATATGATTAGTAGTCAGGATTGGAAGAGCTCAACACTCCTTAGATAGCAGACAAGATGGAGGCATAGGGGTAAGATTTCAGACTTACTTTAGAGGAGATAATCATTTATTTATGGGTTTTACTGAGATGTCTCTTTAATTGAAAACTCCGTAAGTAGAAAAAATTCCTGGAAATGAACTGTGGCATGTCATCAGCCACTGATAATGTGAGAGAGCATAGAAAAATGTTTAAAGAAATATATTGGGAACACTGTCCCCCACCCCACCCCCAGTTTGGTACAGCTTTCCTTGAAAGTATATAGTACTTAACAATAAAACCATGATGATTCATACAACATGTGTTTTCCACTCCTGAGGTGTGTCCACCAGTTGGCTGAAGCCATTCATAGCTGGGTGTCCTCGCCTTGCTGTCATTTTGATACCAACCCAAATTTCACATATCTGAGGCATGAAGGGGAAAGCCCTAATCCTAACGCTGGCACTCGGGTGGGCACCTCCCCAGTCTTGGAGTGCGTGAGGAAAATTAGGCCCCATCTTCTTTCTACTGAGGATTTGTTTTTGTTTTTGTTTTTGTTTTTGTTTTTTTCCAAATCTGACTTGGGAAGCAGCCATTACAAAGAATGTGCAGCTTTTTCCTTTTCTGTGTTGCAGCAAAATGGTCCGTCGAGTTCTGAAGGAAATGGTTGCTCATAATTATGACCGTTTCTCCAAGAGTGGGTCCTCTTCTGCCTACACTGGCTACATAGAACGTATGTCACCCAAAAAGTGGTTCTCCCTCTCTTCCCTTCCCCAAGTTGGTATTGCTG
The DNA here is from genome assembly GCF_010015895.1 of Lontra canadensis. Taxonomy (NCBI): domain Eukaryota; kingdom Metazoa; phylum Chordata; class Mammalia; order Carnivora; family Mustelidae; genus Lontra; species Lontra canadensis. Next base: position 106,095,155 of record NW_022630995.1, on the reverse strand, counting down.
GAACTGTTGCTAAATTACAGGGGTTTGGGTTTTTGTTGTTTGTTTGTTTTTTTGTTGTTGTGATTAGGTGCTCCCCACTCGGCGTCTACTTACAGCCTGGACATTCTTTATTCTGGTTCTGGCATCCTAAGGAGAAGTAACCTCAACATCTTTCAGTACATTGGGAAAGATAATCTTCACAGTAGCCAGGTAACTCATTTTCCATTAGTTTTGCTTCATAAAGTATGTAAAAACTTAGTCCAAAGTAAAATAATATATATACCAATGATAACACCATAGAATGCATAAGTTAACGGTGGCTTCTGCTTTAAGTTGCTCACGATTCCATCATCTGCAGGAGGTTGTATGGTTCCTAATTCCAAGTATGAACTTGAAACCTAAGTAATTTGATTTACTCTACTTGCCAAACATCTGTTTGTCATTTCAAAGCAAACCTATTCACAACATTGAAATTGTGCTAATATTTTTCAGTTATTTTTTTAAAATATTGTATCTTTATTCATAGATACAGTCCTTAATGTTCCATGTATCTAACTCTGGAATATGTTTTCCTTCTCTGGGTGTTTCTATGAAGAAATTGACTCCCTATAATAAAAATTTTGACTCTCTAAAGAGTCCATTATATTCTTCAGTACTACCAGAAGAAAAAAGAATAAAGTGTAGGCATTTGACAACTGGCTGAATTCCATCTCTTTAGTTTTATCCAAAATTTGGTTACAATCTATAAAAGCTTCCTAATCATAAAATATACTTTCTTTTTAGTTTTTATGTATATCAAATTATAACCTTCTCAATAAGCTCATTTAAGCATTAAAATGATCCAGTGCCACACAAACTTGAGTTCTCATCCATATTATATTACTATAGCCTTTGATGAGACTCTAGTTAGAATACTATGCCCTTCCGTCCTGAGGAATCACCATCTGTTTGCTGATATGTACTCGGAAATGCCAAACACCCAGTGGGTACGGGGGACAGAGAATATATATGATTCCTATGTATGGGAGAGATCTTGATGCGAGCCTCCATCATCTTTTCTTTCAGCTTAAGAGAGAAGTTGGAGAGGAAGGGTGTGAGTCATGGCTTAGAGTGCTCTGCACCCTCTCATAGCAGCAGCCTTATAGCCACTGTCCCAACATTTCTCCATCTCCTTTTAGGAGCTCTGCAAGACAGCTGACCCATTATGTATGACAGTCCTGGAGGGAGAGGGACTAGGAGTCTCAAGGATGATATCATAAAATGGAAAGCTCATGGCCTCTATAGTCAGACAGAAGGGGTATGAGTTTTACCTCTACCATTTGACTTTTTTGTCTTTTGACATCTACAAACGGGATAAAAGGTTGTAAGCATTAAATGAAGAAAACCTTGTGTTCAGGCATGGAGATTGTTGTTGTTGTTGTTATTGTTGTTGTTGTTTGCCTAGCTGCTGCAGATGCCTGAATTTCTGAGCCTTAGGAAAGTTCTAGCCACAGCTCAGAAGCCTCACCATCACTTACAGGGCAGGCAAGGAGCTGAAGTCAGGACTGTTCTCTCCCTTTTTTTCCCCAGGTGGTCATTGAAGCCCAGGGGCTGGAGGCCTTAATTGCAGCTACTCCTGACGAGGGGGAGGAGAACCTTGACTCCTACGCTGGCATGTCAGCCATCCTCTTTGATGTTCAGCTCAGACCTGTCACTTTCTTCAATGGATACAGTGATTTGATGTCCAAAATGCTGTCAGCATCTGGTGACCCTGTCAGTGTGGTGAAGGGACTCATTCTGCTGATAGATCATTCCCAGGTAATCTGTTCATTCTGCAAGTATTTATGGAATCCCTAACCTTTTGTAGGCACATTTGCAATGTACTCTGTGCTCAGAGGATACAGGACAAGGTTCAGCCTATCTAGGAGTTCACGTTCTAAGCACTCACCCTATTGGTATCTCTGCCCTTCCTCCTTTCCCCCTTTGTTATAGGGAAGCAGGGTTTTCTTTCACCTTTGTTAGTTGATGAAGACACCTCCTCACTGTTGGGGAAAAAGAGAAAATAATCAATATAACATGAGTACAGTAACGTCATATATAATTCAATAAAACTAGAAGGAAAAAAAAGAGAAAATACTGATGCTAACAGAAACAAGAAATTATGGAGAAAATAACCTAAGCCCTTTTGTTGTTGGTCAAAACTGTGTCTTATGGATATCCCTAGCTGCGAGGAAAACTGGTAAGTGTAGTTTTGCAAAGGGTGCATTGTCACTCTGAACTAGTCTGTGTTGTAGTAAATATGAATGAAGAGAAGGACAATCAGCAGTACCTGTCATATTCCTTAATCCTCAAGGTCACATATAAAGAAACAGTCCTCAGATTATATCAGAATTTTGCATTGCATGTATCTATTGCAGTATTAACTCTGAGGAGATGAATTTTTTGAGAGAGAGAGAGAGCGCGAGCATGTGTGTGCATGTGGCATGGGGGTGGGCCACAGGGAGAGGGAAGGAATCCTAAGCAGGCTCCACGCACAGCATGGAGCCCAATGTGGGGCTTGATCTCACGACCCTGAGGTCATGACCTGAGCTGAAATCAAGAGTTGGGTGCTTAACCGACAGAGCCACCTAGGCGCTCTGAAAGGGAGATGGATTCTTAATGAAAAATATCTCTGAAGAAGGCATAAGAGTGCTGAGGAAGTGATCTACATTTTAAGACACAGGAATCATGAGAGTACAGCCCCATCTGTGTGTGCCCAGCTACCCATCAACAATCTCTGATGGTCAGAATTGGACTGTAAAACTTGATGAAAACACAATAATCTAGAAGTCAGACTCAGCAGACTTCTTATGTAAAGGGTAGAAAGCAAATATTTTAGATTTTGTGGACCATATGGTCTCTATTGCAATTACTCAGCTCTGCCACCCTAGAGTGAAAACAGCCCTCAGCAATATATTAACGAATGAGTGTGGCAGTGCTCCAACAATATTGTATTTACAAAAACAGCAAGTGGGCCAGATTAGCCTGCAGGACGTAGTTTGCCAACTCCTGATCTAGATAATCTTGTAAAGTTCTTCTGTTCATTAAGAGAGGGTACCTAAGGTGCATTCTAAGCCAAAGATCATCCTGTGGCTATTAAAACATAACCCGATGTCTGTGTATTTCCTGTTGGAGTACTTGGCAGATCAGGGGTTACTATACAAATAAGCTGTTTGAGGCTCCCAGGTTCTGCCGAGCAATCCAGTAATGCCATCCCAGCTTCAGAGGCACATACCACTCTAGGTCAAATGCTGACAGTGAAGGAAATTTTGGCAGTGGATAGCCTGTCAAAGCCTCCAGGGCAGATGGAATTACTCTGTGCTTACTCTCACTCTCTCCTTTTGGCTAATTGGATTACTCTTCAGAGAAGGATGTCTGATAAAGTCAGCTTAACAGGGAGATCCTCTTTAGCCAGCAAAGAACATATTTTCCTGAATGGAAACAATGGGATAAGTTTTCAAAATACCAGTGTTTGAACTCTAAGAGACACCTCTGAGACCAGAGGTCCAAGATCAAGGGGTCACACTAGCTACAAATGTAATGCATCTTGTTCTTGTAGCTCATAGGCAATAATTTCAATAAATATGCATTCTGGGTCAAATGAGGACATAAGCCCATGATCTTTATTACAATATTTCTCAGAACATGATTTCTTGCACACCAGGAGACAAGAGAGTTATAATTGTGTGATAGCCATGTGTGGTAATAGAAAAGTATCCTCCCTAGAGACAGTCTGGGTATTCATTCTGTCTCCATGTGTGGCTACCAGGCCTGATTTCCTTTTCAATCTTCAGATGTAAGTAGACCATGGAAGATTAGTATGGGAATTAAATGACATACCAAATGTAGAGCTTTGGGGACACAGTAGGTACTCAAAACTGTTAGTTCCACTTACTTTGTACCCTTAAAAATGAGAACCGATGCACTATGTGATTAAGACCCTTTCACAAAGAAAGAGTGGTGTGTCCCTCTACAGGGATCAATGTTTAGACCTTCAATAGGAGCTCAGAAAAATTCCTCTGTGACTACATCTAAGAGTTCTGTCATGGTCCCTTTGCATGAGAGAAATGGAATCTTCCCAGAAAGTCAAGGCACTCCTTAAAACCCAGACTGCAATGGAAATGCTCTCTCTTCACAAAAGGCACATTGTCTCAAAGCTGTGAAATAGTCTTTTCCATGGTATTTGGTGTGTTTTGCCATCTACCTAATATATGGCCAGTGGGAAAGCCAAAGTCCACATCAAAGAGCTTTTTTTTTATTGAATGGACTAACAAGATGATAGTTTTCAAATAGGGAAGAAAGGAGAAGATCCAAAGAAAGAAATACTTCTTCTTTTATTCTTTTTAGAGAGGAAGAGAGAGAGAGAAAGAGAGAGTGTGTGTGCATGTATGAGTGAGCACAGGTGAGAGTAGAGGGACAGAGGGAGAGGGAGAGAGGGAATCTTAAACAGGCTATATGCTGACCATGGAGCTCAATCTCATGATCCTGAGATCATGATCTGAGCTGAAATCAAGAGTCGGAGGCTTATGGGTGCCTGAGTGACTCCATCAGTTGGGCATCTGCCTTCAGCTCAGGTCATGGTCCCAAGGTTCTGGGATTGAGCCCCACATAGGGCTCCTGCTTGGCGGGGAGTCTGCTTCTCCCTCTCGTTCTACCTGCCACTCCCCTGCATATATTCTGTCTCTCTCTCTATGTCAAATAAATAAATTTTTAAAAATATTTTAAAAAAAAGAAGAGTTGGACACTTAATTGACTAAGCTACTTAGGCACCCCAGAAAGAAATACTTCTAAGACAGGGCACACAGTAGGGCTCATTTGGGAACAATCATGGTTATAATTCAAATGCAGAACTCTGAAATCTTGGTTCTGTAGTTCATAGGCATTGGTTAAAATTTGGGCATAATTATTCTAGCTTTCTCAGGATAATTTGTGTTCCTTCAATATTAGTTATGATGCATGAGACAACCTGGCATCCTACTATAACCATATTTAGTTCTAGACTAAATGTAGCTGTAAGTATTCTTAAGATTCTCTCCTAATGTGTCCTGAGTTCTATATTAAGAAGCTCACACTTTCATCCAAGTGTCTTTTAGACTGAAAGTAGCTTCATGCCACAAGGAGACTTTTTGGTATACCTGGTTGTAAACCAATGCCTTTGATTGAGATTTCTTGCCACTTTTTTCAGAAAGCGGAGAGAATTCAGAAAGATCAATATGATCCTTTCTAGAAAGCAAAATTGTGGCATTTATAGTTAGGGAAATCATGTCTTGTTTGGTCTGAGTAGGGCAGTTACATAAGGAAGTTAGTCGTGCTGCCAGCTACCATGAGCCTAAGATCTGTGGAGGGATATCAAAATTAAAGATACTGAGCCTTTTTTTCTCCAGAGCCATTATCTTTTCCAACACTGTCCTCAGGCAATGTGATGGCAATCCAGCTGAAGAAATTTTTAGCCAACATCACCCCAGCTAATGTCCTCAGAAAATGCAAGACTTAAAGGCTAAATACTGACGAACACATTGACTAAATACTTCAGCGAATCCACAGTCTGCTTCTAGGGATCAAGATTAGGATAATGTGTTTCCAAGCCTCAAGAAAGACTCCAACCTTAGCACAACTCAAATGTTATTATCTATAGCAGGAGATTGAACATGCCTTTGGGAAGGGGTTGACTAAATTTGTGTATTGTTATTATTACTATTATTAAATATTTTTGCTTCTAGGAGCTTCAGTTGCAATCTGGACTAAAGGCCAATATGGATGTCCAGGGTGGTCTAGCTATTGACATTTCAGGTGCAATGGAGTTTAGCCTGTGGTATCGGGAGTCTAAAACCCGGGTGAAAAATCGGTAAGCATATATATAATATTCTATTCAATGAACTGCAGAGATATGCTTCTGGAACTGTTTAGCTCTCTGACTTTTCAAAACCTATGTTTTCTATTTGTAATTATTAAATCATGGAGTGGGAAGAAACCATAGGAAGTCATTCTTTCCATAGCTTCTCATGAGTAGGCCAGTTATCTGATCGATTCAGCAGCCAAGAATCATCATGCTTGGTATTTGGTGTGCTTGCTTCACGAATGAGAAGTTCATCTGCTCTTGGTTATTCCACTTTGGTAACTGACAATGTTGTCAGGAAATGTGACTTCAAAGCAAACTTTTTACTTTATCCCTCTTGTTGGGAGTTTTTAAAAAAAGATTTTATTTGTGTGTCAGAGAGAGATAGAGAAAGCAGAAGCAGGAGGAGCTGCAGGCAGAGGGCGAAGCAGACTCTCTGCTGAGAAAGGAAGCCAATGTGGGACTCAATCCCAGGACCTGGGGGTCATGACCTGAGCCAAAGGCAGCCACTTACCCAACTGAGCCACCCAGGTGTCCATCTTGTTGGGATTTTAAATCTTTACTCCTTTGCTATCTTCAGTGGAGAAAAATAAAAAGATGTTGCAGAATCGAAGTCTTATATATTAAGTCCTTAAGTTTTTTCATTAGTATTCTTTTTTTAAAATAAAATATTCTCAACTCCTTTAGTTTTTCTATGTACATGTTGAGTCAAATGGACATGTTTTATTTTGAGAATAAGACAATGTTTCTGAACCAGTGTGATAATCAGGAGAATTATTCTTCTGTTTGTTGTTGAATTGAAGAAAAGAAAATGGAAGTGCAATTGATGTTTCCCTTTTTGGATATTTAAAAATACGGTGGGGCAGAAGTGAGATAGGAGTGGTAAAATCAAAGTTTTGATTTCTATGAAACTGTACTTAAGGAATTGAGAAATCAAAAGGCAGCACATTTTAATGTGAAAGGTGACCCACAGTGTTACTAAAAGGAACCAAAGAAGAGAAATTAAACAGGCCATCAGAGGGATAAGCAGTTTAATTTAGGGCTTCCCAGTGAATCCATCTTCTTTCTCCTTTTTTGAGTTATTTTCTAGATAGAAATTCCCCCAAATTAAATGGAATTGAATTTTTGCTGAAAGAAAACAACAAGATCCACACCCAAAATTATCTGGATTTTTAAAAAGGACACAGTATCCCTAAGAGTTTACCAGAATCCATGCTAGAGCCAAACTATCTTTAATTTTTCATTTGTTCATTTAAAAAATATCTCTTAAGCCTTTGTTGAGTGTAAGATATTAGAAGATATGGTAAGGGATTCAGGGACTTACATGAAACCACCTCTGACCTACTTTTACACCAACAACAGCAAGAGGGACTTTAATTTTCACAGCCAACTTTGATAGTATCCTTCTATCAGAAAAGCCTGTGCATAGAGCTCTGATTTAATTGGGGGAGTAATTTCGCACAATTTCATTTAAAGTCTACAATTAAATTAGAGTGATCCTAGAGGTAAACCTTCTACTGGGATTGTTTATCCCTTCATTGTCATCCAAGCCATGTTCCCTTGTCAACCCAATCTGCCAGTCTAGTTCTCTAGGCGACTACTGGGGAACCCACCATAATTGTCCTTCCTGGAGCAATTCATTGTACATGCCTCACTGTAGGAATAGTTTCTGGTGACACAACATTTTTTTCAAATATCTTGACAACCATAGACTTATGTCTCTGAAGACTCTTTAGAGAAAGTAATGAAATGGAACCAAAATAGCTCCATAGAAGCCCACAGAGAGATAGTTACCAAGAAAATTGTTGAATGTCAGCTGTCTTTGTGAGTTTGGACTTTTTTTAAAGCTAGCTCAGGTAGTTCTGACTTGAAAGGATCAGGTTCCAGGCACGTTTTCCCTTTGGCCCTTGGTATCACACAGTAGTGCCTGCTAGACCCTTCATTCTGACATCTGGAATTGAAGGCCATGGGTGGGTACAGGGGAAGGGCAGACCTTCACGGCCTCATCCAGCGGACTAACCAGGCCCTGATTCCTAGCAGAACTCTGAGCACATTTAGGTCTTATAGTAGTCCTTTATATGTTTCCTTCCAGTTGTGAGTTCAGACCCTGTGAAATTAGAGCTATTGGTCCAGATTCCAGATCAGTTAAATGTGATAGTAACAGGGTTTTTTTGGCCTAAATCTTTAGGGTGGCTCTGGCAATAGTTGGCAGCATCACTGTCGACTCCTCTTTTGTGAAAGCTGGCCTGGAAATCAGTGCAGAAACAGAAGCAGGCCTCGAGTTTATCTCCACGGTGCAGTTTTCTCAGTACCCGTTCTTGGTTTGCATGCAGATGGACAAGGATGGAGCTCCATTCAGGTAAGAGGCAGTGCTCGTGGAATGTTCCTGGGAAGTCTCCAGTTCTCCAAGAACGTACACCCAGTTTTGAGCATTTAGTTTCAGAAATTGAAAGAAAATGGTAAAAATACAGTGAAACATAAATTTCCTTTAAATAAATAAAAGAATAATTAATAAGGTTTAAAACTCAGTTTCTAGGATACCAAGAAAATATGAGGACTAATTCATTTGATTCTGGGGATAATATTGTATTCTTGTCCAGAAATTATTTTTTCAAGGTAACAAAGGGATTTGAATTAACCTAAGAGTTGCCACATAGTTTCAGCAAAAATAGTGGACGTGTACTTACTATCAGCTAACTTCACAACTATCTCCTAGACCAAAAATTCAAAACAAAATACTTGGCAATCATTTACCCTGGTTTAAGAGCCCAAATTAATTCATAATTCTTAGGTAATCATACAATAGGAACTTGGTCTTGTTTAAGTTTTGGGTTAAGCTTGAGAGTTTGGGACTTGGAATTGAAAAAAAAAATGCTTTCAGTAGAATTCTTAGAGTCTCAAATACCAAACACCTGATTGTTCTTGAAGCTTCCTATCACCTCTTTTACCCTACAGCTTCTCATTTACACTGTGTCCTTTGAATCTTGTAACAGTTGTTTATAACAATACTATCACATGGAAATAGAAGCTTTGGTTAGCATCAACTCTTCTGTAGTTCTAGAGGTCTCCCCAACACACATTGTTAACCATGAAGGCAACTGGATATTTAAAATAGCAAGCATATCTTATATCATCTCCTTCAATAAGTAGACCAGAGTTGAGCACCTTCTTTATTGTGCTGATATTTCATGACTCATATGAGGAATGTATAAATAATATCAGTACAAATATGAATAGGTTATATTTTTACAGAATAAAAGCTGTTGTCTTATATTAGCTTATATTTAGAATAAATCTCCATAAATGAATTAAAAAAAAAATCAGCCTTCCAGTGGTCGAAATACAGTGACCACCAAGCCAGGCTCATGACTAACTGGTTTCATTCCACATTCCACTTGGCCCAGAGCTCTAGAAATGTTTGTCTGTCCTCATTCTCAGCCTACATCCAGTTGGACTAGCTACTTACTCAAAAGGGGAGTGCTCCCAAGGTGGGGCTCCTGGAATGAGGGGTGGGAGACATAGCAAGGCCTGCAAAGCTTAACAGCATCTCCAAAAAGCTGAGAGGAATTTGGTCCTTCATTCTAGAAAAATATATGGCAGGACTCCCATATTCCAGGCATTCAAAGTATATCTGTCGGTGTAGAAAGAAATGGGAAGAAAACAATCACCCCATTCATGGGAATGGAAGCTGGTAGTCTTTGGCACTACTGTCCTTTCTCAAATTGCTTTGAAACGTAAGCTTCAAGTGCACACGCTCAGTAGCTTGGCTCCGAGGAGTGTGGGGTCCCTTTAATATGTGTGTAATTTTACTATTGTTGCTGTCGTTATGCAGGCAATTTGAGACCAAGTATGAAAGGCTATCCACAGGCAGAGGTTATGTCTCTCGGAGAAGAAAAGAAAGCGTCATAGCAGGATCTGAATTCCCGCTCCACCAAGAGAACTCTGACATGTGCAAGGTGGTGTTTGCCCCTGAGCCTGAGAGTAGTTCTGGCGGTTGGTTTTGAGACTGATTGGTAAGGTTTCACTTGGATCTGTCTTCTGAGAAGGGATACGATGTGACATGCCTATATACTTGCTCTCTGAGAGCACAGTGTTTACATATTTACCTGTATTTAAGATTTTTGTAAAAACCTCTGAAAAACCTCAAATGATTAAATATGGGCCCAATTCCGTGTAGTACTGATAGTGTCATTTTGAGCCAACGTATGTGACACTTCCAGCAGCATTCCTAGTGTTCTGGTACCTCTGTCCATCCCATTTGGTACAGTGGTAAGAGTGTTATTCCGAGGAGAAACAATTGTCTGTAAAACACAAAACAAAACACACATACCCTCAGGAGAACCCAACTTTGTTTCAACGATTTTCAGTCAGTGTTTGTGAAGCCCTCTATAGGACCTTACACATGCTTGTTTCTACCAAATATCTTGCCTAATCAGGGGAAAAAAACAAAAACAAAACAAAACAAACAAACAAACAAAAAACGACCTTTTTTTTTTTTTGAGGGGAAGTTGGGGGAGGCGATAAGACTTTATAAAGACTTTTGTCACAGCTTCAAAGTTGGATATTTATCTGTCATTAGTTTTACTAAGCACTGAGGTAGAAGGCACACAGAATTCAAACACAGCATCATCTTTCCACTGACCACATGGTCACATTGCTAGAAGAACGCCATTTTGCCCTCTGCCTTCTGCCCTGCAAGGATATCGGACTTAGCAGTATGAGTTAGAAATACGAACTTCAAAAACTCCATTTGATTGTACTTGTGCTGTGTCTCTTTGAGACTGCAATGTGGGACACTGTCCTTTATAAGGGACATTTTCATATGTTCATTAGTTTTTCTTTCATTCAAGTGTTTTGTGGTGGAAGTTCTAGTCTGTTTGACTACAGTTTGTACAAAACCCAGAATGGCCAAGAGAATTTACTACTGCTTTAAGAACCTGATGGATTTGGACTTCTAAAGTATGAAATCAAGAAAAGTTTGTCTTTATTTGTACAAGTTAAAAGAGCCATGTTAAACGTTTTCAAATACCTATTAATAAACAAGATGTATGTGTTGCTAGTGATAAACTCAAAACAGGTAACAGGTGCTCATTTGTCCATTAAACACACACACATACACACATGCAATGGAAGTTTAGCTAGCCCACCACTGGTTGTAAATTTTAAATGATATGTGATGAAATAAATATATGGACATCCTATTGAGTTGTCTTTGTCTTCCATTACTTTGAACACCATATTTCTCTCTTTCTGCCACTTTCTGAGCTCAGACACATACACTGTAGGCCTCTGACACTCTATAGAACAGGACGGATTCTCTAATAGGAGGTCAGAACCCTGTGGAATATGAGCCACAGATTACCAACAGTCAGAACCTTGTCAGGACCTGCAAACTTGAAAACGAGCTCTAATTCCAGTTTCCATAAGGCTCTGGACTGGCACCTTCATTGTGGTGTTATGAGAAGAAAGACAGGAATCAAAACCTAGAAGGGGCCATGTGTCATGGGTGGCGGCATTGGTCTTGGGAGAAGCATTCTGTAAAGACACTCATGCTACATACAACAAAAGCAAGTTGACCTCGGGCACTAAGCCAAAGATGTCATAGGCCAAGGAACCTCAGCCAGGTGATGCTTAACACACCACAACTGCTTCTGTAAAATGCAAAATAGTAATTGACTCAAGAGTGATGTGTGTGGTGTCCTAGACATCAGTGTTATACTACTTCCCAACCCCTTGTCTGCCTGGCTCCATCAAACACGGTCGCCCTTTTGGAGAATTGACTAACTTGCTCCAGAGAGATAAGAAACCTGAAGCATAGGACAAACACTGACTCCTTTCTGGATGAACAAGGTAGAAGTCTAAGAGGGCTGGAGTGATAATCCATATTTTGAAATGACGTACTGGAGCCAAAAATACCACTATAAGCCTCGCTTGCTGTCTCTAATTCTGACAATTCCCTGTTTCAAACATCAGTGTCCAGACAGCTTTGTCCTCGGCAAAGGTGTCTGCCGGGCAAACGCACAACCCTTGGACATGAGTCCTCTGCCCTGTCAGCTTCTTCCTGCAAACCTGAAGGATTTAGTCTGGCTGCATTTCTGCTGTGGAGGGCCTACTGCCATTCCCTGTACCTCATCAGATCTCTGCACACAACAAGTTGTTCCCTGCTTCTCTGAACCTGGCCGCCTTCAGAAATATCTTTAAAGCTAACACTTATTTAGTGCTTGTTATGTGGCAGGTATTTTAAACATCATATATGTATTAGATTATTTAATTCTCACCAAAACTATATTGAGTAGGTAGCATTATTATTTCCATGTTATAAACCATTGCTGTCCAATAGAACTATAAGGCAAGCCACAGAAGCACTTTAAACTTTCAAGCAGTGACTTTAAAAAAATAAGCAGAAACCAGTGGAATGAATTTAATAATATGTTTTTAATCCAATATATGTAAAGTGTTGTATCAACATGTAATAAATATAAAAAGTACTAATGGGATATTTTGGGGGGGAGGAATAGATCTTTGAGTTGTGCTATATAATTTGCATACACTAGCACATCTCAATTTGGATTAGCCCCATTTCAAGTGTTTGATAGCCCTGTGGGGCTAGTGGTTACTGAACTGGCCTGTACAATTTAATGGAGAAACTGGGACATAGAAGACATTTGGACAATTCACCCCATAGAAGACATTTTCTCAGCTAAATAATGGTAAAACTAGGGTTCAAATATAAGTGGTCTTTTCCAAGACCTGCTCTCTGACTTTGTGAATTCTATATTCATACTATATTTTCCAGATCATTTTGGTTTTTAAAAATTTGCTGCTAGAAGAAGCCAGACAGTAGTTATGAAAATGGCCAATGTGGGACAGCAACTATAAGGCTTTAAGCTGTATTACAAAATTCTAGAGCCAGCGCCCTTTCTCTGTGGGTCTTGTGTCTCTGTCTCTGATAGTACCAGGAGTCCTTGTATACTTAGAGACCTCTATTTTCTTTGCCAACCAATCTTTCCTCCATGAAGAGTATTACAGTTTTAGCTTTAAATTTAGGTATTTGTTCCATTTTGAGTTAATTTGTATATAATGTGTGTAGTAGTGGATCCAAATTTATTCCTTTGTAAATGGATATCCAATTGTCCCAGCAGCATTTGTTGGAAGCTGATTCTTTCCAATTAAATTGTTTGTAGTTCCCTTGCTTAAAATTGATTGACTATAAACAATCATTTTTGGATATCAGTTTTATTCCATTGATCTGTATGTCTATCTTTATGCCAATACCACACTCTCTCCATTACGGTTGCTTTGTGGTAAGTTTTGAAATTGGGAAGTGTGAGTTCACCTCCTTTGTTCTTTTTCAAGATTGTTTTGGCTGTTGTGAGTCCCTTGAGTTTCCATATGGATTTTAGGATCAGCCAATCAATTTCTACAAAGCTAGCTAGGAAGCTAGCTAGGAATCTGATAGGGCTTGTGTTGAACTTGTGTATCAGTTTTAGGAATATTGCCACTTTAAATTTAAATGCATGAACATGGAGCATCTTTCTACTTACTTAAATGTTCTTTATTTCAACAGTGTTTTACGACTTTCAGGATCTAAGTTTTACACTTCTTTTGTTAAATTTATCCCACATGTTTTATTCCTTTTGATGCTATTATAAATGAAATTATTTTCAAATTTCAAATTTACTTTCAAATCTAAGTTGTTTGTGGCAAGTGTTTTTATATATTGATCATGAGTCCTGCAACCCTACTGAACTTACTAATTTTGGTAGGTACTTAGGAATTTCTATGTAAAAGATCATGCCGTCTGGAGACAGAGATCATTCTACTTCTGCCTTTCCAATCTGAATTTCTTTAATTTAATCTTATGGCTACATTGGCTAGAATCTCTAGGACACCACTGAATAAGGGTGGTGAGAATAGTCATAGCCAAGAGAATAGTGCCGGTAAAGACGGTGATGAGGAGTAATGGCAGACAGACAGTCATGATCACAGAACATAAAAGGCAGGCTCACATCATCTGGGAACGGCTCTAGTTCTATTTTCACTAAGTAATATATTTGAAAATTCATAAAATCTTATTTGAAACTTTAAAGGATTTAAATAGTCTATGTGCTCTCCCTAAATATGGGGCGGAGGAAAGCATCTATCCTGGCATCAAGAATCTTCCAGATTCAGATCAACTGAAGCTTCACTACTCTTCATCAGTTTAGTTGTTAACTAAAGATCAGTGGGGATGGCAGGGAGTGAGACAGGAGGCCCGGTTTGGAATTCTAGTTCCACCGCCTACTGTTTGAATGATCTTGGGCATGTGACTCAATCGTCATCTATAACATGGGTATGATAATCTCTTTTTCACTGGGTTATTTTAAGCTGAGATAATGCATGTGCCAAGCATACAATAGCATTTGATAAATGTTTTCTACTCTCATGAATGTTGTTTTTAATATTAGAGAGGTGGTGAGCAATGTTCTCACTTAACAATCAGCTTTGATCTTATTATTTGTTAGCAACGAGGTTCGTTGGTGCTTTATTTTGCCTTTACCTTGCAACTAGTTGAGGAGCACAGTGGTCCTCTAACTCTCAGGGCTTAGTGCAGTATGGTTTGGGTATCTAAACCTCTTTTATGGAGCATGCAGAAAGGCAGGAAGTAGAGCAGTACAGCAGTGAAGGCAATTTGGAGTAAGATACTCCTGCACACCTGCAGTCTCACCTTTTCCATGTGCTCCTGCTATACAAACCTCCCAGCCTCTCAGCTTCTGCATCTGTAAAATGAGCAGCCACTCATAGGATGTTGTAAAGATGAAGTTAAGGTAATGGGCTAGTGCCTGGCATGTAGCAAGCACTTAGTAAGCATTCCCTAATATTAACTTTTAATATGTGGTCCTATAGAACTCCTGAATAAAGCAACATTTTATATTCTGACTCCATGGAGCTAATCTATTTTCTGTATTTTCACCCATGGGCATCATGGATGATCAGGAAGATTACCAGGTTTGCTTATTTGCTTATCATGAAATCACTAGTTTCACATTATAAAAATCATTTTCATATTTTATGACGTGACTTTTGCCCATTTCTCCACATGCCCAAGCTGACTTCAGATTTCACTGATTCTTTCTTTACCAAATTGCTTTGCTTTTGTTCTGTGTGACTGATCATTACCAAGAAGAAAGAGTATTTTCATGAGAAAACATAGAATGGATCTAAAATTCAGCCATAAAATAAACAAGTTCCAGTAGAGTTCTTGGAGAAAACTGTAAGAGGACTCCACATCATAAATGAGATGGATAGCATTTTGAGAGGGAAGAAAACACTGGGAAGAAGACTGCATCTCAGCTCAATCCTCATCCTTCTTCAGGAACTTGAACAGAATGTCCTGTGTCTAAGCTTCTGTCTATTCTTACCCACCCCACCCCGCCACTATCAGGTTCTCTTTCTTTGTCAGGGACCATGCAGGCACAGAGTCGCTGTGTGAAATGGATGGCACATCTGAAGTGGGTAATTTGAGAAGAGCTCAATAAATGTTACAAAGATAGGAGGAGGATGAAGGGAAGCCACAGTGGATGGTGCAGCACCCTGAGGCTCATAACAATAGGAAGCCTGAAAGGTCAAGGTCACTGGAACCCAGAGAACATAAACTTTATGGAGCTATGGCTTCAAATTAAGGAACACAAGCAGCCCTCACCACATTCCCCCAGAAGGAACCAGGGGAACAAACACTGTGACCTCACTTTCTTTCCTCCCTCTGATCTTCTGTCAGTGGTACCCACTGGCTGAAACCAACCAGAAGCAGAGGCAAGAGTGCCTATTGATCCACACAATCTATAATAGTATAAGGTGTAGAGAGGGGTTTGGAAGGAAGAATGGGAAAAATTCCAGCCCAAGTTTGTATGATAATTCCTACCATATAATTTATTCATTGATTTAATCCATCATCTTATACAACATGGTGGGTCTATTTGGATCAAGAAATGTACTAGGTTAAAAAAAAAGTAAAATATGTTGCCTTACTTCAAGAAAATAAGTGAGGTGAGGGAATTAATATGGCTAAAATAGTTTTAGCACAATAGTATAAATGCTGTGAAAGAAATGTGTTCAATATCTTAAGAGAACATAAAGAAAGAAAGATGAGGTGAAGAAAGACCAAGGAGTTTAAATTTGAGCGGAGCTACATGATTTCTTTACTTCTATCCCAGCCACTAGTCAACCAGAATTGGCCTCTTCCTTTGGCTGTGTATCAGATTCCTTTACTATCCACGATATCTGAAACCCCAAAGTGAAGTGTGTTCTGTGTACCTTCAGTTTGAGTGTGCAGAGAATGTAAACAATTCTCGCTCTCAGAGAACCTACTGTGTAATTCCATATTCTAATTGATGAGATTATAAAGGAATATAAAAATTTAGATCAATAACGAGTCCATCATTGGTGGTACATTAGTTCATCATTTACCTTCCATCATGGGATTACAGCTAATCTACAATGAATTTGTAATCATTTGCTACCCTCCTATTAATAAAAGTTTAATTTATTCACAGTTGACTTGGAACATCACATAAAACCTGTAAGCTATTTTCATCCTTCTATTTTTACTAGAAAGATTCCTGCCATAATCTTCTAGGATTACATGTAAAAGTTTGTTCTCTCTTGGCCATGTGTTTGTCTTCTTTGGAAAGATGTCTACTCAGGTCCTCTGCCCATTTTTAGATTGGATTATTTGGGGTTTTTTGGTGTTGAGTTGTATAAATTCTTTATATATTTTGGATACTAACTCCTTATTGGATATGTCGTTTGCAAATACCTTCTCCCATTCAGTAGGTTGCCTTGTCATTTTGTTTGTGGTTTCCTTTACCATGCAAATGAAAAGATGCTTATCATCACTAATCATCAGGGAAATGCAAATCAAAACCACAATGAGATATCACTTTGCGCGGATCAGAATGGTTTGAATAAAAAAGAAATAAGAAGTGTTGGTGAGGATGTGGAGAAAAAGGAACCCTCCTGCCCTGTTGGTGGGAATACAAATTGGCACAGCCACTGTGAAAAACAGTGTGGAGGTTCCTCAAAAAATTAGAAATAGAATTGTCATATACTACTGGGTACCTACCCAAAGAAAATGAAAACACTAATTTAAAAAGATTCATGCACCTCTTTGTTTACTGTAGCATTGTTTACAATAGCCAAGATAGGGAAGCAACCCAAGTGTCCATGGATAGATGAATGGATAAAGAAGATGTGAGATAGATATATGTGTGTGTGTGTGTGTGTGTGTACACACACATGTGTATATATATAAATCATATATATTATATATGTGTATGTATAATGGAACATTACTTAGCCATAAAAAAGAATCTTGCCATTAGCAACAACATGGGTGGACCAAGAGAGTATAATATCAAGTGAAATAAGTCAGAAAAAGACAAATACCATGTGATTCCACCCATATGTGAAATTTAAGAAAGAAAACAAATGACCAAAGGAAAAAGAGACAAGCAAAGAAACAGATTTTAAATACAGAGAACAAACTGGTCATTACCAGAGGGTTGGTGGGTAAGGGGATGGCTGAACTAGGTGAGGGGATTAAGAGTTCACCTGTTGTAATAAGCGCTGAGTGATGTATAGAATTGTTGAATCACTATATTGTACACCTGAAACTAATATGACACTGTATGTCAACTATACTTCAATAAAAAAAGTTTGGATGTATTCTCTCCAGCATAGGTTCTATCTAGGTTTAAACTACCTGATTCCTGACAATAACTTCTGTGATGTCAACCATAACAACTTTTTTCTAGATATGTCTCCTGAGGCAAGGGAAACAAAAAGAAAAACAAAAATAAATATTAGGACTACCTCAAAATAAAAAGCTTCTGGACAGTGAAGGAAACAATCAACAAAACTAAAAGGCAACTTATGGAGTAGGAGAAGATATTTGCAAATGACATACCTGATACAGAGTTAGTATCCAAAATATATAAAAATTTAAAAAGCCCAACACCCCCCAAAATGAATAATACAATTAAAAATGGGCAAAAGACATGTATAGACATTTTTCCAAAGAAGACATACAGATGGCTAACAGACACATGAAAAGATGTTCAACATCATTTATCATCAGGGAAATGCAAATCAAAACTACCATGATATACTACCTCATACCTGTCAAAATGGATAAAATCAACAACACAAGAAACAACAGGTATTGGCAAGGATATGGAGAAAGGGGAACTCTCTTGCATTGTTGGTGGGAATGCAAACTGGTGCAGACACTCTGGAAAACAGTATGGAGTTTCTTCAAAAAGTTAAAAATAGAACTATCCTACCATCCAGCAATCACACTACTAGGTATTTACCCAAAGGATACAAAAATACCAATTCAAAGAGATACATACACCCTGATATTTATAGCAACTTTATCTACAATAGCCAAATTATGGAAATAGCCCAAGGGTCCATTGATTGATGAATGGATAAAGAAGTGGTACACACACAGACACAGACAGACAGACAGACACACACACAGAGGAATATTACTCAGCCATAAAAAAGAATGAAATCGTGCCATTTGTAATGACATGGGTGAGCTAGAGAGTATTCTGCTAAGTGAAATAAGTCAGTCAGAGAAAGAAATATACCATATGATTTCGTTCATATGTGGAATTTAAGAAACAAAACAAACAAGCAAAGGGGGAAGAAAAATAGTGAGAGCCAAACTGAGAGACACTCTTAACTGTGGAGAACAAACTGATGTTTACTAGAAAGAAGGTGAGTTGGGGATGGGGGAAATAGGTGATGGGGATTAAGGTGGGTACTTGATCTGATGAGCATAGGGTGATGTATGGAAGTGATGAATTATTATACTGTACACCTGAAACTAACACTACACTGTATATTAACTAACCAGAATTTATATGAAAACTTAAAAGAATAAATTATCCAATTCCTTTCACTAGTAGAAGTGAGTCACCATTCTACTTTGGGGTACCTAGCCCTACTTCTTTTTTTATACTTCTCACACTTAGTTTGCCTGAAGATTAACCATGTAACCACAGTCATGGAATAAGATGTGTGAGATGAATCTTTCAAATTATTGAGATATGAAAACATGCTTAGCAGTGGTATTCTAATATATTTCTCAGAAGACATTAGCCCTTTAAAGAAATCCAAGGGGGACATGAATACGAAACATTTATTGGATGAGTAAACAATTTTCTAAAAATTAAAATTATTTATGCCTAACCAAAGTCTCCCTCTCCCTTTATGACTTACCAAATGTTTTATGTTAGGTGCCATGGATAGTTCTAGGCACTTCATAGGTATCCGATCATTTCATTCTTATAACAACCGTATAAAGTAGGAACTATTATCATCCACCCTTGGGGCATGGAGCACAGAAAGACTCAGTGACAGGTCTAAGACCTCACAGCTGGTCAAGAGCAGAGCCAGGATTTAAATCAGGAATCTCCCTCTAGAGTTCAAGTGTGTATCTACTGCACTCTGCTAACTACCTGGGGTTCAGTCTGAGTCCCTAAGCCTGGAAATCCATTCCCTTCCACACTCAGGTCAACATTTCATTGCAGCCTCATATGTGCTGCTCTTCGTGAACAATATGCCTCCTGTTCCTTTAGTGTGCACACTCTGAACACACCAGCATTCAACTATTTCATTTCCTCTGTTCTTGTTTTTCCCTCTGCCTTCTGCCCAAAGGGATCTTAGCAAGCCCAGCTCCCACCACGTTTCCTGCACATGGAGGCTGCCAGCTGCTGGGACACCTGCTTCCCAGGTATGCTTATTACATACACCACCCACTTGGGAATTAACCATACCGACATGAGTGACTACCCTTCTTCATTGTCTCATGTTACTAAAAAATTACTTTCATTATGTAAATATCTTATTTTCCCAAATACAGTATGAGCTTCTCAAGCTCAGGACTATGTATATAGTCCTTAGTATCCTCCACAGAGTGTGTGATGGTCAGTAAGTACTGAGGTGTTCCCTATGGATGTGAGTGCATTTGTAACTTTCAGGATGTTCAGACTGCTTTCAGGATAGCCAAAGAGTTATTCAACATAGATCTGTTTCAGTCAGATCCTCCATAACAGATCAAATTTCTCCCCTTTCATCATGGCCCAGTGCTTTTACACTCCCCTCAAAAACAACAACAACACAAAAAACAAAGGAGAAAGAAATAAAGGCTAGATTGACTTTGCCTAAAAAGAAAGAAAGCAATATTTCTGAAGCACTATCTTTTAAAAATATTCACAAAAACCTTGAAGCAGGTGTTCATTGGCTCTGCTAGAAAAAAAAAGTCATTGAGGAAAATGAAGATCTTGAAGGAAGTATTCCACTGGGAACTGGTATGCTAAGAGCAGAGCTCTCTACTCAGCGGCATCAACCTTCTTGCTTCCTTCCAAGTGTCAGCCTGTGGTTGTTGGTGAACTGGAGTCCAGAGCAGTGGTTCCCAATATGGTGTGCACTAGACTCTCTTGGAGGGCTTGTTAAAACACAGATGCTGCCCTCTCCTGCCCATTTCAGGTTCACCTGGCCTGAGGTAGGCAGAGGATTTGCATTGAGAACAGGTGATGTCTGCTCTCTGAAGCCCATGCTGTCAGTATGGGGGCTACTCTTTGAGATCCTTGCTCTAGAGAAAGAGGAAGAGACTTAACATCAAGTAAAATATTGATCTCGCCTAATGTTTGTAAACTGTGTGTGTGTAAGAGTTTGTAGTTTCTACAATGAAAATGTATTTCAGCAAATCATTAGGAGCCTCTCACCCCTCATATTTAGGATAATTTTACACAAATACTTAAATATGAAGTTTCAAGAGAGCATGAATGTATGTTTGGGGGGAATATAAGAGGTAGGAAAACATCTCAAAATCCCATGTGTCACAAGTTTTAACAATATTCATGGCCTTTTTATTTAGTAATTCCACTTACAGGGCTTGGACTTTATCTCAAGGAAATAGTCAGAGATGCTTGGAAAAATTTGTGTTCAATGATGTTCATTGAAGCGTCATTTTCGTAGCCCCAAACTAAAAACTAAGTACTTAAAAATGTAAAATTGATTAAACATGATGTGATACAGCCATATGAGGAAGTAAGATACAGCTGTTAAGAATTAGTCATCTAAGAATATAGGAAGATAAGGAGGTCAGTTTATAATTCCATGAAGCAAAAAAGTAGACCATAAAATAGCATGTAAAGTATCACATATACTTACAAGTACTTATTTCTAGGGGGCCATTTGTGTAGTGGGTACCTCTGGGTGATTACAAATTTTCCTAACTAGTTTCTAGAATATTCTAACATTTTCTAAATTTCCTTCAAAGAACATGCTTTATTTTTATAACTAGAATGTGTCCCAATAAATGGTTTGAGTATTTTTGAGCAACCTGTAAAGCAGTGAATTTGAATTTTTCAGAAGCAGAAACACTGCCGTGGAGATGCATATTGTAGCAGTTAATAATTCTTGAGTGCTAACCTCATGCTAGAGGTAATACATAGTATCTCTTTATAATTCTCACATTATAATAATATGTGTAATCCAATAATGTTATTCTGAAACACTCTATTTCTACTCTATTTCTAGAGTGTGTTTGTGCATGCATAAACATATGTATGTAATAAAACCTGTTCTTATTCTGTATCTGATGGTACTGAAGTACATAACGGTGCAGGGGAGACAACACTCAAGGGACAATCTGTTGATCAAGGTTGTAACTTCAAGGGGCAGAGAGAAATACTAGTTTTGGGTATGTCTTTGATGACTACCTTTTCTCACCACTTCTATCGGGTAAGCTTCCTATCAAAGGACTTTGGCCAGGCTGCCTCTCCTTATCTCCTTCAGTGTAGGTATACTATCTCTTTTGTAGCTCCATGCCCCCTGGACAACTACACAATTCCTTCACTTTTGGTCTCCTGCTATTGCTCTGGTTTTCCTGATTCTCTTTACACCTAGCCCTCTGCTCCCTGCCCGCCCCATGCTGGGTCATTGGCATGGATCTCTTCTTTGTGGCTGTCAGCCAGTTTCCTCTTTCATTCTCCATGCCTTTGACAAGGCTTAGACTAGATAGCTTCATCAGAGTATCAGGCATTCTCACCATATTTAAAGGCTTCCTGAAATCCTAACCTTTTCATGAATCATAACACCTGGCATTCGGTAGGCGTTCATTCATTCTTAAAGAATGTTGATTCCCTCCACACTAGAAATGCAACAGTGATTTCTGCCATATGAGACTCCGACATATACTGAGCACACACAGAAAATTCACGCCCAGTAAACCTTGTATAGGCTACTCTCACTCTAGAATCTTTGACTGAGCCTATACTAACCTGAGAACCAACTTTAGGATTCCTTTAAAAGAAAGTGTCTGTTTAAAAACATACCTTAATGAGGATGCTGGTCTTAAAACATGTCCCCAAATTATTTGACACTTTTCCTGTCGAGGAAGGTGGGATCAGTGTTCCAGCCCATTGAACCTGGGTTCTGTATTTGCCTGTCGAATGGAATATGGAGAAAATGATGCCACGTCACTATGTAAATTTAGGCCTCGAGAACTGGCAACATCTGCCACTGTCTGTTGAGATACTCATTGTTGGAACTCAGCCACCATGTTTTGAAGAAGCCCAAGCAGCCCCTGGAAAGGGCAGGCTGAATAGCATCAGCTTTCCAGTCATGTGAGTAAGCCATTTGGGAGGTAGATTCTCTGGTCCTTAGTTGAGCTGCTGGGTAGAGCAGATCCCCCAGACCTTCCATGCTGAGCCCCACCCAAATTACAGATTCATGAGTTTAAGAGATGGTTTTTTAACAATGGATGTACTTAGTTATGAGGGTGAGGTCTTCTGCACATATTGTAGTGGGCTTGCATTAGTGGGGCTCCTGTAGGTGGCTAAATGCCTCTGTGTAAGAACTAAGAGGCTATTGGACAATTCTAAGGCAGCAAGCTAAGGAACAGAGGAGGCAGAGGATGGAGGGAGGGAGAGGGCTGTAGCAACAGGGAGAGTGGCTGATGCACAAATGAACTCAAAAGCCTGTGAACTTATCTAGCGCCAGAGATGCCAGAGATGATCTAGAACAGGGATATCCGTGGTTCAGGTTTAAGGTATTTGCTAAGGCTGCTGGCTGCCATGAGAGGGAGCATCTGCTAATCTCCATCCCATGCACCATAAACCTTCTGCCCGTTCCTGCTGTACTAGTTTCGAGTCTGGAATACTCAGGATTCAATGAGTGTACGGCCTTAAAGCCTACACGGCGATGCTGTGCCAAGTAACACTGAACACTTGAAGCAAAATCTCCAGTGCAATTTGAGAAGTCACTGGAAACAAGTGCCGGAAGCCAGAGGTGACTCAGGAAAACATAAGGTTTGTAACTGTCCTCCACTCGTTCTCGCTCCATAACCCCCAGCCCCTGGACATATGTGAGGGATCCGCAATGTCTCTCTTTGTGGAATGTGGACTCAAGTCTTTGGGGGGCTTTGATCTTAATGTTTATAGTCACTTCGGTTGACTAACGGTTGACTTATGGAACACAAGCTACAGCATTGATTCTCGCCATGCTCCGGGTCTCCGAAAAGTGTGCCTCTAATATTTGTGCTTTGAGGGGCATAAGCACAATTATTTTCCTGGGCCTCTGAGTGGGCCCTCAGGGACACTTGTCTAGGTTGGTCTCTGGTGTCACCAGAACATCACACCCCTTGGCAGGCGCTCCTCACAATGCTGCTTGATGATGCAAGCAGTTCGAGTCCTTCAGTTGGTCGGTCAGGTGAAATACCCTGGTACAGGGAAAGACTCATGCCAGACTTTCGAGCCCTACAACCGTAAGATAACAGATTTGTGTTGTCTGAAGCCACGATGCTTCTGCTTACCTCAGCAATGGAAAACTGATACAACCTGGCTGTGAACCATTACAACAGAGGATTTTAGTTAAGTGGAGGATTTAAATTAGAATACAGAAGAAAGTCAAATTGTCCACCGCTTGGTTTTTTGAGTCAAAATAGAGACAAACAGTGCATATTTTCTTTGCAGTTGCTTTTACTGGAAAAACAACAACAACAAAACATTTTTTTCCCCAAAGAGTCAAAATAAAAGACCATTACACAAGATTGCACAATCACTTATGAATGCCACAGTTAAAGGTAAGTAGGCCAGTCTCACAGAGTCCTTTTCTAAGTAGTTTTCTCCTTCAGCATTACACCGAGAATGTAATTCTCAGAGCTGCTGGGCTGATTTCACAGTCCCATTGGCCAAGCTCACTGTATCTTCTAATTGAATCAGACCTCAGGTAGGAACATTTCCACCAAGACTTCTGTCTTGAGAGCAGTTTTAATGTTCACATTCTTTCCATTTACCTCTGGCTTTTTTCATAGGCAGAGGTACAATTCGGCATTACCCAATGTCTTTCATCATTTACCACATGATTTCCTCTCCTCTGCTTGGGACATAACTTCCACAGTCTTCACATTCTTTTCCACCACCACGGCCTTTTACTATACAATAATATGACTTACATGTAAATATAGAAACCTATAACCTCAAAGAGGGAGAAAAAGAAAGGACCACCTGCTAGAACAGAGATCCAGGTACGATAAGTAATTTCAGGGGTCCTGGCAAGGACTCTGCCATTAACAATAGCTTATAAAAAGCAATTGTGAAACTTAAAAAAAGAAATCAAATTAGATGTGGAGTGTGTGTGTGTGTGTGTGTGTGTGTGTGTATGTTGTTCTGCACCATTTTGAAGTAAATAGGAATAAATCTAATAATACGCTTTCGTGGCAACACGAAACAAGAATGTTAACAGCTTACAAACACTGCTGGGAACCCTTAGTTCTCTTCTGAGACACGGGGCATACAAATGAGTCCAATTTGCAGAATCTTCCTCTGGGCCTTGTAGTCACAAGAGCCTCAGCTGGATGTGCTTTCCTTCCAAAGAACCAGAGGATGCTATTCTGATTAGATTCAAACTCAAGGTACAATTTAGCAAATGCTACATGCTTTATTAATGATTTTATGCACCTGTGAGGTCTACTTAGGACCCAGAAGTTAGGTAAGAATATAGAAACAGTCTCTTGAAAATATATATATCAAAGCTATCTGTATATCCTCTCAGAAATTATGAAAAAGCCTAACGTAGTTTATGAATTTGATTTTTATAAGTAGTTCTCTAAAACAAGCCTACACATAATTTTTCCCCTCAACAGTACTGATAAAATACAGGGCACCTTTTTCTTTCAAGTATTTGGGTAAAATAGTATACCCTGAGAATTTGGGGTGCAAACCTACACCTTGTAAACTGTAGAATGAAACTCCTCAGCACCACGTAGGAAAATGTATACCATGATAGTTTTTAAACACAGAGACTATTACTGAATGTGTTTTTTTGTGCACATATATATATACTTATCATGAGATTATAGTCAATCTACTTAAGAATTAACACTGTCCTGCAGTCCAAAGTATAATTTCAGGTAGCATGAGCATTCAGTTTATAGCAAACACAGACTCCCACTTCTATGAAGTATGAAAACCATTAAAATGCATGATATCTCTTTAAGAGGCAAGAATGATGAAGTCAAATCTGAAATTAAGAAATTTATATCACTAGATAGTTCTTAGTGTTATAAGAATGAATTTGAAACGTGCGCTAACATGTGAGATTTGTCATAAAGCTGTCCAAGTGTAATTTGGTTTAGCTTCTTTACTCAGTGGATGTAGAGAGCTGCATATACGCCAACGTATAAAGACATATACAGACATACAGATAGACTATAAAGTCACTAACGGCGTATTTGGGCTTCATTTAATCCTGAGGGCAATTTCAGTGAGCGCTCTTAAGAAAAGATATTCCAGGGGATTAAAGTTTTCATACGGGTTACAAATGTGTTCAGTTTACCAGAAATAACTCAAATGGAGTCCATTTCAACCTGACCATTTAACCAACAGGGGGAAAGAGGCCATGGGTCAAGGTTTCTGCAGACAATGCCCCACGGTTCCTCTGGAAAACTGAGTTGCACATGTAACCTTGATATATAACCTTGAGAGGAAATGGCAAAACCAGACTCTACAATTCTGTTTCAACTCCAGTTTGAGGCACTATTTAGGAAACGCTACATGTGTTATCTGTGGTTTTGTGTATACAAAACAAAAAGCGTAGTTCAGCACCTAAAGGGACAGTGTCAGGGTAATAGCTTGATGGATAAGAAGGCTTCATAGACTCTTATTTTATTCCACTTAACTTCTGTTGAAATTGGAAGGGTACAACCACTTCATTCAAATACCAAGGCAACCTCAGGAAATAATAAAACACTGAAAATAAGGATTTAGATTTACCTTGTGTCTTTAAACATGATCCTCCCCATCACTTGAGGTAGTAAATGGCCAGCAGTGCTTGTTTGGGTTTTTTGGTTTGATGAAAGAGAGAACCATAAAATTATCAATAAACAATGTGGTATTCCTAGAATATTATTTTTAAAGTTAGAGTTATAACCCCTTGGACATTTCCTATGTCCTCGACAGCTTCTTAGAGGATGTGGCCTCTCTGGTATTTTCTATACTAGTTTCTCCTAGTTTCTGTACTAGTTTACCTCAATGTGAGAACTGAAGGCTCAGATCTGCTGGTGATAAATAAGGATTAACAGCTTCTGGGATCCCCAGGCCCTTGGTAGGTAAGAACTCTACCACATCGGCTAGGGAAAGAAAGGTCTCTTTTTGAAGACCTGGCAAGCAGCTGACTACTCAGTATGATCACGGATGACAATTCCCTCAATATGAGCATGATCAACCTTTTCCTAAAGATCACACATGGTTTTAAAACAGTCCTGTCAATTCTGGTACTGTCTCCACCCGATTCCTCAGTCAGTTTTGCCAGATGTGTTCAAATACTTGAGAATTCATGGTGCTGCTTTGAGTATTACACGTTGGAGATCTTTGAAATTGATCGCACCTTCTTCGTTTAATATTAAGTGACCTTATACCCAGCCAGTCTCTACAGGAAATGAGGAACGGCTGATGCTGTAAGAGCTCTCCAGTGGTGAAAAATGAAGTCAGTTCTGGGGTGAAGCTGCTGCTCTACCTAGGTGAGAAGACCTCTGTGGCCAAGGACTAAGGCTTTTTTCAATACAGGACAAGGGCATCTTATCTATGCACAGAGGCTGTTTTATATTTTGCACTTCATTTCGTCACGTATCAGGGCATTAATTGAATTGTGACCAGAGCTGACTACGCCTGCCTCGGCCCTTTTCTTCTACCCAACAGTATTTCTTTTTGGAGCAAGATCCCTTTAAGAAAGGCCCTAAAAGTGAAATCAAGTTATTTTTCCGAAAGGAGATTGATATAGGAAGCCTAACTACAAAGTAATGAGATTATATAAATCATACAAAAACCAGTCTTGGGTTTTTACTCACATCTTCAGTTGTGAGTAGCAGAAAATGCAGTGGTTTTGAGAAAAAAAATGTTTTTTAAATTTTTTTAAATTTTAAGCAGAAACCAAAGGCTGATGATCATTAAAATCAAAATAAGGATCTAAAAGAAATTTACCAGGATGCGTTGTCTTCGAATAAATAAATAGATAAGATGAGATTCCTTAAAGAAAGTCTGGGAGAACCTTCAAGTTATTCTCTCTTTAAAAATAAGAAATATTCTAATGTGTCATTTGTTGAATATATGTTGACACACTTATTAATGATGATGATCTAAATATTTATCTGTTCAATCAACTCAAGACTGTGAACACTCACTAAAATAACCTTCAGAATTGAGTTACAACTGAGACAGTATTGAAAGTCGCTGAAAGATTCTGTGATTTGGATTCTCGATGCATCGTAAGCCCATAAAGAGCAAGTGATACAGTTCTAGTCCTTGCTCTCGGTATGGCGGGGGCTGGAGAGAATCAGGACCACTGAATCAATGTGCATTCCACTCTGCCGCCCGCCCCAAACAGACCACTCCTCGGGCTCCAAATAATCAGTGAGAGAGGGACATGCAACTACAGAGGGAGGGAAGACCAAAAAAGGCTATCTACTCATAACAAAGTTTGGATTCCTAGAGGAAAAGAGGTATTTCATACCTTTCTGAGACTAAGAACTTAATTTTAAACACAATCACTGGCTCTTCAGTGTTTCGAGCCATTCTGTGTGAAGGCAACAAGGTGTGTTAAAACCACTAGTTTTCACAATCACATTTGAAATCATGCTAAACCCAATAAAAGAACATGTAGAACGTAACCGAGGGAATGACTAGGCTTGGCTGGTATAGGATTCAAAATGCAGACCCCTTGTATTTAAAATCGAACATGTGTTCCAACTCTGCCATCTAATCCTCACATATTCCAAGAAGCTCTAAGAAGAACTGTGATCCAAATTATTGACTGCCGGCGCGCTTTACAAAAGAACCAAACTCATTCTGTCGTGTGTTTTGACTGAACTACGAGAATGCTGAAGGGATGATTTGCCTAGTCATGAGTACAGGAGGGAAAGAGGAAGAGAGTTTGTCTTCTGTATTAAAGTATAAAAAGAAATCCTTTTACAGGGGAAAAACTGCAACAATTCACTCAGCTTAGTAACACCAAAATAACACAAACTGTCTTAACAGGGTTGTTCAGGAAAATATAGAAACTTACACACTTGGTTTATAAGAAGCAAAACCTAAGAATAACACATGTAGAGGAAGTTTTTCAGCTGAATTCTTAGTGTTGTTACGACGCAACCTTCCGATTATAGAACAGTCCATCTTCTGTCTTGCTCCTGTAGACAAACATAGTCAAAGAAAAGATCATTAGTTCTAAAAGTAAATCGCACTTTTCAAGAAGCAAGAAAAATGTCAAGATACATTTTATTTAACTATTTGGCTAATCTCAACATTACTAATGATGTTCACATTTTCATATGTGTTTGGCAAACGTGTTTCTGAACTTGCTTAGACATTATATTGACTTTAGGAAAGTACTCAGAGTGGAACCTCTCTTTGGAACTTGAATTAGATTCAAGCAACTGCTTGAAAATGATTGTAGAGTTAAATGTTTAGTTTCATTGAAATCATCCCTAGCAGAGATAAAACAGTGTAATAGATATGTTCCTAAAGCACGTAGAAATTATATTTAAGCTAAAGAGAAATATCTGAAATTTACCATGAGTTAGTAATCTAGTTAAGGGAGTAAACTCTATGCTGGGAATTCTTTTTTTTTTTTTTAAGATTTAATTTAATTAATTTATTTATTTGACAGAGAGAGAGAGAGAGAGATCGAGAACACAAGCAGGCAGAGCAGCAGGCAGAGACAGAGGGGGAAGCAGATTCCCTGCTGAGAGGAGAGCCAGATGTGGGGCTCGATCCCAGGACCCTGAGACCATGACCTGAGCTGAAGGTAGAGGTTTAACCCACTGAGCCACCCAGGCACCTCTATATACTGGGAATTCTTAAAAGTGAATGATCACTACTTAAATTGTGTAGGATTTTGTACACTGCATTTTGATTAAAATGAGATATTCTGGGGCGCCTGGGTGGCTCAGTGGGTTAAAGCCTCTGCCTTTGGCTCAGTCATGATCCCAGGGTCCTGGGATCGAGCCCCGCATTGGGCTCTCTGCTTGGCAGGAAGCCTGCTTCTTCCTTTCTCTCTGCCTGCCTCTCTGCCTACTTGTGATGTCTGTCAAATAAATAAATAAAATCTTTTTAAAAAATGAAATACACAGATTAGAGCCTAAAACTTAGTTAAATCCATTCTAATACAAGCATTGACAAGTTCAAAGGCCTCCTGAAAATGAGCCCTTTCTGTAGATCTCTCTCTATATATATCTACTAACACTTTGCCTAAAAAACATTTGAAAGTTGATATTTGAACACAATATTATGAAGATAGAAACAGACTTTCCTACGTAATATTTGTTAGGGATTAAGAGGACTCTATCATGTGAAAAATAATTTCTGAGAAGTATCAAATAACAGCTATCTAATCAATCATATGCAATCAGAGTAGCTTGGCAAGGGATATTTTAATCCTGTCATCTAAAAAATTGACCTGTGTTAACTATATAAGAAAAAAAGTCTATAAGAATAATTTTGATTATTGGGACACCTGGGAGGCTCAGTGAGTTACCTGTGTGCCTTCAGCTCAGGTCATGATCCCAGGGTGGTGGGATTGAGCCCTGAGCCCCACTGGGGCTCCTTGTTCAGTGGGGATCCTGCTTCTCCCTCTCCTTCTGCCCCTCCCCACCATGCTGTCTTTCAGACAGGTGCCCTCTCTCTCAAATAAATAAATAAAATCTTTAAAAAGAGAATAATTAATTTAATGCAATTCTTATCAAAGTACTATCCATTTTTTTCAAAGAAATGGAACAAATAATCCTAAAATTTATATGGAACCAGAAAAGACCTCGAATAGCCAAAGGAATATTGAAAAAGAAAGCCAAAGTCGGTGGCATCACAATTCCAGACTTCAAGCTCTATTACAAAGCTGTCATCATCGAGACAGCATGATACTGGCACAAAAACAGACACATAGGTCAATGGATAGAGAGAGAGCCCAGAAATAGACCCTCAACTCTATGGTCAACTAATCTTCGACAAAGCAGGAAAGAATGTCCAATGGAAAAAAGACAGCCTCTTCAATAAATGGTGTTGGGAAAATTGGACAGCCACATGCAGAAAAATGAAATTGGACCATTTCCTTACACCACACATGAAAATAGACTCAAAATGGATGAAGGACCTCAATGTGAGAAAGGAATCCATCAAAATCCTCAAGGAGAACACAGGCAGCAACCTCTTCGACCTCAGCCGCAGCAACATCTTCTTAGGAACATCGCCAAAGGCAAGGGAAGCAAGGGCAAAAATGAACTATTGGGATTTTATCAAGATCAAAAGCTTTTGTATAGCAAAGGAAACAGTTAACAAAACCAAAAGACAACTGACAGAATGGGAGAAGATATTTGCAAACGACATATCAGATAAAGGGCTAGTGTCCAAAATCTATAAAGAACTTAGCAAACTGAACACCCAAAGAACAAATAATCCAATTGAGAAATGGCCAGAAGACATGAACAGACATTTCTGCCAAGAAGACATCCAGATGGCCAACAGACACATGAAAAAGTGCTCCATATCACTCGGCATCAGGGAAATACAAATCAAAACCACAATGAGATATCACCTCACACCAGTCAGAATGGCTAAAATTAACAAGTCAGGAAATGACAGATGCTGGCCAGGATGCGGAGAAAGGGGAACCCTCCTACACTGTTGGTGGGAATGCAAACTGGTGCAACCACTCTGGAAAACAGCATGGAGGTTCCTCAAAATGTTGAAAATAGAACTACCCTCTGACCCAGCAATTGCACTACTGGGTATTTACCCTAAAGATACAAACGTAGTGATCCGAAGTGGCACGTGCACCTGAATGTTTATAGCAGCAATGTCTACAATAGCCAAACTATGGAAAGAACCTAGATGTCCATCAACAGATGAATGGATAAAGAAGATGTGGTATATATACACAATGGAATACTATGCAGCCATCAAAAGAAATGAAATCTTGCCATTTGCGATGACGTGGATGGAACTAGAGGGTATCATGCTTAGCGAAATAAGTCAGTCGGAGAAGGACAACTATCATATGATCTCCCTGATATGAGGGAGAGGAGATGCAACATGGGGGGTTAAGGGGGTAGGAGAAGAGTAAATGAAACAAGATGGGATTGGGAGGGAGACAAACCATAAGTGACTCTTAATCTCACAAAACAAACCGAGGGTTGATGGGGGGAGGGGGGTTGGGGGGTGGGGTTATGGACATTGGGGAGGGTATGTGCTATGGTGAGTGCTAAAAAAAAAAAAGAATAATTATGATTTCATGGGTATATATCTCATGTTCGTTTATTTTATTCTTCTACGTTTTATGTATTGAGGAATGACCTTCAAGATAAAAGGGGCTGTCGTAGGTCTGGAGACGTCTCATTTGCTAAATTTAAGTTTTTGAACCTTGGGACCTATAAAGGAGCAACAGGAAAGGAAAATATAACTACAAGGGGAGAAGAAGAAAATAGAAGACTAAGAAGAATAATTTCAGATTCAAGGACCCAACGATCTGACAACAGCTCAGGCTGAGTCCATCACGGGGCAAGATTTTGTGAAGCTTCCCTGAGCAGGGTGAGAAGGACACAGGTGGTAGTGGGGGCGGGGGAGGGGAAGGGGCTTCCAGACAGTGGTGGAGTGGGTTGGGAGGTAAACTACAGGATGGTGAGAACAGTCTGAGAAATGAAGGACGAATCTGTTTATACAATCTACTGGGATCATTTTTAGGGAATCACAGTCTGGATACTGCCTTTTCCTTCATTCACAGGACACGGGTTCTGTCTACATTAACTTCCAAGGAATTTTACTTGAAATTTTGAAAATAATAAAGTTGCCCCGACTTCTATTAAGGATGAAATAACAAGACCCACCAGTTTAACCTATCCGAGGATCATGAAGAAGTCAGTAAAGATGAGAGGGGTGATGACACTGTGTCACCAGGCAGTTGGGCCTCGATGACTTCCCATGATTATAGGACCAGAACATGACAGAGCTCAGCAGGGATGCTGGGTCAGATTTTCCCTTGCTCCACACAG
The DNA here is from genome assembly GCF_010015895.1 of Lontra canadensis. Lineage (NCBI taxonomy): Eukaryota > Metazoa > Chordata > Mammalia > Carnivora > Mustelidae > Lontra > Lontra canadensis. The sequence goes on along the minus strand of NW_022630995.1, from coordinate 106,062,732 downwards.
ACCTGTGCCCAGACACAGAGGAAAATCTCTACATGCAGCTGGCAAACGATATCCAGAGTTGTATAACATTCTGGAAGGTCTTGGTCCTAGAGTACCCTGACCCACAGCCAACTGGTCTGCCCCTTAAGATAAGCCAGCTCAAAGGGGACCACAGGGCTGAGGGCACAGCCTTCAGTTGAAGCAAATATAAAGCAATCCTGGACGCAGGCCCCTGATGGCACCCTGGAAATCTGCCTAGATAAGGGCCAATTTTCTTCTCTGGTAAGGGCCCCTCAGGATTCTTAAAGGATTCTGAGGCATTTAGGAAGTTCACAGCTGTTTGCTATGTCCTTTGTAATGTTTTTAGAACTCAATCTTCAAAACACTCCTGCAAGTTATTTCCATTTTACAGTTGAAGAGACCAAGGCCAGAGAGGAAAAGTCACTTGTCCAAAGTAATATGAGCATTAGAATTTGAGCCAGAGCTGCCCGACTTCAAGGTGCATACACTTGGCCTTTAGTCAAAGCCCTACAGCTCTCCTTCAACTACAGTGCATGAAGCCATTCCACTTACTTGGACATGCCACACCGCCCCCTCGCCACATATCACAGTTACCTCCATTCCCCCACCCACTGGGCACCACAGCCACCCCTGGAAGCTCTGAACCTGCCTTGAATTCTCTTTGAGGCATAAGATGTTCGAATAACTAAGGATGGAGAACACGGAGACTTAGTATCTGCTAGATCTTGCCAGATTCAGGGTCGGTTTGTTACCTGATTCTCTTCCCTGTTTTCCCAGGGAAGGAAACAGGGACACTTTGCCATAAGAAACTGAGGCCTGGAGGCCAGAGAGCAAAAAAAGCAGGCACAGAGGGGTCACCCGGGAGAGCATGGGCCAGGGAGCTGGAAGGGCCTGGACTGCAGCTGATCTGTTCATCTGGGAGAGGTGATTTTTTCATGGGTCAAACAGGAATTAGAAATAGTACCACCTTATTTTAAGAATCAAATGGCGTGATATTAAGGCTTGATAGGTAATAAGTGATTAATCCCCAGTAGCTATTACTTTTCATTTATTATTAATTTTATAGACGGCAGAGAAGAAAATATAAAGGCAATCCAATGGCAGAGAAAGGTACAAAAGAATAAGCTGGAGGGAAGCTACAATCCAGGAAAAGAAAAAGAGAGAAAAGGCAAAGAAGACATTAGGAAGATAATAAAAGAGCAGCCACAGATAATCAGTGAGAGAGGAAGCCACAGCTAAGTGAGGGGAAAAGCAGAAACAAAGTGATTCAGGAATATAATTATCAAATGCACTAGAAATGAAGAGTCACGCTGCACTGTAGCCGGCAGCCCTACCCCCCGCCTCCGGCACAGAGCTGCAGAGAACGTGCAGGTGGGGCAGCAGACCGCAGCCTCCTGTCCTTCAGGCCATGCAGTGGGTGATGAAAACCCACCGAGGAAAAGAAAAGGTGAACACGGGAAGAAGCAGCTGGAGCATCACACTAAAGCAGCAAAAGTGGATGGGAAAACGGAGACCCTGAAAGGGACTGAAATCACCAAAGAAGCAAAAAAAAAAAAAAAAAAAAAAAAAAAAGGGCAGTGAAAATTAAATTCCTAAGCCAATGGTCAGGGAAGAAAGGGATGGGGAGTGAACAGGTGAGACAGACACCAGGAGGGAGGGCCACCAGAGAAGAGTGGCCTTAGAGAGAAAAAGAGGAGGCAAAAATGGAGAGCCTGAAGGAAGCTAGCTGGGAAGAGATTCTGGTAGAGGATAATTGGGGTTTCGAGTCCCAACTCTGCCTTCAGGGACACTGTGATATAAAAATGGTCACTTAACCTCTCTGAGCCCCAATTTCCTCCTGAAATTTTATTTTATTTTTAATTTAATTTTATTTAAATTCAATTAGCCAACATATAGTACATCATTCGTGTGTGATGTAGAGGTGAATGATTCATCAGTTGTGCGTAACACCCAGTGATCATCACATCACGTGCCCTCCTTATGTCCATTACCCAGTTACCCCAGCCGCTCACCCTCCTCCCTTCCAGAATCTGAATGCAAGGGACAGGGTTTGATGATCTGAGGAGTCCTTGAGGGCTGCCTCTGCTCCCAGCCCCACTCTCTTTCCACTTCAGCTGCTGCTGTGTGGGGCTCCATTGAGGGGCAGAAAGAACCCGGTGGAAGTGAGGAGGAGAGAGAGACCAACGTGTAGGAGCAATGTAAAGCACACTCAGAAATGAAAAGACAAATGGATCAAGTCTTACAGGGAAAAAATCAGACATTCAGTAAAACGAAACAACTGTGTGACCCTCTGTGGTGCAGGAGTGGTACCCATTTATGTTTTCTTTTGGAGCACCTGGGTGGTTCAGTCCGTTGGGCAGCTGACTTTGACTAAGGTCACAATCCCAGGGTCCTGGAATCGAGCCCCTGCATCGGGTTCCCTGCTCAAAAGGGAACCTTTTTCTCCCTTTCCCTCTCCCCCTACTTGGGCATGCTCTCTCTCAAATGAAGAAATAAAAAAAAGTTTCCTTTTGTTATTATCACATATTTATTTTATCTTTATGCCCTGCAAATGGCATTGGTGATCAAGTCTCAATGAATGTTTTAAAACAAAAATACAGGTTGGGGGGGCGCCTGGGTGGCTCAGTGGGTTAAAGCCTCTGCCTTGGGCTCAGGTCATTGTTGGGTCCGTAATCAAAGGAGTGAGACTGATACAAAGCAAAGGTCAAGCAAAGCTTTATTTCGCGCCAAGCATCAAGAATCAAACCGACCATTAGGGGCCGCCTCTTACGGAGAGGGCGACCACCCCCAGGCTCACAGACTAACTTTTATAGAGCAGAGGCCATGTGGTTGAGCCTGGCCACACACTGGTGGCCAATGAGATTGCAACACACAGAGAAAGCTGCAGTCATGCTAGGTCCCACACGGGTGGCCAAGTGAATTACAGTTCACCCCATAGTAGCTATTTGAACTAGCCTATCACCTTGGTCAGAATTGGCGCCCAAAAGGCGCCTAAAAGGCCGGGCCCACGCTAGTACTTGGGGCAGTACGAGTGCCCCACTGATTGGATGTCGCCACCTGACCCGACTCATCCCTGCATTAGGGCTGTTATCTCCACCTGACCTGACCCGCCCTCGTATTTGGGCTCTGTTATCAGGGACTGGTCGACCACATTCTACTGGTTTGCCGGACTTGCTTTTAAATAAGTTCCATGGCGGGAGGGGGGGCAGGGTCAGTTTAAGTTTTACTGCATAAACAACAAAATGGCTGTTCACCCGAGGTGGAGGCGCTCTGGCTCAATAGGCCCTGACAGTCATGATCCCAGCGTCCTGGGATCGAGCCCCGCATCAGGCTCTCTGCTCGGGGAGCCGGGGGAGCCTGCTTCCTCCTTTCTCTGTCTCTGCCTGCCTCTCTGCCTGCTTGTGATCTCTGTCTGTCAGATAAAGAAATAAAATCTTAAAAAAACAAACAAACAAACAAACCCAAAATACGTTATCAAAGTGGGTGGGCAGGAAAAATCGTGAATGTGAATATGTTGGGGAAGGAAAAATACAGCTACGTGTATTGAATGACAGAAAGCTCAACCAAAACCAATCTTATCAGAAAAAGCATCAAAGATTCTGTGGAAAAGGGACTTTCAACGCAGAAGTCAACGAACGACAAACCGGTGTGCCCAGCACATTGGTGTGTCATGCCCAGGCTCCTGCTGTGACTCCGGGCCGCTGGGTCACGGGCTGTGAACTGCTCCATCCATTGACCACAATGTGCGACTTCATTACTAAGGAAGGATAAAGGAAGCAATATTGCTAATTATCCTCTTAGCTGGGCTGTGATCTGGCCAAGTTTGAGAAGTGGACCACAGGAAGGCAAGAAGCAGCGAGACCCACCTGTGAGAGCTGAACCACAGGGAAATTCATAACCTAACCATGAGCGAGCAAGCACGGCAGCTGGTTATGCTCCGGGAGACAGGGGCAGAAAGCAAAGCTCCCTGTTACAACGTGCAGCTAAAAATAGGCGATGAAATACTTATTATTTGAGCTGGAAGAAATCTTAAAGGTTAAGATAGGACTTGAATCCTGGGATCGCAGTTCTGTGCGTACGGGTCTGTGTGGCCTCCTGCTGGCATGTGGGCTCTTGGTGTGTGACACCAGGTCACACGTGGGTTGACATCCTCGCCGCAGAGTACATTGTGACTGGTGGAGTGTAAAAATGTAATTTGTGTTCTTTGGATGAGTGAGGGATGAGTGCATTTCGTTAGAACATTAATTTTGTACACAAGTCCAGAGAGACACAGAGGGGAGCCCAGGTGTGCTGGCTGTCACAGTGCAGAGCTCATTATGCTCTCTGCCATCCTTCCCTGGCTCCAGGCCTCCTATCAAGGAGCTTGCAGTGTGGCCCGGGAGCCAAGAGCCCCTTCTGCAGGTGCTGGCTTATCTCATTCCCTGGGGATTGTGACAAAGCCATTCCATTCTAAGCCCTAGTTTTCTTCTCTGTGAAATGTTGTGATTGCATCAAATCACTGGTGTGACTTCTTAGTAGAAAGGGGCACATAAACTCCTACCCTACCTCAAGGAATATCTCTGAAGTCAGTCTGGTTTTCAAAGGAAATCATGAACCGAAACCAGCTCCCAAGTCTTCTCACCCTGACCATCTATATGAGAGTATCGTTGATCAATGAGTGTGTAGAGTGTAATTGTTTTTTATATATCCGAGCAATGTTTCCAATCTTTTGCCCACAAGAGAAAGAACTGCACACTTTTTTTAAAATGATCTTTCTTTGGAAAGCAGTATCAAACTCTCAGGAAGGTGAGTTTTGAAGGATTTTAGTTATCTGAGTTTGGATGGTAGATTTTTGCTTGTACACAAAATGCTAATTGTTAGTTCCTGACCAGTCTTCCTAGTTGAGAAGCCAGCTTTTGTACTTCTATCTTTAGGGCCATAGACCAAAATAAAAGACTATGCTTTCAAAGGGGAAAAACTTAAAAAAAAAAATTACTGTTCAAATTTTGAACATTCAAAATTCAGATTTATATTTGTGTCTGACGGCAACAACTCCATGCTTAATCTCTCCAGACTCAGCAGACAGGAGAAAAGCCAAAAGCAGCTGCTAGAGGGACGGCATACAAGTGTGTGCCTGGCTGCTCCCTCCTCTGTGCCCTGTCCTCTCTTCCCCTTGCTTCTGCACCTCCACAGCTCACACAAAGGCCTCACAGGATTAGCTACCCCAAAATAGCTTTAGGTAAACATACCACCTGTCTGGAAGATTATAATATTTTTGTTGAGAGGCTACTCTTTTCTTCCTGCAGGACTAAGTGTCTAATTCTGAGCGTCTTTCAATGCATATTGGATTTTTTTTTTTTTTACATTGTATAAAACATGCATTATATATCTTTAGTCCCCACAACCCCTCTTTGTGATTTCGGTTGCAAACTCTTAGAGAAGAAGATTTCGAATTATCTGTTTCTAGAGTGCAAGGAAAATGAGGCTTGGGCTCCCACCTGAATTTCTAGAGCAAAACCCAGGGATTTTTGAACAGTGGCCTAATGTCTAGAAGTCTAATAAACATAATGCACCGTAATAGTCCCTGAATTTGGAAAAGGTTTTATACTTTAAAATATATTCTGATGTCATCTGACATTTAGATAAATTTTGAGGAGTAGATACTATCGACACAAGTGTCATGAGTGCTAGAGAATGTGTGTGCCCAAGAACACACCACTGGTGAGAAAACCAAGCTGTGTCTCTAATCCAGTGACCCCACTTCCTAATTTAAGGCTCTTTCATTGCACAAAGAAACAATGTTCTTCTGTTCCTTTCAGATCAGAAAAGAACTCCATCTCCCTTCTTGGTTCAGTACAATCTTATTGAAAAGTGAAGTCCTAGAAGGATATATGAAGCCAACACATCCTAATCTGAAAAGAACAGGAAAACGAGGGGGCAGATTTGTCCCCACACTGCTGACACCTTGGGCTCCTATGTAAAGGCTACTCCTGTCTTAGGTGTTTGACCTGAAACGTCCCGTCAGACAAGCCAAGCTCACTTCTCCTGTCAAGTTCCATGGTTTTATTTACAGGGAGGATCCCAGTCTGTGAATGTGGATTAATTCAGGTGTTAGGGATCTACTTTATCTGACTTCTTTAGAGGGGGCAAGTGGCGGTCGATTATTTTCTGAAGGGATAGAATGCAGAGATAAAAAGGAGCATCTTACAGGGATTAGCCGCTGAGCGCAGTGGATCCAGTCTGATCAGACTGGATCAAACCCAGCAGCCCATCCAAGGAGCCACTGCAGGTGGAGGATCTCCCCGTTTTTCGTGGATGTCGTGTGTGTGTGTGTGTGTGTGTGTGTGAGAGAGAGAGAGAGAGAGAGAGAGAAAGAAAGAGAGAGACAGAGACAGACAGAGACAGACACAGAGAGAGAGATTAAAGACCTTGACCTCATCCCAGGAGAAGGTAACTGTCTGGAAACAAAAACAAGAGCTTAAAATATACAGTCCCTTCAAACAAGAAAAGTCAAGAGAAAGAAGATGTGGTGGGGGGAAAGAAGCCTTTCTATGGATTTTGGAAATCCTCCAAACAAGAAAATGTCCGTGTCATTCTCCCTCCTTGTGAGGAGCAACCAGATTCGCAGTGTCCCAGGGATCTCTCTGGATGTTCGTGCCTCCTGTCACGGGGGATGTGAGGGGGACAGAGTGAACAGAGTGACGCTCACTCCACAAAATCCAGACCGGGTTTTCCTTTCCCTGCCAACCTTCGCCAAAGGCTAACCTGACAGATCTGAGGTTCACTTCCCTCCTACTCACCGGTGGGAAAAACACTCAGGCAGTTTGAAAAGGTCAATGGGGGAGAGGCTGGCTGCGGGGATTGAGGAGTGGGAAGAAGAGGAAACTTGGCAAGAAAATTAGCTCCTTAATCATCTGGATGGGGTTTTAGTTCTGTTCTCCCAAGATGCCCCTTTCTACATACCGCCTCCCCCGCCACTTCAAACTCAAAGCAATAGGATTGCTGTTAATCCCTGAAAACTGATTATCAAAGTAACATTCACTCACCAGCAGCTGCTCCGTTCTGCTTTCTGGTCATGGCGCATCATCTGTGTTCTACTACAAAGCTCATGGTGGTGCCATCAAAGGAAGGGGGGGGCAATGATCCTGGGCCCCAGGGGTTGCGAAGTGATGCTGATGACGGGCTTGCCGTGCAGCTGGGTGAAGCCTTTGGCCCCCACAAGCTGGGATGTGGCTGCCGGGGCCGAGGAGGAAGAGGAAGCAGGAGACTGACCGGAGGCCATGAAGTATGGGGCCTCAGTGAATGTCGCAGCTGCCTCTTTGCCAGGGGCGTCTGCTGCCATGGAGGAGAGCTCGCTTCCCCCTGGAGTGTGAGCAATCGGCGTGGGCTGAAGGGCATTGGCAGGCAGCACCGTGGGGAGAAACCCAGGGTAGATCATGTAGGTGGGTCCATAGGCCCCAGGGCTCAGGGCCAAGGGAGGCACAGGGAGGGACATGGGAGCCACAGCCTGCTGCTGGGAAGTCATGGGTACATCCACATACTGCCCTGTCTCAGGGTCAAACAGTCTTCGGGTCATGGGCTGTACTGGTGTGTCCACCAGATAGTACTGGCCGGTCGTCACATCCAGGAGCATCTTGCGCTGGGTCTGCTGGGGCTGTGGCTGCTGGAAGGGGTCTGTGGGGACTGAAGCTGGGCCTGCAGGTGCTGTGGCAGGCATGCTGGGTGGGGAGAAGCACAGGACCTGGGGCTGGGCTCCCTGCAGGGCAAAAGGCAGTGGCTGCTGGTGGTAGATGGCAGTGGGGAGATGCTCCGGGCTCTGTGGCCCTGTGGTGGCAGCTACTGTCTCCCTGGGGTTGTCAGGTTTGGTACGCCAAGCTGGCCGGCTGGTTCCACTGACCTGAGAGCCTTTGGGATTGCTGGGGACCTGGCTGCGGGCGCTCAGAGGGGGCAAGCTGCAGAGAGTGGCCCCTGAGGGGGCTGGGGGCCCCTCCCTCCCAGCCCCGGGCCTGCCAGGAAGTTCTCCCGCTGAAGAGCTTCCTTTAAGGGGGATGGACAGGTAATTCTCACAGTCGCTATTGTTCTTTTCCAAATTGCTGCTGTTTTTCCTAGTGGTCACCTCATCAGGAGGTGCCCGAGTGGCCGGAGAGATCTTGAGGGACCGGAGTCCCTGGGTTTTGATGCCCTTTGCCGCTGAAGGACTCTCTGGAGAAGGCCCTTGGGGAAACTTGCCAGCGACACCCCCAGTTTTCTGGGTGCTGCTGGTACTCACCGTGAACACGTTTCGGTTGCTGGGGAGTGGTGGGAGGGGCTGCAGGGGTTGGGTTCTCTCCACATCCTTGTGGACTGGGGGGATATAGAGGGATCGCGGCCTTTCCCTGGCCATGTTCTCAAAGGCGGCTGCCCGGGCAGACACACTCTCAGCACTTGGGTTGGAGTTCCTCCGCTGCAGACGCTCCAGCGGGCCCCCCCGCAGCACCACGCCTCCCTTGTGTCCGGTGCCCCGCTCCTCCAGCTCACCCAGTCGTTTGGCCAGCTTGTCTGGGTCCCCCTCCGCCCCTGCAGCCCCTTCCCTTTCCTCACTGGCAATGAGCGACAGGACATGGCTGTCCATCATCATGGGCAGGGGGTCACTTTTGCGCTTCCACTCATTCCTGTTGAAGCTGTACAGCTCTTCCATGGACCTCACGGCTGCGGTCAGCTTCTCCAGGGCGTTCCGAGAAGTCTTTGGGGCTTTCCCTTCCTCCTTGACCTCCTCCTCTTTGGCCTTCTCTGGGGTCTTCTGAGCAGAAGCCTTAGAGACGATCTTGAGCACAGGCAGGTAGGAGCCTTGCTCAGGCTTATTGGGGGCAATGGTGGCCACAGGCAGCCTGCCAGACGCCCTGTGAACCAAGACTGTCCCTTCTGGCGAGGACAAATTCAAGAACCTGGTGCTGCCCCCTGGGCCTACGTTCTCTCTCGGCTCTCCGTCCATGCTCTCTTCCCTCGGGTTAACCACCGCCTGGCACGTAATCACTATGGGGGAAAGGGATCTGGATCCGCCCCCTGCCGCAGACAGCTGCCTGGGTTTGGGCCCGGTCAGCCCCTGCTCTGGGGTAACACTGCCCTTGTCACTGCTGTCCCCGGACCCTTTGATTAGTTTCCTGACATCTCTCACCTGATGGAGGGGGCCTTGGGCCTTGGACTTGTCTCTGACGTCTCTCACCTGGAACTGGGGCACTTTTTCCAGGTTGTCTCCCCGGAAGAGCTTCTGCTGCGCCCTGCTGTTGTCCTCAACTGTCTTGAAAAGGTTAGAGGCGCTGCCACTGGCCAATTTGGGCGTGAGCAGTTTGGCAATGTTGAAGTCCGAGCTCGGCTGTTGCACACTCCCCAGCCGGATCTTGATTTCGGGAGCCTTGGGCCGGATTACTGCCGTGGAGGTGGCTTGGGCGGCAGGGTACTTGGTAGCGTGCTTCCCCGGCTGCTTGTCCTTGGGGGTCTGCTGGATGTTGGGGACAAAGAGGCGTGACATGATGGTGGACTTGCTGGCAGAGATCTCTCCAAGATCAGCCCTCCAGTCGCCCCCTTTGGGAAGCTTCAGCTTCCCAACAGGGGCCTTTTCTTCCCGCTTCTCGGCCTCCTTCTCCTTCCAGGAACGGAATGCACTGTTCTGACTGCGGAGGAAGATGCCTTTGACGGTCTCGGATGCACTCTTTTTGATTTCACAGACTTCCTCAGTGCGTCCGTCTGCGAAATTTCGACCCGAGGCAGCACTGCTCTCCCGAGGAGCACTGGCTTTGAAAATTGGCGATTTAGACTCGGCCACCGAGCCCTCAGCCCCTGCGTCGGACACGCTGACCACCGTGTACTCAGAGCCGGCCTCTGAGTGGCGAGAACTCTGCCTCTGCAGGCCCCTCTCCCGTAGCTTCTCCCCCCGGGCTGGGCCCTCCGTCTCCTTGGAGGTGCTGGAGGGGTTATGGTGGGACGTGTCAGTGACTTCTCCCCTCTCCATTTTGAACTCGTGTTCCCGCTGCATCTTCTTGGAGATGACATTTTTGAGCAGACTGGAAGCAAACTTGGACTTCTTCTGGGGGCCTTCGGTGCGGGAGGCGGGCTTGCTGCTCTCAGAGGCCTCCGAGCCATCGTCTGTGTACACCGACCCAGGGCCCTTGCCGGAGCCTTTGGCGGTTCTGCAGGGCCCAGTGGCTGAGCTGGCTTTGCTCTCGCTGCGGAAATTCAGGGGCTCGAGGAGGGTGACCACGCGGGACCCCGTCTGGACCTGCTTCTGGAAACACAGAGGTGTCTCCACGTGTTTGATTTCCCCCTCGACTTTGCTGACCACGAACTCCAAGGCTTTGGTCTGGGACTTCCTGGACTGGATGTAGAGCTGGTCTGCAGTCGTCCTGGCCCCACTGCCCTTCCTCAGACCCGCAGCCACGGAGGCCGCACTACTCCTCAGGAGGCTCTGCTCCACCCTGGCTCCGACACCCCCACATTTTAAATCCAGGAACGTGGACCACCGCCCAAAGCCGACCTCAGAGAGTGTGGAGGACTCCCGGGAGCTGATGTTCAGGGCCTCAAAGTAGGGGTAGGCAAGGCTCCGGAAGGCCCGGGAGGTCAGGTTGCGCACCTCCTTGTCTGCATCGTCCAGTTCACTCACAGCACTGGAGGCCCCGCTGGAGTAGTCCACCAGCTCCTTCGCCCGGATGGCCCCGCACCGGGTTTGCAGGCGAGCAGGGACAGCGATGAATTTCTTTGCATGGTCCTGAGCCACGGCTACAGCCGGGTCTTGCTTCAGTGAACTTGAATTGTGTTCAGCAGCTGTAGAGACGCGGAGGCTCATGTCGCCTTCATGCTTGGCAGCATAAATAATGTTTTGCTTTGCACGCACGTTGCTAGGCTCATTTATAGCCCGGGAAGTCGGTTTGATTGATAGGAGGATCTGGCTTGCTGCACTCCCACAGCTGCTGGCGGCCACGGCTGCTGCCCCTGAAGCTGCCTCCGGGGGCTCGGGCAAGGGCTCACTCAGGGTGGCAGTGCCAGGCCCAGTGGGTGGGGGAGTGGGGTCACTGTCAGAGGGGCCGCTGCCCACCTCCGTGCTGCTGGTGTGGCGACCACTGCTGTCTGCGCTGGGACGGGCTGGGTCACTGCTGGTGGGGCTCGGAGTCTGAGTGGCATGGGTGCTTGGAGTGGTGCTGAGGTAGCAGCTGTTGTCGTCGTCCTCTTCGGTCGGGGTGGTGACATCCCCTGGGGTCTCGTCGCTGCCACCAAAGGAAGCATAGTCCACGAATGAGTAGATCACATTGTTGTCCTCGAAATCCCAGCGGGAGGCCAGTCCCACATCAAAATCCATGTCCTGCTCCACCTCGCTCAGCTGGATCTCGTGGGTGGTAATGTAGTGAGCCTCCTCATTTTTGGGGGGGGTCCCTGCTGCCCTGAGACTTGGCAATAATGTCCCTGCACTCTGTTCCATCTCCCTCTCCCCCTCCTCCCCCTCTTTCTGCCCCTCCTCCTCCTCCTCCTCCTGCTCTTCCCCCTTCTCCTCCTCCCCTGGGCTGGCAGCTCAGGGCACTCTCACCACTGTCACTCTCAAAGCCTAAAGACGAAGACGAGGTGGCCAGAGCCCCTGCTGATGTGGTGGTATCATCCATCTTGGAAACGCCACCTTCTTCTGCTTTGTCCACTGGGGAGGAGGAGGAGGAAGATGAGAGGTTGCTGTGCTCATCAGTGCGGGAGAGCTGGGATCTGGAGAGTTCCGAGGCAGCAGGATTCTTCTGGGGGGTCGGAGCCTTCCTCTCTTGACTGCTCCGTTCCTCTTGGGCTTCTTCCCTGGGACTCCTTGGGGTCCTCTGCTCACCCGGGTGGTGCTCCAGAGCGAGTCTCCCGGTGCGGGGACTCACCCCTGAGACTGCGGCAGAAGCACACATCTCCACATACTTCGCTTCTCGCTGGGAGGAGGCCGGTGGCCTGGGCAGCAGTGGCAGCTGCTGCTTCGGCTCCTGGCTATCTTGAGCTCTGTTCCCCCGGTCGCCCACCTCCCTCAGTCTGGCCTGCGGACTCAGCTCAGGAGTGGCGGCTTCCATCTTGAGCCCTCGCCCAAGTTGCAGCGACAGGAGGAGACAGTGGTGAGCGGCGCCGCTGGGGCTGGCCCGGGTCCCTCGCTGGCCCTGGAGGGGCTGCAGAGTGGCCCAAAGCAGGGCCCCACGTGCCTGGACCGGGCTCAAGGCTACAGGCACCACTGCGGCTGCTGCCACCACCTCCCAGTTCTTCAGCCCCTCTGGCGGGGCCGGGACAAGCCTGAGGGCGGGGGGAAGGCTCCCGGCAGTGGTGGCAGAGGTGGTCTGGGGCCGGGGGGCTGCTGCTCCGGCCGAGACCGTGGCCAGCTTCCCGTGGCTGAGCTGTTCTGTCCAGTTGTTTGCCTGGCACCGTCGGCGGCGGCGAGGAGTCTGAATGCCATCGGCCACGGAAGGAGCAGCATCTGTAGGTCGACCCAGGGACTTCCAGAAATGAAAGGAAAGCATGTGCTGTTTCTTGTGAAGCCTTGTCCCTTTCCTGGATGGGGCGAGAGTGGGTCACGTCATTCCAGAAATATTTTTAGTGTCTATTCCCTAGTCATACTGAAACCACACTTGAGGGGAGAGAGAAGAGGCTCTGAGATGACAAGGGAAGGTTGAGTGTGGAGGGAGGCATGTGGGTTCTCACTGGCAACAGCCACATGCTCTGTGTAATCTGGTGTAGAGACGTCTAGCTGGTGTGAAGGGATTCTTTACTCACCGCTATCTTTCACTCCCAAGTGTGATTAAACGGGTTCGTCCCCTTGTTCTTACACAAAATCCAAATTTTGCATTGCATTTCAAACGAATTCAGGATGATCCAGAAAGATTTCAAAATCTCTCCTAGACATATGGTAGGCTCTCTGCTTGCCTCAAAAATCTATGCATTTTCTTTTTCCTTCATCTCAAATCAGATCAGTTCTGGTAATAAAACCTTCAGAGGAATAAAATATTCCATCCCTCTTTTTCTCCGAAGTTATACTCCATACAACAAAATCTGTTTGAAACTAGAATCCCTTATAGAATCCTTACTGCATTGACCTGAAGTATAAAAGGGCAATTTTCAAAGACTTAAGACATAACACTTTAAATACTCCTTTATGTATAGTTGCTAAAAAGGAGCACGTGGGGTCAAAAAACGAACACCGCTTCAAATTCATACATATCCAATCGATCTCGAGAAAAGTTCCTTAAACTTCTAAAACTGTGGCAAGACAATACACTTTCAGTTTAATACAGTCTGAGCTGCAGCCTCATGATTTGTTTTGGCTGGCTGAATTCCAGACCTGCAGGGCGTGGAGTCAAAAGGCACAAAAGAACAAGGAATACACTTACCCTTCATGAGTACAGTGTGGCTTGGAGGGAGGTTCAGAGAGGAAATGTGACCCGCTGGCATGCCCCATGGACATGAAGCCAAAGTCCTAGTTCACTGGCTCTGAGGTTCATCCATGTCAGATAATTCAGTAGTTGTGCAAGGGGATTTACCAGGCGCCCCACGATGGGGGTTCTGTGCTGGCCACCCTCAGCACAGGTCCTTGGGTGCTATCAGTGGAGAACCACGACTCTTGGTTTGGGTGAGATCTGGCCCTCATCACCTGCCAGGCCCAATTTCCCCACTATACATAGTCTATGTGTCACTTATGCCGATTGAATAAAGCACTATTTTAAACATCCACATTTGTGGGGAACAAAAATAACATCATCACCCATCCCCTTCCAACATGAATGCCACCCCCGCACAGAAAAATGTTCCTTCCTCGGGATAGGCGTGGGGGTAGGTATGGAGTGGGAGCCCCTAACAACTGAAGCATTTACCTTCCCATACTTGAGATATGGAGATGACAGCCCCACTCTCCCCATGACAATTTGCTTCTGCCCACATCATTCCCATTAAAAACATGACATAAGGAAAGACTGGAAATATCAAGTATCATAGCGTGGATATAAGCCAGAGCGTGAGGTGGAGAGTAAAAGAGAAAAGGAAACAGAAAGAAACAGAGGGAGAGAAGGGGAATGAAAGAACAAGAAGAAAAGAGAGAATTTGCTAAATTTGCGAACAACTTTTTTGATTATGGGGAGCCAGACGTAATGGCACAAAATCATCAATTTTTAATGATAATAAAAATTTAAAAGAGATAATCACAACTAAGAGATATATAGCACTTCTTATGTGTGAGGCACAATGCAAAGCAATTTTACATGTGTATGTATTATTTTATTTAATCCTCATAACAACCTGATGAGTGAGGTACAATTTTTATAGATAGGAAAGCTGAGGCACAGAGGTGCTAAGAAATTAGGGAGCAGGACTCAAACCCAGGCAGTCTGGCTCCTGAGCTTGAACCTGAACTGTGATGCTACAGAGGCTTGCTGGCTTCTCTGCCCAAATGCTCTCTGTGGCACCAAATGCACAGTTAGAGGAGAGTAAGGCGTCCATTAGACAATTCCATCCACCTGACTGCAAACTAACCACATAATTGTTTCTGTTTTTTTTTTTTTTTTAATATTATCAACCTGTGTATACATTATATACTCAGGGCTTAAGGAACATGACCTTACACACAAAACAAAATAAAATATAATCGGTTGCTTCAAGCAAGCAGAGTAATTTCAATGCCCCGCTTTAATCTTTCTTGGGGACCTTGGACAATAAATTCTGAACACTACCTCAAGCACTGTGGGCCATACACACTCCAAAGAGGATACGAGGCAGAATGTCTGCCCATCAAGACAATTATAGTCTAAGGAGGAATTTTCCAGCACTTTCCATATGGCCCTGTCTGTCATGATAACTCAATGTATCTCAGCAGTTTCTCCTTGCAGTTGGCAAAGTACCAAATTGGAAGGTCAGATGCCCTGGGTGTAGGTTAAAGTATAATTGCCTGATGCCTGAAGTTATGAAAACCTGCTTCCAGAGTCTAGCTCCCTCCAGAGAGCATAGCCCTAGCCCAAACTCCCCAAGAGACAAAAAGAAAGGGTTATCCTAAAAGAGGTACTTACCTCTAAATTCTCTGTGCAGCTCTTTTTCTCTTTTCTAATTAAACGAACACCAGTGGAGGAAAAAGTTGTAAGAAAATCTTTCTTAAATAAAGTCAATTTCCAAAAAGTAATGTTTCATTCAAACCATGAATTCTATTTAAAATTCAGACAAACAGAGAATTCAGAATAAGACAGATTCTATTAAAAGATGGGGATAAAAGGGAGAAGAAAAAGAAACTCATAAATGGAAAACAATAGCCCATTTTAAGGTAAAGTCAACACAATTAAGAACTCCAAATTGCCTGCCCCCTGCATTTTCACTTCTCTGTTGGTATATGTTACCAAGAAATACTCATTTGGTAGCCGTCAAGCCTTTTATTCCTTAACATGACTATAGTCATTTTTTTTTCTACAGATGAACTCAGTGATTGCCTACCTGATCTCAGCTCTTGAGCAATTAACAGTGACTAATGTCACCAGCATTAACCCATGTTAAGCAAGCATTCTTGCTAGACCAGGCAAGGTATACTTGGTAGGTAACTTTATATGGGATTTCAAAGAGCAACAAAGGAAATGACTCAGTGTCATTATTTTTATCTCTGCAGAGAAAGTTCTTAGCATTCCCTGAAAGTCTTGTGAAATGTATCATAGTATGAGAAACTTTAACATGATTAAAGAAATTGAGAATGAAGACCAGGCTATCCACCAGCTGGAAAAAGGTTATGGTTATATTTCAGGTCCCTGACAGTGGCCTAATACAACAGACAAATATATCATTCAAAAGGAAGAACCCTTTAGCAGATACAGACTACTAGAAAGGAACTAGAGATAGGTTTCGACGTGGGCTCAAACCAGAAGTCAGACAAAAGATTTACCAAACACAGACATTCTCAGGATTTTCGGGGCGTGCAAAAGCTGGGAGAGATTTTCTGATTACTTTAAATTCTATGTAAGGCTTCCCATAAACCCCTGCACACCTGGTCACACACCCTGATGGGAAGGAGGCTTCTCTGTTGGTCACTGCTTAATACTGGAGTGTGGCCAGCTGTTTCCGCTTCCCGGCCTAGGTGGGCGCGCCTAAGAATGACATCGGAAGGAAAGGCATCACGTTATTTTTTATTTTTATTTGTATTTATTTATTTATTTTTTCTTGAGGGTGCCAGAAAGAGTTTATTTCTGTCGTTACTGAAGTCAGTATGTGCTTTGGCTTGTTTAATCCTCTCAAAAACACTACAAGAGAGCAACGATTGTTCCCATTTTATGGAAAAAACGGGAAGGCATGACTTGTCATGACTCATCATGCCTATGCACTGACCACCCGTTTCTGAGGGTCTCAAGCCCACCACGTTCCGTCGGTGATCGAGCCCTCGGTGTGTGAGGCGGAGGTCACAGGCTTATTGCTGTCCTTATTCGCTGTCCCACAGCCTCGAGCAGCTGCCTGCATGGGGGACCAACTGGTCACCATGAAGTCCAAGGAAACGGAGTGGAAGGATTAGTGTAAAACTCTCCCTGCGAGTAAAAAAACAGCATGTACCCTGAGGATGAATAAGTAGCACTACAGACTTGTGCAAAGAAGAGCACGTTGTGGTAGGAGCGTGCCATGCACATTGTAGAGGCAACCCCTTAGCTATGCCCTTAAAACTTGGAAGGACAGGAAGAAACAGTTCACCGCCAGAAATAAAACTTTGACTCTCAAGCCTGCACACAGAGAGCAGAGGTGGTGCGAAGCGATTTCCTACTGTTTCCCCTCCTGTCAGGACCGGTGTCAAGGAGTTGCTTCTCCTTGGTCTCCTGCCCCCGCCCCCACCTCCTCTCTCAGTGGTCTAGGCTTTGCCCTCCTTTTCCCACCTCCATTTCCCACCTCCATTTCCCCCTGGCCCCTGACAGAAGCTTCCATCTAGGGAATAGTGCAGATTTTAGTGTTTCAGATCTTACTAGGTACAGGAAAATTATCCTTTCCAGACCTGTCTCAAAGGGAAACACTGATGGGACAAATAAATCTTTCTCTGTGTAATATGACAATTTTGAATAGCCTAGCACTGTCCATCTCTCCAGACTCGGCTCTTGGTTCTCCGTTATGCTAGGAGGCAGGAGGCAGGGTCCCCGAGAGGGGAGCTGCTGAGGATCCAGAATAGCAGCAGGTGAGGGAAGATGCATCATTAGGCTTTAAAAGCTGCTGGAAGTTTTTCCAGGTTGGTGTTGAAACAGACTTGAAATAACCAATCAGCTCAGCTGCCTGTCTACAGAATGACACGAATGACATTTCTGTGATTTTAGAAAGGATTTTTTTTTTTTTTTGTCTTTTAATTCTTCATACGGCATTTTGGGGGCAAAAATCATCTTTCTGTTTTGTGTTCCTTTGGAAACAATTTCCCCTTCCCACATTTCTGATTTCAGACTTCTGTGATTTCAAACATGAGCTTTTAAAGATACACTTAATATTTTATTTTCAGCTTTCTGTTTTCTATGACTACTTAGAATATTATGAAAATTGTTTAAGATCTCATTTCTTTCCTCACTTCAAATCTCACATTCCAATCTGCTCCAAACTCAAGTCTCGAGATGCAAATTAAGCAACTTTTTAAAAAACCTTCTGATGGTTTCTATCTATCACACAGAATAGGAATATTAGGGTTTAATAATATATGTGCAGGGATGTTTATTGCAACACGTTGTGATAGCAAAAAATTGGAAATCACCTAATATTCATCAGAAGAGGCATGGTTGATTGATTACAGTGCATGCGTGCTATGGTACATTGTGCAGACAGTAATTCTGCAGACATTTAATGAACAGGACCACAATGTTCCGGTCTTGAACGAATTTCCACAAAAAGAAAATTACAGATGAAAATGTATTAGCATGATTCCATTTCAAAGGCAACAATAAGAAAACTCATTAAGGGAACATAGAGTTGAAGCAACTGGAGGCATATAGATGCATAAACACAAAACTAAAATTGTTTCTGTATCCTGGGAAGGTAAGATTGAACAATTATCATCAAATTTTCCTTTACGCAGCTTGGTGTTGTTTGGATAAAAACAACAAACATGCTTTCCTTTTATAATAGAAAAAAATAATTTCATTTTAGAAAAAACTTATTTCCTCTATATGCTTTCCTTAAGTGAAGCCCATTTAGCTTTCAACTGAAGCAAAGATAACTCATACAGGGATAAACCAAGAGATGGTCACTGCCTTCTGCCCTCCCTCTCTCCTCTCTCAGTGTGGTCTCCTAGACATTGCCCCCCTCCCCCCCCACCAACTTCTTTAATTTTTAATGTAGGGAAGGCAGTTCAGAGAACTTTAGTGACTTGCCCAAGGTCACACAGCTATGAGTAGTGGACGAAGGCTAGAATCCTTTCTCCTGACGCCAGATGTAGTGCTTTCTCCTGTATTGCTCAAAACCGGTCACTGGAGTGCTCAAGTTGAAGGGGAGACTCAAGCTCATACCCCCCCAAAATGGGGGAATATTCCCTAAACAAGCAAATAACTTCATTGTGGCATCAAGTTTTATCCTACAAACTAATGTTAACTTACATTAGCTGCTGCTACATGCAATAATATAGCCACATCTTACAAATGCGACGTTAGGATAAGAAGCCAGTTGCAGGGGAAACGTATTGAGTGAGGGAGGGCTGCTGCTGGGGGTAGTGTCAGAGAAGGGGCAGATGGGGGCTCTGGAAGAGCTCCGTTTCTTCATCTGGCTACTGGTTGCTGGGACACATCTCCTGTGCAAAGTATAGCAAGCGGTATGCTTATGATCATTCGCTTTTCTGCATGCATGTTACACAGTATTCATTAAAAATTAATGTGATTTTTACATGCATTATATTCTCGTATCTGCTGACATATATATTTTTTTCAAGTCTTGAGATAAACTTGACTATTTATAGAAACATGCAGTATTCATTTTGCCACTTTACCTAGCACTCGGCAAACTCTGGGAGTCTCTAGAAGTGTCAATACCCTGGAATTGATGACAGGCATTGGGTCATGGCTGTCTCTGGCATGCGGCAGTAGCTCAGGATATTCCGGGACAGTCAACAGAATGTTCCAGAGCTTGGGCAGTGGAGTTACACTGTCCGAGTTTGAATAATGACTCCACCTTTCCTGGAAGTATAACTAAGGACAAGTAATGTAACTTCCTTTTACACCAGTAGGGTATACCTCAATAGGGGTTTGAGAATTGATTGGGATAATCCATTTAGAGCACTTAGTACAGGGACTGGCCCATAGTAAGCATGGGAACAAGTGTTAATGTTTGCTAACTATTGTTAGGCTGTGAGCAGATTTTAATCCTTCTCCCTCACATGTGTCTCTCCCATCCCAAACCCCCAAACCAGGACACCACACATTGCTTTGTATGTATCAGATGCTCAACATTTTTTCAGTTGAATTGGGTCTAGTGATTCCCCACAGTCTGTAGGAGAAAGTCCAATCTTCTTCAGTTTCATTTCAGTTCCTACCTATTCTCCGGGTTCAGTTTCTTCACTATTCTATATTAATCGCCTGTTCCTATCACTACAAGTCTAAAACCATTTCCACTATGCCTTGTGCTTTTCTCTCTCAGAGGGTTTCTTTGCTTGTCTTGCATTCTCCCCACTATCTGAAACAGCCTTCCTCCTCTGTACCTTCCTTAACATCATGAATCTTTTAAGACTGACTAAATTGATCTCCTATGGCCATGCTTCTAATCTTTTTTAATTCACAAAACCAGTTGAGAATCTGACACCTTCAATCTGACAATTATCCTGGAAATAAATATGTACTTATATACAAATCATCCTGTTTTGGAGGTTTCACAATCCCCCTGAATCCTGGTCCAGCCCCCCATCTCTGGTCCTTGGGCGACCGTCACCATCATGAAGTGACTCTTACTTCAGTGCCCACACTAATTCCTCTCTGGACAAATACATTGATTCTTCTTTTGCTGTTTACTCCCACTTTCGTGTGTGTGTGTGTGTGTGTGTGTGTGTGTGTGTGTGTGTGTGTGTTTTCTCCCACGGAGAATGTAAGATGTCTGGAGACTGGCCCATTATATCATGCAAGAGACTCCTGGGTCAAATGAGATCTCTGAATACATAATCTTTAAAAGGTGAGGGTCATCAATCAAGAAAGACTGTTGGCTGTAATCAGAAAGTGACCATTTTCTGCCAGCAGACAGGGTGATCAAGGGCGCGATGAGATCCGACTTTCACTGCTGAGCATGTAGGCTTAGTGGAATTACAAGGAAGGAGAAATCAGCCAGATACATTTCAAGCCTGTGGACCCTTCTTATATTTATAACAACATGTTTTCCTAGTAACAGTTTATTTTGCTGAAAACATTTAAATAAAAACTTCCAGAGCCTCTCTGAGAAGATGGTTTTGCATTCCCCCATCAAACACCTGCCTGATTTTAATGTGCTACTATTTTAGTCCCTGTAAACATATACTCCCTTCCATAAGACTGGAGTTGGTCTCTGTATAATTATCACACACACGGCCTCTAAGAATAGAAATAGAAATAGCGGGGAGCTAACTCTGGTGAACTGTCCTCTCTGTATGCCTATAGTGGCTACAGAAGCCAACTCACGGGCAAGAAAACCATTTCTAACTCAACACAACATACTTTTAACACAGCAGCTCACAAAACACGCTCTTACTGACTTTGGGATATGATCTGGATTAAACCTAACAGACTGATCAAAAATAGTCCAGAATCGCTCGAACCTCATTTCCTTCTCTGTTTCTGGTGAATTCCAGGGTCTGACAGATAGAGACCCCACCTTAGTAACAATCAGATTTGGATTAATGAGTTCTTGGGCCCAGAAGACACCCATCCCATGGGCCTTCTTGCCTTCTGGAGGCCCATTTAATTCAGAAGAATCACAGACTGGTTGGGATTCTAGGACTGTGCTCAAGGTGGACAGCAAGTAAGATCAAAATTACCCTTGGAGATCCTTTAAGTTGCTCGTAAAGTCTGATTTCAGGGTTTTCAGTACACAACTTAGATAATATGTGAATCTGCATAATTACATAAAATATGTAATATAAAAGTGCATGTGTGTATTCAATATATAATAAATACAAAATAAGATTTGATAACATTTTATTTCCCACCCCCACAGAGTGGTTGAATTTGCATAAATCAAGTGCACTTGGGTTGAAGAATGGTATTTCAGACATTAGAGACACGTTTTGGCCTCTGAGTTCTATTCTGAGGGCTTGCTCCCCATTCTGGGCTCAAAACGAGCCCACTTGGAACCAGTTGTAGACCTTAGATATGGTTTCCATGCAAAAAGCTTAATGAATACCAACAACCTTAACTGGACAAATCAAATGGTCACCTGAAACCCACCTGATTATCTAGAAAGACTGGCAGGTTTTTCTTTCCAAGACAGAGCCCCGTTCTTTTCAAATTTCTATTTGTTATTTGTTGCCTTTCCTCTATGAAATGATTCATTTACATGGTTGACTTTTGGAGTAGTACTTGAGTTTTTTTTAAGCCATGACATTTAAAATATGTTGCATTTCTGGTACTGTGGCATGCAGTACAAATAAACCATTTGAAATGGCTGAAGTGAACACTTCACATATGTGTGTATTCATATTTGCAGTGCAAGTGGGCATGGGGAGGACTGGAGTTCCCAACTCCTTTTTAAAAAAAGATTTATTTTATTTTATTTATTTGACAGACAGAGATCACAAATAGGCAGAGTGGTAGGCAGAGAGGGAGAGGAGGAAGCAGGCTCTCTGCTGAGCAGAGAGCCCGATGCAGGGCTCGATGCAGGGCTCAATCCCAGGACCCTGGGATCATGACTTGAGTCAAAGGCAGAGGCTTTAACCCACTGAGCCACCCAGGTGCCCCTGGAGTTCCAACTTCTAAGCAAAGTGTTTTCCCTCTCAGAATGCACTTCTAGACCTCACAGTTACCCTTTTGCTATGGATGGGTGTGTCTTCCTCAGTTCTCACTTTGCAGAGCTGCACTTTTCAAAGTTCAGCTCCGACAGCTGCTCGCACAAAGAGGACCGTACTGAAGACTCCATGGAGAGAGTAAGAATGTTCTCTCCTGTGTCTGGTGAGTAGAGAATGTAGAGCACTCTTAATTAGACACCAGGCAGCTCTCCAACCGTGGTAATAATAGCTAATAGGGTCAGGGTGAGGGTTAGGGAGATAAGACATGTGAAGTGCTTAAAATGTTGTCCAGCATATAGGGAGGCCTCTGCTGTTTTGGTGCTGCTTCCATGGGTGGCCTCATGACTCCAGGCACCCTGGGAACGAGTTTCGATCTTTTTGGAACCATCTCGTGAAGTTTTCATAACTTACTGGCCCAAGATATGTCAAAGGTATATACAAAAGGCAAGCAGAGATCATCCTTAATACAAGATATTCATTTAGAAACAAAGATTCAGCCAAGCCTTTCGTCTTTGATAGCCTCAGGGGGAAAGGCAGTGGGCTTGTCATTTCCCTGTTGGAGGAGGAGTAGAGATCTGCAGGAAGAATGAATATGTAGGTCATTTAGTTCAACCCACTGGGTGTAAGGCCAATAAAATGGAGAACAGGGGATGCACCAAAATAACAGATACTTGTCGCCATCAGTAGGTCTATCCTACACTAGGTATTTTCCCTTCATTTGTCAATTTCCATGGAGAAAGGAAAGCCAAAATCACACTTAACCATGAAACTGAAACACAGCCCAATCTCCTTTAAAGAAAGCAAACTTTATGTAGTCTTTTAAATTAATCCTACTATGGAGATGTGGCTAAGCCCACGAAGCTATATCTTGTCAAATGCTTTTTCTGTATCAATTGAGTGGACCAAGTGGTTCTTCTCTCTTCTCTTATTGATTTGTTTCTATCACACTGATTGATTTGCAAATGTTGATGATCTTTGAAAGAGAAAGTTCCAAAGTAGCTTCAAAGAATTCAGAGGAAGACAAGCTATGAGGGAAGTAGAACTCTCTGGAAGCCATAACGCCCTCTAAGAGAAACTAGGCCTTGTGGTCATCTCAAGACATGTGGTCAGCTCAAGACATGAAGACTCTTCCAGCCTCACAGAAGGGGAGAGCCAACTGTCATATCCAGGCCTCAAGAGAACTGAAAGCCTGGATTGCAGAGAAGAAGAAGCATGGTAAGATCTGTGCACCAAGGAAGTTTTGCCAACAACCCAATCTGTGGTAAGCTCTTTGACACTTGTGTCTATTCTGCTTGAACCTAAGTCCAGTCGCAATAAACCATGAGGGTAATATCAGAGTAGAAAGGTTCTGGGCCCAAGAGTGCTGGGAAGGACTTATATTTGCGGCATCTGGAGGCCTTGTGGCTGGGACATAGTCATTATTTAAAGGACTCAAAGTTATAACTACAGAAAAGGAGCTAAGCACCAAATCCAAACCAGATATGAAGACAGAAAGGAGAAAACAGCAAAGTATATAGAAGGCTAAGATGCAGGGCAGACAGGGGAACAGGGCTCTGAAACAGAGGCTGGGAATGATTTGCCCCAATCACACTTTATTCTCAGCACTCCAACAAAACTGCTCTTGTAAGAGCTACAGATGAGTCCTTGGATTGAGCAGTGGTTTTCGGTCCTCTACTTTTTTCAGCAGCATTGGACACCTTCTTCCTTGATTGTAAGTTTCTTCGTTTGGCTTCCAGGAAACTATGTTGCTTGGAGCTTCTTCTACCTCATTAATTGTTCCTTCAGTCTTTTATGTTTGTTCTTTTTTTCTTAGCACACGGTCTTCTTTTCTTCTCCATGTTTACACTTTCACTTTGTGATTTCACCCATGATATTCAGTACTTTCTGTATAATTTAGATAGTGGTGATTCCCAAATGAATATCTCTAGTCTAACCTCTCTCATGAACTCCTATTCAGGTCTCTGCTGGGGTGTTTAATGGACACCTCAAACTTCATATGTCCAAAATTGAACCCCTTATTTTATCCCCAAATCTCTTTTACTCATAGCTATTCCCATTTCAGCCCATGGGAACTCCATCCTTCCAGATGCTGAGGCCAAAATCCTTGGTGTCATCTTTGAACCCCCCATTCTCTCACCTCTTGTCCAATCCATCAGCAAATCCTATTGGCTCTGTCCTCCAAATACATCTAGAGCCCTATCTCTTTTCTCCACTCCCTCCTCTGCTCTCAGTCTCTGGCTTCTCTGTCCCAATTAGTAAAGCTGGATCCCAAGCATTTGTGCTGTTTTAACCTTTCCCCTACAGCCTAACTCCAACAGGACAGCCAGATTTGTTTCCTCTTGGAAGTATAAGTCAGAGCATGTCATTCTCCTGTTCAAAACCCATTTCCCACAGAATTAAAGCCAAATTCCTTATAATATTCAAAAGACCTTACATGAGATAACCCCCCCCTTACTTCTCTGACTTCATCCTTATTTCTCTCCCCCTTGCTCATTGGTCCAGCCATAATGGCCTCTTTATGGTTTTAGAAAACAGGAGGTACTGTTCTACTTTTTGCTATTTACACTGGCTATTCCCCCTGCCTGTAACATTCTTCCCTAATTATCCACGACCTCCCTTTGACTTCTTTAAGTTCCTGCTTAAGGTCAATTTCTTCATGAGGTCTACCCTGGCCACGCTATTTAAAATTCCAAGCTACTCCCAACACCACTACTCGGATGTCCTTTCACTGCTCAAAATTTTAAATCATACTTACTACCTTCTAATATATTATAAAATGTACTCCTTTACACTCATCCATTATGTTTTCACCTGTGACTATCTCCACTGTAAGCAAATAAGCTCGACAAGGTCAGGGTTCCTCTCTGTTTTGTTGACTTATGTATTCCAAGGGTCTAGCAGAGGGTCTGCTATGAGCTAGGTATCTATAAGGACGTGTTAAAGAAATACGTGATGCAAAGAGTTAAAGGGGTGAGTCTTGAGGCTCTGGAGAGAGAAGACTTCTACAGAAGCGTGACAGGTGAAGCAAGAAGACAGCAAGCAGCCTAGCATTCCAGCTCAGGTGAGATCTGATGGCACTTGGACAGGTGGTAGTAGCTGAGTAATCCCGTTTCTGGCCCAGTCTCCTTATCTGAACAGAGCTGGCCTCACCGTTAGTGAGTGCTGTACGATATGTCCCCATCTGGTCCTGGCCTGACTCCTAAGTCTTGTTAGATAGCATCTCTTTAAAGCCTGGCTCCAATGTTCATATCCAGGTGAAGCCAAAACCACCCAGCTGAATTCCTCACTACCTCTCCTTGTTTCCACGGTATCTTGCCCATACCTTTCATGTAATGCGCATTGCACTGTATGAAAATTTGAACATGTATCTTTTCATAGCCATAAATTTGTGCTTCACCTGGTAGGTCCTGAGCCCCTTGGAACAGTGAATATGTTTCACTGCTACTTATCTTTGTAACAAAACCAAGACTAATGCCTGCCCATGGTAAATGATCAGCCAATAAATAACAATTATTTTAGATCCAGCTCCATACATTCCATCTTAAGGAGGGATATCTTTTTGCTCTAAACAGTTCAAATGTAATCATATGGTAACAACAGATGCAAAAT
Organism: Lontra canadensis; assembly: GCF_010015895.1. Classification (NCBI taxonomy): domain Eukaryota; kingdom Metazoa; phylum Chordata; class Mammalia; order Carnivora; family Mustelidae; genus Lontra; species Lontra canadensis. The sequence continues at coordinate 106,037,240 of NW_022630995.1, read as the reverse complement.
GTTTCTTTCTCAGAGAAGTCATGCATTTTTATAATTAAAAAAAATTTTTTTTTAAGGAGGGGGACCACCATTTCTACAATTAAAAACATTTTAATGCAGGATCGTGCAAACATCATATCTTGTTTTTTGTTTTTGTTGTTTTCGTTTTACCAGAAAAAAAAATTCAGAATTTCAGGCAATCAGTCATTAAGGCCCAAGTTTGTGGCCTTGAAAGTGAAGCATGTCTTCAGCTCTAAAGAAGCAGATTAAACCACTTGTGCTGTCAGCTTGAAGCATTTGGAACCTGGCCAGAGCTGCCTAAATTTTTTTTTTCTTTCTTATTCTCTTCCTTTCTGCCAGGCTCTCACAGTGAGTTCATTTGCAGAATCAAATGAAAACCAATCCCTTTTATGCAAACCTTCCTGAGGCAGCAGGGCTATGTTTGGTCACAAGAGCAGTGGTTCGTGCGGTGGAAGGCTGGGTGGTGATTTTTCCCCCCACCAGGCCTCGCCAAGGTCCTCCCCACCACGCAGCGATGAAAGGAAGGATCAAACAGCTCGCTCAAAGCCAAGTTCCATCAGACTTGCCTTTGCTAAACATAGCGCATGTCAATAAACACCATTGTGAATATGCAGTTTGCCCGCTGAAGAATACATCGCCACCTCCATCAAAATCTGATGCATGCCTGGGTGTGTTTAGATCTTCCTGGATACTCTTTGATCGACTGCAATCCAAAGCGAATTTTCTTCTTTATTTTAAAATTTGACGTTCAATCGTTTCTGCTCAGCGCTTTAGGTAAATTAATTAAAAAAAAAAAAAAAAAAAAAAAGAGTTCCGAATCGGGGAGGGCTGAATGAACAAAGTTTAACCACAGACAAGGCTGAAGTCTTGGCCATTCTTAAAAATACCACCTTAGGTCAGGCTGCCACGATCCATGTCCTGTGTCCATGAAGTGAGTCCTCTGTCAGTCAGATGAGGACTGGGGAGATGGAGCGAAGATAATCGTTGCTTTAGACAAATTCTCCTGAGTGGTGTCTGCCGATATCATTGCCGGAACATGTTCTGTTTTCTCGTCTGGAAGACTCTGATGGTCAAGGTGTGATACTTATTTTTGGTTTATGTTTACCTTTGATCCTGATGGAAGTCAACATCTTTGTTCTGTAGCCAGCACCCGATCCTTGGGCTTCTGTTCACTCTCACCTCAAAAAAGACCAGGAGACAAAGCACACCCTCCACGCAAAGTTCAACAGCAGTTGGGGACAGGGACCGAAAACACTGTCTTCAACGGGAGGCCTGGGGGTCACCACCAGAGGGTGTAAAGTTTTGCACAGACTTTGGCTTCTGAGCCCCCAGGCAGGGGGGAGAGGCGTGGGGATCTGAATAAACACCCGTGGGCAGAGCCCACCCGCTGCGGTGCATGTGAGCGGAGACAGTTTCGAGAGGAGCTTCCTACCCCATGGGGTTCCGCTGCCTCCACGTTTGCATAGAAGAAAGCTTAGGACTTCATCCATCTATGGTTTTCAGCATCGGTGATTTGGAGGAGCAGGTTTTCACCTCTCCACACACCAGTTTCTTCTTCATTAGTTTATCTAGTCAACCCAACAAACTAGGGTCCCAATTTTAGAAACAAATATTTCAGCCTTGAACCAGACAGAAAAAAAGAAATAAAACGTTTTGTAATGCTAGCTGAATACAAGAGAAGTAGATTCTAACAGGACGAAAGAAGGGAAGAAGTCTATATTTTTTTCATTGTGCTTTTTTCCCCCTTTTTCCTTTTGTAGTTACCAGCCATTTGTGTATCCTTTATGTGCTCGGTTACTCAATCTTTAAAATGAGTGTAAACTAGGAATTTGTGCATTTATAAGATGGAGAGCCCTACTCCAGGAAAATCCAAAATACTACCCCCAAAATGACTTACAACATATGCCTTGGGCATGGTTTTCTTCTTTACCAGAGGATGTTCAGTAAGTTCCTTTAAATCAGGATTGTGCAGACTGAAGCTTTTACAAACAGCTCTCCAGCGTTGGAAGGAAACAAAAGATCTCAATTAATGTCTCAGCCACAGCACTTAGTAGCTGCATGACCTTGAGCACGGAGGTGAGTGAATTTTCAGAGCTTCCGTTTTCTCTTCTATAAAACAAAGCAACACCTACTTCACAGACTTGTTAGGATCAAATGAGGTAGTTTGTGTGGAAGTGCTTAGTTCACACAACCCATTTATTTGTGAATTCAGGGAACTTTCGGGCAGCATCTGCTCCGTGCCAGGCACTGCTCGGCACCGGTCTTGCGTTCTACACAGTGCGGGACACCTTCATTTGTGATTTTCATCTGTTAGGGACTTCCAGCTTGTGTTGAAACTCGGTCTCTGTGCCGTACACCCACAAGTTCTTAGAACTCTATCAAGTGGGTAAACTGGGGGACAATGACACACATATTCGTTGACTGCAGAATTCAGATGCACTAGGAATGGTGCACAAACGGTGTATCTGTGGGGGGGGGGCGGTGTGCAAACCGCAGCCTTTCCCACACACAGGAGGGAAAGAAAGTGCCTCATGGTGTGGGGTGCTGATGCTGATGTTCATGGATGCTGATGCTGTTGAGGAGCTTGGCATTGGAAAGACTCTCCCAAGTTGCCCTGTAGCCCATTCCCAGAGCCTTGAATGGGGCACCATGGCAGTATGTCCGTTATGGGGCTGGCTGGTGTCTAGGTTCCGGAGCCACGCCACATTGGTGGGCTGTTCTGTCTCAGGACATTCTAATGTCTAGTGCTCCATACAACCTCCTTTGTGTCCTGCCCCAACGGCCTGAGGTCCTGCTGTCATCCACACTCTTCTCATCTCCCCACGCCCGCCCGTGTGGAGCAAGGACTCTTTCTGTCTTGCATTAGATCCTAAAAGCTACCATTAGCCATCTTGCCTTACACTTATCTCTTCTGTTTAGTTGGGCTTAAATACCTCGCATGACATTTCTCGAGAAGCTTCCTCCAGACCTCCTCTGGAAATTTTTATTTGCCCAGCCATAGGAAGCAAGATGGTAGCACTGCACAACCTGAAGGGGCTGTGGTCTGAATACGGGGCAGTGTGTGTCAGTAGCGTCTTCTGTAGCGTCTGGTACTATACAGCTTGTCCGGCCATCTGTGGGGTAGCCCTGATAGGAAAACTAGAAGCTCTGGAATATTCCTTGCAATTGAATCAAAGCTCAATCACATCCATATTCTCCCATGCTCCAGCAAGTTATTTTGGTCATTTTAATCTAAGTTTCTCCTCAACATTGGCGAATGTTCCAAGTATAGGCTTTCTTAATCCCTAGGAAACTGCCTCCTCCCCTCCATCCATCTTTTCACAGCCCTAGTGGGGGACTGCTTCATCTTTCCCCAAAATTGCTATAGCCACCCATCTCCTATCTGGTCTCCCTCCTCTCAGTTCCACCTCTCACCACTATCAGTTTTCTCGTGTTGACAGGGCGAGCCATCTAAATCACAGAGCTGGCCAGGCCATGTCCTGGCCTTCAACCCTTTAATGACTTTCTATGGCCTTCAGGACAAACTCCACACTTCAGAGCATGGATATAGGACACTTCATCATTCTGGCCCCTGCTCTCATCTTCTGCTTCTGGAACAATGTACTGGCTCATTCAACTCAAGGCTTTTGCATTTTATATTCACTTTGCTTAGACTGCCCTTCCACTCTTCTGTCCCCTTCTCCTGAACGAGCCCAGCTCAGATGTCACCTTCTCTGGATGTAATTTGAAGGCAGAAGTGGGACCAAGTATTTAGCATGAAAACACTTCTTCAGCCCGCAGAGTGTTGAAAAGTAACAGTCTTGCAGAAAGGTCAGATAGAAAGTGCTGCCTCTCCCAGCACACCCTGATTTGTAGGGGATTAGATGGTAGGGGCAAGAAGTTCAGAGAGCTATCCACAGAGTAAGGGCCATGCCAAGCCTATTCTACTCTGTTCCTTCCTGGTCTCTGGCCAACACGCAGAGGTGACCAAATGGCAGAAAGGTTCCAGGAGGGGCAGCCTCAAGTTGCATGGGAAATAAAAGTCAGAAAATGGAGCAGAAAAAGTTGAAGCTTGGGAACCCGAAAAACCAAATTCTGGCCACCATGTCTTTAGACCTCTGATGATCATTCCATTATGATCTGTCCAAAGTTTCCATATCATGCTTCACGCAGCTCTAGGTGTTGCAGATGCTTTTCAAGGGCCACATCAGGGGACTAGAAGGAGCAGAAAGACGATGAACCCAATTCCCCAAGATCACCTCCACTTCTGTCCGATATTCTGTTCTTCTGCATAAAGTTCTATCAGTGCTGCTTCAAAAGCATTGCAAGATCCTAATGGAGACTAATAAACAGTAGATATGCCATGAACCTTCTTCATATGCTTCACCTTCTCCTGGAGTTGAGTAAGACTTGTTGACGATACTTCAGTGGTAATGGGGCATTGTTTCTGGCTGCTCCCACTGTCACTTACCTGCTCTGCTCCTTCCAGCTAGGCTGCTGACCAGTCAAGGATCAGTTGGGCTTTGTCCGCCAACCACTCAATGTCAGCTGTACTCATTGATGACATTCTTTTAATCACATATTCTATAAGCCAGTGAAATGAGAGTCCTCTTTTCTATGAACACTAAGGAGAAGGCTTTGGGAAAACTTAATAAAAAATAAGTCACTAAAAATATTGCTGTGGAATGATGCATGGGGAAGTCAACACTGTAGGGGAAGATTGTAAAAATCTAAATGGAATATACTCTCAGATTGTTTCACGAGTATCTTGGAATTCTTATTCCGCTGTAAAGAAATCCAATCTGGAAATTGTATGTGGCATATCAGAAGGTGGGATTCACTAAAAAGGGGCAATGACCTCACTCCAAACAGTGTGTCCACACTCAGATCAAGCCTTGGCCCTACAGTAGTCACTGGAAAATAGACATTTATGTTTTAAGAAAAAATAAAATGTTTTGACAGATAGATAGACATACATATTATTTTTATGATTCCCCACTTTGAGACAGACCAGAAAATGTTCTTTCTGTAAAAACAAACAAGAGAACAAGCAAGAAAAACAAACTCATAGCAACAGTCCAGGCTCTGAGCTTCTGTTGGCACCTTTTTTTCCCCCCAAACAGAGAAGTCACTTCTACTGAAGGGGACCCTGACTGGCTTTGCATTTGTGCAGCTGTCAGGCTCAATGGTCACTATAACACAGACAACATGGTCATTTCCAACTACAACAGGTGTCCCTGATTTGAAGTCTTTCTTAAATTTCAGCAGAGACTGCAGTATGATCATGAAAAAAAAAAAAAAAAAAAAAAAAAAAAAAGGTTGGACCAGAAGGAGGAGGATAGTCAGGGGTGCGGAGTGAATGGTGTGACCTGGAGGATCTCTCTGTACCTGGTTTGTACATTCGGAGGGCCAGAGAGCTCTGCTTGGCAAACCCACCATTATGGAGATTTACCGATTCTGCTTTCAGCTGAGATCAGTTGCTGAATGACTTGTCCTGTTTTTGTTGGGTAGGGACTGGATGCCAATAATACAAATCTCTCTGTGCCCAGTGGTCGCTGAAATGACATACAACTAAATTAACATTGCTAGGGGTCAACAGAAATGTGCTGACTGGGTGGGCATTGACATAAAGAGTGTAATACGTTGGTGCAAGGAAAATGTGTTACTTTGGTAGGAGGCATAGCCATCTGAAATCAGAATGTGGATCTCTGGGGTGCAAAACAGTTTGGGATAGACTAAGTATTTTATCAGGAGTCTCTATGATCTGTAGTTAAGCACAACCCTTAGTAAAAATCAAGAACCTAATGCCTTAAATTACAGATCAGGCATAAGCCTTCAAAATGTATCTTGTCATCTGTATAATTCTACCTGGGAAGGTGGACTAAGTCTTCACATTTTTGTAAAGCAAACTTCTCCTATGTTTGCTGTCTGTCCTCTCTCTGGCCTCCTCAGACTCTCTTCCCTGTGACGGCCATTGTCTTAGTCCAGAAAATTTGTACCTTTTAAAATATATTGAAAGGGGCACCTGGGTGGATCAGTGGGTTAAGCTTCTGCCTTCAGCTCAGGTCATGATCTCAGGCTTCTGGGATGGAGCCCTGCATCAGGCTCTGCTCGGCAGGGAGCCTGCTTCTATCTCCCTCTGCCTGCCTCTCTGCCTACTGGTGATCTCTCCATCAAATGAATAATAAAAAAAATAAAAAATCTAAAATATATTTAAATATATTTTCTTTTTATAACACAGTTTAAATCACATCTTATGTCCTGTTCTGCAACTTTCTTTATGCATCTTATTTTTAAAGCTCTACCATAAGGTAAAGTTCTATGTATTTTCTAAAGATTATTTAGCTAACTAGTTCATGTCTTACTTTATAGTGGTAATATAGACATAATAGGGAACAAAAACCCATTAAAACAATACAGAAAGATATAACTTTTACAAAGAAAAACTGCTGACAGTCTGCGAGGTACAAGAGATCATCTGAGGGCTAGGAGGGGGCTAATATCTGAGGATAAGAAGTTTCTATCAGGAGCAGGAATAAGCCTGCTCTGATGAGACTTTCCATCTTCTGTCAGATTCAAGGCTCACCTCGGGCTCTGGGAGAACTGGTTTACTTTTCCAGGGAACAATCTGTAGAATAAAACTGGAGTAATGTCGGGAAGTGTCCCCCAACTTCGTCATTATCCCTAACAAATCTTTGCTAGTTTATAGCACCTCAAGTAAGCTACTAATTAGGTGGGAGTCAGAATTTTTGCAGGTCAGACTTTCTAGTGGAATGGGAGTCAGGCCATTATGAGGCCTGTTTATTCCCTTGGTTAATAATTTTCCTTTCGTTCAGGACTGTGCTTCCTTTTTTTCAGCTGAATGAGCTGAACAGATTCTTCTAAATTAAATTAGATTTATCAATTAAATTCCTCTAAATTAAAAGAGCCAATTGGAGGATAGTTCTTAATGGGGTAAATAGTTGTGGTCCTCAGTTTTCATCAAGAGGAAGGAATCATGGAGTGCCACAAGAGGGGCATTAGCTTTGGGGTTAGACCATGTGATTGGATTCAAATCCAGAGTCTACTACATACTAGCCATGGGATCTAGGCATGATTTGACTCTCCAAGCCTCTATAGCCTCATATGCAAGCTGAGGTATATTAATCCCCTGATTATAGGTCAACTGGGAGAAGTAAATAAGATAATGTATTTTCCCATGCACCAGGTCCTTATATGTACTGCTGGGTCAGGCACTGTGCTAGATTTCCAGAGAATGACACATGCTAAGTATATGGCAGGCAATCATTAAAGACTTGTTGACTGGACTCAATCTCATAAAGCAACAGGGACACTCAAAAAATAAATAAAGCAAATAGGAGACCATCACTGAAAGAGCTTTGGAATGGTGCTTTAAGAGAGTAGATTAAGCAACTCTTTCCACATACGCTCTTCAGGCCTTCTCTTCCAGGAAAACACATAGGAAGGAACAGGGAGGAGGAAAATCAGATACTTCTTGAGACTAAAAGAAAAATTATACAAATAATAAATATAATATATCCAGTGTCAGGTGATCATTAATGAAAAATTCTGTTGCAAAGGGCCAAGGCTTAAATTCTGGCCTGATTCACTTCCAGGATACAAATATCTAGGGCAGTATTTTTCGGTCTCAGCACTACTGACATTTTGGGAGAGATGCTGCTCTGTTGGGGGTGGGGGGGTGTCCCATGCTTTTTAGTGTGTTTGGCCGCGTGCCTGACTTTCACACACTAAATGCCAGTAGGACTCTCCACCAAGTTGTGACAACAAAAAATGTCTCCAGATGTTGCCAAATGTCCTATATCCCACAAAACTGTTCCTAGTTGAGAACCACTGCCCTAGGGCCTATTTGGTCAAAGAATGTAAGAAAAAATGTATTCCCAAGGAAGAGACCCAGCACTTGGGCTTAGCCTAATATGTGGCCAAGACATATTGGAGGAAATGTAATTTATATCAAGACTAATTGGAAGGTAAGTTGCTGGGACACTTCTGAGCACAGATGTTCCTGCTAGCCAGATTACACTTCCGGTCCAGCTGTATGTTTGTGCCTAAAGGAGAAAAGGATTACAAAACCTGGAAAGCTCTGTTTTCACTGAAGTTTTGCAGAAACACTGAGAAAGGTGTCCTTCTTCATCATCTGTCCCTCTTGCTAACTCTGGCCACTCTTCTGCCTGATATTCTTCCAATGTACTGATTAATCGTGTCTTTTACTCTGTACTTTGGATCCTTTGACATCTCAGGGCTTGCTGACCCTGGAGAGACTCCTCTCCCAAGACTAGCCAGTTACTAGAGCTAGTGAACAACATGCCTGTGAGTGTGAGTTTCATACCCAAACCAGCCAACCCAGAGCCCACACCACCACCCACCTCCCCTACAGGCTCTCACACTCAGAGCCACTATTTCCCTGCCTTAGTCACCCCCAGAACCAGATACCAGACAACTCCAGGCAGCTCCTTTGCCTTAGAGCACCCTGAAATTCAGACCTGCCAGTTCTAAAGTGCGTTCCCTGCTTTGCACATTCCTTCCCACGGAAACCACAACAGCGACCCTTGCTCACATTTTTCCCTCACACCCTTACCTTCTTGACTGACCCTCGTGCTCCCTCATAGCACCCTTCCTCCTGGAATTTATGGATATGACCTTTTCAGTGACAACCATCTCCTGATCAGTTGACCCCTCCATACCTGAAAAACCATAAACCCACATTTTAAAAGACATTCTTGCTATGCTGCCATCGCAGAACATACATGTTGTTCCCGGCATGGGTTCATTCACACCCCAGGTGCTTTCTCCAAGCACGCCATGCGCCCTCCTGCTGCAGGGCTCGTGCCCTTTCCATTCCTTCTGCCAGAAATGGCCTTCTTTCTTCAGAAGCCCTTTACCCAGACCCCAGGAGCTTCTCTACATTCCGGATCTCATCTCAATCAGGAACTTCTTCAGAGACCTACCCTGTGCCCCTGCCAAGGTCAAGTCCCTTTGCCATTGTTCTCATAAGCTCTCTACTCGTTCTTCTTAGCAGTTAAGGTAGCTTGCATTTGATTTCCTGAGTGATTATTTGATTAAGGTCTGGTGTCCCCCTTTAGATTGGAAACATCCAGAGAACAGCGGCTGTGTCTTTTTTCTCATGATCATGTCTTCTGCGCACTGTCCAGTACATTGTACGTGCTCAATATTTGTTGGTTGAATGAAGAGATGAATCCCTTGGGGACTCCTAGAAAAGACAAGAGGAGTCTTCAAAGACTTTGAAGAGAAGGAGTCTTTCCCAGCAAGAGAAAGTTGGAAAAGAGTCAGAGAAATATATTTTACTACTGTTAACATGGCTTCCCTGGCCCAAGGTAGCTGGATTGTAACAGACAACAACCCAGTGTTAGCAGATTATAGCACATACATGGGATGGCGTGTTATGCATGCACTGTTATCTCCATCTTAAAGAAAATGAGGCATCTCTAGGGAGAACACTTGCCTGTGGCTCTATATTAGTATCATAACTACATTAACAACTGCGGTAATAGCAATCTTCTCGAGTTAGGACTATTTTTCTATTCTCTAAATTTTCTGCAATGAACATGGGTTAATTTTGTGATGTAACATAATTAGTTTAAAAATACATGTAATTGTTTTTAATGACAAAATTGTTCTTTAAAGCAATGTTAATTGTCAGATAAGACAGCAAGATAAATTTTATATACAGTATCATTTCAGTGATGTTTTGTCAAAAGCAGAAAAAAATATATTGAAAGGAAATGGGTACCCATGTTAGAAAATGAACGTTTTTTTCTCTTTACTTGAGCACTTCAGCATTTCCCAAATTCCTTACCATGATCTTGCTTTCCTTATTAAGCAGTTTGCCAAAGTTGTCCACTGTACAGCAGTTACCACTGGGATGGTTTCTTGGCAGACTAAATTCCCCCAAAGTTTCTGAGGCACCTTAAACTCTCACCCCACAATGTCAGGCATGCGGGAGATTTAATTTTTTTCCCTATAACAAAACAAATTTGTATTTCAAATTTAAGAATGGAAAAAGTCTCAAGGCCAATGTATTTCACTCCCTTTTCTTCCCCAGCCCGCCCCCACCTTTACCCCGCCTTCACCCTCTTCCTAGGGATTAGCCACCGTGTTCTACTGCAATTCAAAATATCAGGGGAAGAAAAACCATTATGTTAGAATTTCAGAAATATGATCTTTCCTTGCATCAGTGGTACTGAAGCAGTCAGACCCCAAATCAAACCAAAACCTAGTCACCCTCTGAGAGATTGACACACTTGCCTTTTAGAGGTAGGACAATGTAAAAATCCTACCCTCCTGTGACTTAAAGTCATCCAGGCTGATGTGACCTCTTTTTCCCCAGGTGGAGGGTTTATTGTCAAATGGAGATAGAATCCTCTTTACCTAGAAGGGTGGTCAACTCAGGTCATCTTGGAGGGAACTGAAAGAGCACATTGAAGCCTGAACTGGCAGCTGCTTTTGGCTCTTAAGTAGTCTTTCTGTGCTGGAGCAGATGGTATTGGCAGGGCTACTGAAGTCACCCTAGGAAGACAAACACATTGAAAAGTGGGCTTTGACTTTCCACATTAAATATCTTTTGAGTCTATATGCATACATATATATAGTTGAGTTTGATAAATATATATTTTCTATATATAATACACAGATTTTATATATTACATATTTATATAATATATATTTCTTACATAGTAATATAATATGTATACTTTATATATTACATATTTTATATATAATATATATTTCTTATATATGGTATATTTCATATGTATATCTATCACTAGCATTTTTATGATTTTACTTTTCAGGCTGGTCTGTCAGTGTACTTTCAGTGCCTACCTAACCCAGTGCTTGGCACATGCTGGGCATTCCATATCAGTTTGTTGTATTTATGATAAACAAATGGTAAGTGATTTCTAAAGGGTGGATATCGGGGTGCCTGGGTGGCTCAGTCAGTTAAGTGTAAGATTTCAGTTCGGGTCATGATCCCAGGGTCCTGGGATGGAGCCCCACATCTGGCATCCTGCTCAGCCGGGAGCCTGTTTCCTCCCTGTGCCTGACGCTCCCCCTGCTTGTGCTCTCTCTCTTTGTCACAAAAACAAATCAATAAATAAAGGGTGAATATCCACAGATAACATGCACACAGCTAGGACACAATTTAAGTTTATTATCTCCGTAAGAGGGCATATGGGGAGTCTGAAGGGATAAGAAGGTAACTCGCTGCATTTCCTGGCACTCCAGAGCTGGAGCAAGGATCGTCTGGAGTAGGAAATGTGCTCCTCGCCATGCTCGGTGGTGAGGAGGGCGTTCCTTGCGTCGTCCGCAGACGTACCAGGCTCTTACCAGAATGGCACTTCTGGCTGGCGGCATGCCGAGGGACGCAGAGCCACTGCAGAGAGTCCGCTGCAAGCTCAATCATTGTGTCTCACGGCTCAGGAGAGCCTGGGGCCGGATGGCACTGCCCAGAGAGACCCGGGAGCAGCCACAGATGTACAAGCAGTAGGTCCTTAAGGTGGTGGCTCAGAGCGTGAGCAGTCGTCTGAACCTGGTTTTGGAGTCAGCAGAGAATCCAATCACGAACACAGATCTCATAATGACTTTGGGAATTTGGAGCTCAGTGCCAGGTGACACCCTCTGTTTCCATTATTATCGTCACGATCATTACCTTTGCAATTACATTTATTTGAACACCTACACACCAGGCACTGTGCCAAGTACTTTGTTTCTAATTGTTACAACCTCTCTAGAAGGTATTATATTAACGTTACAAAAAAGAAAATGAGCCCCAGAGAGGCTAAATAACTTTCTTAAGGCTCCCACCTAGGGAAAGGCTTGCCTTCTGAGCTCCAAAACCCATTAATGACTTCTCATTACCTAAAGTTGCTGTTGGTATCCGTATTTCAAAGAACACTAGGGGTAGGGGAGACGTGCCATGGAGGGGCCTCAGGAGCCATCTCAAGGGCAAGGTCATGGGGAAGGTTCCAAGGTTCCTCCTGCAGAGCACATTTTGATAAAGCTTCTCTGATTTCATCTATTTTCAATACCAGTCATCTATTTAAGATTTAATATGATTTCTTCAGGGCTCTGCTCTGATATATGAGAAAAAAAAAACAACAACAGAGAGTAAGGGATTGAAGTAGGAAGGGAGGGAGGGAGAAAAAGATAAAAAAGCCATTGGCCTAAGGAAGAAAATCTAAACTCTTATTTTTGGCATTTTTGGACCTTCAGAAACTTACCCCAAGACATCATCTCTCCTGTAACTACAATCCCTGTTCTTAAACATTTCTGCTCCCATCACACTGGCCAAATTGTTGTTTCTGGAACTCTCTTCTTGTCTATTTGACTCTGTGTTTTTCTTCAGTCTCCCAGGCTCGAGCTGTTTTCTTTTTGCCCCCCTTCCTGCTGTGGCACAGTCTGCCCCCTGGAGACTTCACCAGCCTCCCCTGTCTGGAAGTTATTTAGAAGGGCAGAAGGGTGGAGGGCGGCGGGGAGTGGGTGGAAAGTGCCATTGGCATCTGGTGGGGAAGGGATGATGCTAAATATTCTATAATGCATAGGACAGGCTCAAAGTGTCAGTAGGGCCAAGGGAGGGAAATCCTCCAACAGGGCTTGGAAACTAACAAAAATTGAAAAGAAAAGAGTAAAACCATCTTTATTCTCAGATGACATGATTGTTAACGTAGAAATTCCCAAAGAATCTATAAACCACTATGAGGATTACTAAATTAATTTATAAGGTCACAGGATACAAAGTCAATGTACCAAAAATTAATTTTCTTTTGTGTACTTGCAGAAAACACCTAGAAAATACTTTTTAATCATAGGAACAAATACATAAAATATTTCAGAATAAATTTAATGAAAGATGTGCAAGACCTCTACACTGAAAACTATAAACATTGTTGGAAAAGATAAAAAAAATCTAAATAAATGGAGAGACTTTGAATTTTCCTGGATCAAAAGACACAATATTGTTAAGATAGCAAGTCTCCCTAAACCTGTACATTAAATACAATCTCAACTAAAAAATTAGATTTTTTTGGTAGAAATTGACTCCAATATGAATCCAACATGATTCCACAAACATCTGGAGGACTCGCCAATTTTTAAGGTGATTTTCAGATCTATTATAAAGTTACAGTAATCAGGATATTGTAGAATTATCATAAGTACAGACAAATAAATTGATGGAACAGATTAGAAAGTTGGAAAATAGACTCATATATACAGAACTATTTGTTAATTTTTTTATGAAGGTTTTAAGACAATTCATTAAGAAAGAAAAGCCTTTTAAACAAAGGGAGCTGGAAAAACTAGAATATATGGGGAAAAAATGAACCTCAACTATACCTCACACTGTACATAAAAATTAATTAAAGATGGGTCATAGACCTAAAAAGGTCATAGACCATTTTAAAAAATGAACAAACAATAAACTAGGAGAAAATATTAATTCATATGTATATTTCTAACAAAGGACTTGTATCCAGACTATATATACCCAAAAAAGCAATCCAATTAAAAAATGGGCAAATCATTTGCATAGACAATTCACACCCCAAAATGAGCATTAGTCCAAGGAGAAATTAGCACTCATAAAAATAACTATTTATACTCCTTACCTCTGTTACTGCTTACTGTAAGCAAGAAGTCTCACAACTTCTCTGTCAAAGGACGATGGGCTATATTGCTTAATCTATGGGGGGAAATCTAAGATATGAAATCTCCAAGCTTGGATGTTGTTGATCCAAGTAAAGAGAAGGACAAATTTGAAAATTCTGTTCTACATGCAGGAGTCTTGACTTCTGGTAAACCATGATGATTAAGCACAAATATTTATCTCTACACCCTCCCTCCCAAATCCATTAAAACAACAATAATGGAATAAAAATGTTCTAAAATCACAATAAAAGAAAAAAAGAATAGATGAAGGGAGATGAGGATTGTCAACAAATTTTTGGAAGCCAGGAAGACAGTGGATTGGTGGTAACTGACTCCAGCAGAGCAGAGAAAGCTAAAATGTAAGCATCTGAGACACACAGGAAGATGTTGAAAAGAAGCAAACTGTTTCATTTAGCAGAACCATGGAGAGTCTCAAGAATTGGACGTAACCAGTTACTTTGGAAGGCAACTCTGAGAAATGAGAAGAGAAATAGGAAAAATATGTATCAAGAGCATGTCAACTCCTAGGTAGCTGCCATGTCCCTTCATAGCCTGGTGCATACCCCTGTCCACCCAGAAGGGCAGGGAGGTATACTCTACAGGGAAGTTGGATCAGAGTTTGTGGGATCAAGTAGATCAAGTATGGATAGAAGATGGTGTAGATGATACCCGCATCAAAATCAACTGGGATATAAATTTAAGGTGTATTAGAATGGTAAGGAGATAATGTTTTTTTTCAAGCTAAATGTCTTTTTGTCTTTCTCTTCACTGAATATAACCTTTGTCCTATTATGTACCAGGCATTTATTGCCAATGATAAAATTCAATTTCAAGCTTTTAAGCAAAATTTAGAATTTTAGACAACTTGTATCTGCACAGTAACAGGCAGTTTCCTCTTACTGGAATCCTTAAAGTTTTTCCAAATACTTAAAGACTTTTCTGATTAGATTGGTAAAACCAATGTGTTTGTTTAATATTGTATAATAAGAAAGTGCCAACATTTGGAAGATCCATGTGTCTCAGTGAACCAACCTCTTCCCAATGACCGATCACCATGTTATAAAATTATGAATGGGTAAAAGATGACTGAAAATCCAAGATAGAGAAAGTCTTTTAATGTAATAGAGTAAGAAGACATAATTTCAGTTTCCACATTGCAACTCATATTTAGAAAACTGCCACTTGTCAAATATTGGTACAGTATCAAAGAATATCACAACTGTATGAAAAGGCTATTGAAGTACTCTTTCCTTTCCTACCACATATTTTTGTTAGACCAGACATTGTTCATATACTCGCACCTATATAACTTGCACCAAAATAACATAAAGCAATTGTTTGAATGAAGAAGCAGACTGGACAATCTGTTTTCTAATAAACCAGACATTTAGAAAAATTTTCAAAAATGAAAAATAATGCTACTCATTTGGTTGGAAAACATAATTGCTTTTCATTAAGTATGTTATTTATGTTAACATAATGGGTTTATTATCATTGCTATAAATAAATTGATGAAGTTTTTCAAAAAATTTCTCAGTTTGGATTTTTTCATACTACAAACATAAATAGATACAATCTACAAAAATCAAAACTCTTTGAGGTCCTCAGTAATTTTGAAGATATAAGGGATCCTGAAACCAAAAAGTTTGAGAAATGCTTCTCTAGGGGAACTCTTATGTATCCTAGAAGTAATCTAGGCTCTAATCATGTGCCAGCTATTAGGATGCAGTGAGGAGAGCATAGCATCAATTCAGGGATATATACATCCTAGAATATATATATTATAGAGTTATAATAATATTATATATATTCTAATTATATAGTATATATTCTAAACTTATATATTCTATAATTTATACTATATTATATAATTTTTATATATTATAATATAATAATATTATAAATTATAAACATATATCCTATATTTAGTTCTTTTTATATAGAATATATAATTAGAATATATATAATATATAACTAGAATATATATATATAATTCTACCTATAATATGTATATTCTAGGGTGTATATATCCTTGAATTGATGCTATGCTTTCCTCACTGCATCCTATTAGTTGGTACATGATTCTGATTTGTCCCATTTCTACTTACGCCAGCTTTGATCATTTGATTACGGTAATGTCTACCAGCTCTCAGTTTTGTCCACTATAAATTTAATCTTTTTCCCTTGTATCTCCTACGTATTTTGTGAAAAGATATTTTGAAGCTATGGAAACAACCTGCTTTTCATCAAACTTTTCCTTCCGCTAAAATGTTAACCTCCATTAAAGTTTCTTGCCCAATTAATTACAATGATGTTTGCCAAAATATATTTTAGTTTCATCCTTTCTTTTACATGAATTACCTGCCATGTTATTGTTACAAATATTGTAAGAAGTTTTCTTTTCTCTTCATTTATCTGCCCATTTATTTATATACATCAGTATGGATTCAGAGATTCCTATTTAAGTCAGTAGTTTATAACTTGTTAGTATCATGATTTATTTTGATGCTTGAATTGTCCCAGATTTGGCCAATAGGAGAAGTTTTAAGTTAGCTACTGTGTCCTTTTTGCATGCCTTTATCATTCTTTGCGTTCTTCGTTACTTCCTGGCACCATATGACTAAGAGAGCAGTCTTCCTGACCCAGCCCTAGAAACTGGTCACTTCTAGGGTCCAGAGTCCTTCTTCATGGTAAATGGCATTTACAAACCAAGCTGTAGATGCAGGTATACCTATTGCTATTGGGGTATTGCTGCTTCCAGAACTTCTCAGTGGCCAGAGCTAGGGAATACAGGAATGCTTGCTGAGAGAGAAACATGCACGCATATACATACAGTTACAAATACACTTATATCTATGTTTAGGTCCTTTCTATATTGGAAACTACAAGACTTATTTTATTTTAGCTTTCCCCCTTTTAATATTTGTGACTTCTTTCTCTAACTTTGAGAAATCTCGTTCCCATTATCCTCAATAGTCTTACTTATATGGTCAGTCCTCATAAGAAAACAATTGACTGCCCCCACCAAGCTGCCCCAGGACTAGGTACACTTTCCTCACAAGAGCCCCAACATACCTCGGAGATGCTGTCCCTTTACCAGATAGGCCTTCCTATCTCAGACTCTGATCCAACAGGTTTGGGGATGGAGAGAAAATGGCAGGAAGGAAGGGAAAGAGGGAAGGTGGGAGGGAGAGAAATTTCTTCCATTTTACATAATTGAATTTACCAGTATTTTCCTTCATGGTTTGGATTTCATTTACCTAAGAAATCCCTCCCTACTCCAGTTTTGTAAAGACAGTCAAATACATGTTCCCCTGAAAGCTTTGTAGTTTTGTCTTCTTCGTTGAAATCTTTACTTGGTATTGATTTTTACTACAGTGTATGTGGTGAAGGTCCAATTTCTTCTTTTTCTTTCCTCTTCTTTTTTTTTTTTAATGCTTGTGACTACTGTTGTTTTACGACATGCAAAAATATTTATCCCAATAACATATATTGCAGTGTATTTCTTCCTCACAAAATATACTTTTTACAACTAACTGTACAGGGAAAGTTGTTGAGTTTGAAGAGGAGCAGAAGAGAAAATTCAGACTATGTCATATGTGAGCCTCAACAGATCACATGTCCTGATCTTCAATTGCAATCATTTTGGGTCTTACCATAATATTTCCTAAGAGAAAAATTCAAATGCTAAACCAAGGTAAGCAATCACATTTCCAGCAGAACTAAAGGATTATTTTGATTGTGTGTCAAGGAGCTAGTATATATATTGAAGCAGAAATAATAGGACCACTCATAAAATTTGTCATTAGAAGGCATCCTTTAACCATTTGCATGCTACACATTTCCTTTGATTAATACGGTGCTGCACACATGCTTATGGCTGCCCTTTGACATGAGTATTTGTCACAGCTGACACTGATGGACACGGACTCATTTCTGACTGCCCAGACTGGCTATGTTGACTCATCAGGATATAGATCCTCCAGTTTTTTAAAGAAGGTAATGCAGCAATACCGAATGTGCTTTGAATAAAACAATTTCAAATACATAAGAAACCATCAAAATAAATTTTCCAGTAGAAAATAAGTCTTAGAACTATAGAGTATGCTTAAAGGTGAATTAAAGCCGTACATACTTAATGAGGTATGATGTCTAAATGATGCCAATAATGTGTGCCAAAGATCTAAACTATTAAAAAGTAACTTCTTGCTTTTCCTGAATCATGGTATGATAATTATTTAAATTCTTGTAGCTACAGTGTACCCTATGGAGGCCATATTCATGTGTTTTGTGAGCAAGAAATCCACTTTTAAACTAGAGAGTGTGAGCTTTTTCGAATATTAATCTTAGAGGTAACTGATACTTTAAATTTGTCAGTTACTAACTCTTCTTTTCCCTTGAGGGAAACCATATCTGTTACATTTATAGCCAGTGTAAAATAGTTTTGCGGTTGTAAAACGGTGACGCGCATAAGATTCCAGAAAATGACACCTAAGAGTTTCCTCAGAGGTGAGTCACCCAGCAGAACCTGGGCAAGGAGTGGAGCTGTCTCCATGAGTTTTGTTACTCATGAAAAGCTTCTCTCTTCTGACGATGACCTAAGAACTCAGTGGGAGACCCAGATGAAAATGGATACTTTCCAAAAGAAAAGACAGAAATTCTGTTTCTCATGGTTAGAAGTAACTGATAGAGATTTGAAATGGGGATAGCTGGGATCTGTCATCAAAGACAAATAAATAACAAGATTAGGATCCAGTGCTAACGTGGGATAGTAGATGAAAAAACTAGGCTTATTTTGAGGTTGAAATGAACCTTAGCAACTCACTAGCTAGTGAATATGTGTCAAATACATCATAAAAGTTGTAGAGAAATGGATGAGGGCTTAAGTCTAGATATCTAGGCCCTAGTGTCATGGAGCGCATGCTGAATGAAGTTCATAAAATGGTGATGCCCCAAGACAGAATGCCTGAGGACACACAGACTCACGGAGAAATGTCTTCCTCCCCAGGGACCAGTGTTAAGGGCTGGACTAAGGACACAATGACTGGACATCCCAGGAGCCAGCCCTAGAGACGATGTTTGGAATCTACTTTTGGTGATACAGTTACCATGTTTTTAACAGTGCTCATCCAGGTCTATTTAATTTAGTCTAGCATACACAGAGTCAAGTCCATAACAAGGAGCTCTGGTAGCGTGGCTAGTTAAGATATATGTGATTAAGTTTAGGAAAACTAGGTTGAGAAATCTACGCTTTCTGTGTCAGCCAGTTCTATGCTGAGCCAAACGCTGACCCTGCCTCAGGTGAACTAAGAGATGAAGCAATTTTCCTAACTTGGTGACAGTGAAGATGGGGTAGAGGGAGCAACACGTGGATAAGGCTACTGTGCATGGATGCCAGGGGCGGTTCTAGCTCAGGATGATGGGAAAAGGCGGTGGTGTAAGGAAATGAAAAGTGCAATAGAGGAGGGAAATAATCAGAACAGCTGGACAATGTTTAACCTCATCCAACCTGAAATTTTCTCTTGTAGATGTGTTGATATGTTTGCATATTCAGCAGTTAGTAGGAAGTTAAAGCTCTCAGAGGTTATCAGTGGATACTTTATCACTTAGCAGTGATAAAGGGAATTTATGCAAGTGGCTGCTTTGTGAACACAGCATTGGTGCACAATAATACTCTGCTTCTTAAGCCCACCCAGTAAAGACGTTAAATGTGGATAATGAATTTACGATTGAGATCCTAATACAGGACAATGTCTTGTATAGAGTGGGAAGGGCAGGCCGTTCTTAACTGCCTACCTGCTAGGGCGTCTTCTCAGCCCTTGAGAGGGAAGAAATAGCTTTTCCTGGCCTGCTCTCCTGAGCCCAATCTCTGGGTTTCGACTTTTGAGAGTGAAACCCCCTTTCCCAATTCCCAGTCATTCCCCAACCCCTTTCTTACTTTCTACACCCACACAACACCTCTCCAATACATGCATGCTCTTTCTCTGCCTCACACTGCTACCTGAATGTTTGACTCAACTTGATTCTCATCGCAAACCGCCTCAGCCCAGTTTTGATTCCCAGACCTGCTTTATCTGGGTCAGTCTCGAAAACACTCATGATACTACTTGCTTCCAGGAATGAGTTGCTGATCACTGTTGTTCATAGTGACTACATGCCTCAGCACGTGCATTCAGTATGACAGAAAGACATGAAGAATGTGTCTACCCCACACTGGAGAGTCTTTTCTCTGGTCACAGTGGACATCTAGGATGATAAAACCACTTTCCTTCAAGTTTGAGTAACACTTGGAACAAGCAAACTGCATCCAAGGAATATGAATTTGTAGCAAGATTATCAGTTGTCATCTCATTGTGAGAAATCTACTGGCAAGAAGATTAAATGCTACATTTGTATCTTTGGGATAAATAGGCAGTAGTGCAGTTGCTGGGTCATAGGGTAGCTCTATTTTCAACTTTTTGAGGAAACTCCATACTGTTTTCCAGAGTGGCTGCACCAGCTTGCATTCCCACAAACAGTGTAGGAGGGTTCCCTTTTCTCCACATCCTCACCAACATCTGCCATTTCCTGACTTGTTAATTTTAGCCATTTTGACTAGTGTAAGCTGGTATCTCATTGTGGTTTTGGTTTGTATTTTCCTGATGCCAAGTGATGTTCAACATTTTTTCGTGTGTCTGTTGGCCATCTGAATGTCTTCTTTGCAGAAATGTCTGTTCATGTCTTCTGCCCACTTCTTGATTGGATTATTTGTTCTTTGGGTGTTGAGTTTGATAAGTTCTTTATAGATTTTGGATACTAGCCTTTTATATGATATGTCATTTGCAAATATCTTCTCCCATTCTGTCTGGTGTCTTTTGGTATTGTTGATGTTTCCTTTGCTGTGCAAAAGCTTTTGATCTTGATGAAGCTCCAATAGTTCATTTTTGCCCTTGCTTCCCTTGCCTTCGGCGATGTTTCTAGGAAGAAGTTGCTGTGGCTGAGGTCGAAGAGGTTGCTGCCTGTGTTATCCTCAAGGATTTTGATGGAATCTTGTCTTACATTGAAGTCTTTCATCCATTTTGAGTCTATTTTTGTGTGTGGTGTAAGGAAGTGGCCCAGTTTCATTCTTCTGCATGTGGCTGTCCAACACCATTTGTTGAAGAGACGGTCTTTTTCCCATTGGACATTCTTTCCTGTTTTGTCAAAGATTAGCTGACCGTAGAGTTAAGGGTCTCTTTCTAGGCTCTCTATTCTGTTCCATTGATCTATGTATCTGTTTTTGTGCAAGTACCATACTGCCTTGATGATTACAGCTTTGTAATAGAACTGAACTCCAGAATTGTGATGCCACCAGCTTTGGTCTTCTTTTTCAATATTCTTCTGGCTATTTGGGGTCTTTTCTAGCTCCATACAAATTTTAGGATTATTTGTTCCATTTCTATGAAAAAAGTTTATGGTATTTTGATAGGGATTACATTAAATGTAAAGATTACTCTAAGTAACATAAACATTTAAGCAATATTCATTCTTCAATCCATGAGCATGGGACATTTTTCCATTTTTTGGTGTTTTCCTCAATTTCTAAAATGTAGTGATCCAAAAGGGCACATGAACCTCAATGTTTATAGAAGCAATGTCACAATAACTGAACTACGGAAAGAACCTAGATGTTCATTGACAAGTAAAAGGACAAAGAAGATGTTGTATATCTATACAATGGACTATTATGCAGCCATCCAAAAAATGAAATCTTGCCATTTGCAATGACATGGATGGAACTGGAGGGTATTATGCTAAGCAAAATAAGTCAATCAGAGAAAGATAATTATCATATGATCTCACTGATATGTGGAATTTGAGAAACAGGCAGAGGATTATGGGTTAAGAGAGGAAAAAATGGAACAGGATGAAACCAGAGAGGGAGACAAACCATAATGGACTCTTAATCTCAGGAAACAAACTGAGGGTTGCTGGAGCAGAGGGTGGTGGCTGGGCGATGGACATTAGGGAGGGTATATGCTATGGTGAGTGCTGTGAATTGGGTAAGACTGATGAATCACAGATCTGTACCCCTGAAACAAATAATACATTCTATATTTAAAAATCAAAAATAGCGGTGCCTGGGTGGCTCAGTGGGTTAAAGCCTCTGCCTTTGGCTCAGGTATTGATCCCAGGGTCCTGGGATCGAGCCCCGCTTTGAGCTTTCTGCTCAGTGGGGAGCCTGCTTCCTCCTCTCTCTCTATCTGCCTCTCTGCCTACCTGTGATCTCTGTCAAATAAATAACTAAAATCTTAAAAAAAATAAAATAAAAAGCAAAAATAAGGAGGAAACACAGAATCTAAAAAATGGAAAGTCTCTGACTGGCTATAGGCTTATCATGAGCAACAGAGGCTGGAAGATATAGTGAGTCAATCCAGAATTCTGTAATAAACTAAGCTTTTATTTAAAAAAAAAAAAAAAAGACTAAACGTTTATGTCAACTGGTTGGCAAGCTGCATTTCCCGTTAGAAAAACCATCTGAAAGCATGGTCAATGATTTGTTTGGTTAGAGCCCAAATTTAAGAGAATGGATGGCTTGTAAGGGATATTCTGTGAGCATAAGACAAAAATCTAGTGACTTTGCTTCTAGAACTCATCTTTCTAGTAATCTGGATGAATGAAAATGCTGCAAACCAGCAGTTCTTACCATGAAAATGCTACAAACCAGCAGTTCTTACCTCCATAGACAATGAAGATCAGATCCTAAAATGGCTGCTTTCATGCCTAATGACTTACTCTTTGAGCCTCTGACCTTTTGATATTGAAATTATGTTTCTCTGAGCATTAATCTATTGACATCTCTACAGAAATTGGGGATTTAGACATAATAATTCTGCTTTGGATATCAGACTATCCATATGAGGTAAATAATCCTGCCATGCCTGAAAGGTAGAAGGTCCTCAGGAAATATGAAAAATTAAATGATAAACAAATTTACTAATGATTCAAAATTAACTAAAAACCTTTGAAGAACTTTATGAAAAATTGACTCAAAGTGGCTATTCTTTGTTTCTAATTCTTTTGAGGAGAAAGTGTTTTATAGAACTAGTAATGAATAACAGTTTATAAATCATTTATTGAAATGCTTCACATGCAAGGGAACCACTTATTAAGGTGGGGGAATATCACATTGTTCACTTAGAATCTAATTTGCAAGACTTTCTGTCCAGTAGTAACATGGCAGGAATAAAAAATCTGCCAAGTCAAATTGAGCACTTAACTTAAAGCTTCTCTTTCTTCCAGTTACAAAGGGAAAAGAAGCTCTTGGAAAGAAGAAAAATAAAGAAGATTATGTAGGATTCTTTGCTGTATGTGCCTCACATGTTCAAATATAAGTCTACCTTTTCAGTAAGGACCAAATGTCATTTTCAGACATAACTCTTGGCCAATTTTGTTAATGTACACTCTAGTTCTAGTGAAGCCATTATGGCTTCTAGTGAAGCCATAATCATAGACCATTTTTGAATAAAATAATCTTTTATACATAAATTATCATGCTTTCTACCACATGATGGTGTTACCATGAGTGAAGCTTTCCTTTGGCCAAGGACAACCCTTTGACCCAAAGGCAGTCACTTATAGTCTGGTCAGCAGCTTATGAATTGGCTAGAGCCATAACCATCCAGGATAAGGGTGTTCCCTGGGCACCCCATGTGTACTGCCCCCTCTCAGGAAGTTTAACTCAAAGATAGATGCAGCTAATGGAAAAGAAGCGCATCTGAAGGTGCAGTTATAAGGCAGTAAACAGAAGCCTGAGACCACAGGGGGTACAGAGGCAGTTATCAATGGTAGCAGCGGGTGGGAGCTGTAGAGGCAAAGTGCTGAGTCACCAAAATGGTAGAACACTAGAGTAGAGGGCCAATAGTGTGTCTTGTTGATGGAATGTGAAAATAAAGGCCAATCAAATGACAGCAAGCAAAGGCTATTTATTTATGCGTGCTATAGCAAGGGAGTCTGCTACTGTCACTTGCATTTTGACAGAGACTCAAACGCAGGCAGAGGAGTAGGAGACTTTATAGTAGCAGAAAGAGAAGTTTTCTGGTATATGCTAATTGAGACCATTGGGGAGGGGAAGCTACTGGTGGGCTAACTGGAAGTGGACCATCCTGTGTGATTAGTTAGGGGTGACTATTTGGCTTTCTCTGATTGGCCCTAAGTTGCAAGTTGGATAAAAATTGGGCAGCTATAAGTCATTAATCAAGCCCTGTTCATTTTGGGCTGAGTGTTGTAGAAGTTATTGTTTAGCTTCCTGGGTTGCCCCCAGAAAGAGCAATCTGATTTCTTGAAAGTGAGACACAGGAGGTTGTTCATTGCAGGCAAGGGGTTGTCTGCCTGGGCCGGTCACTGCAGGTTGGGGGTCAAAGGTCTATTTTTATATATGGTCTAGCCCTTGTCCATTTGTATGTTCAGTCTCTAAGGATTCTAGCTGTGGTGTCTGAGCTGGTAGTCCAGTTCTCCACAGGGCCTGCCTCTGCAGTTGGTGAAATCGCTCCCTATATTTTCTGCTTTAAAACTGTTTCTGGGTGCATGTCAGTGGCTCAGTTGGTTAAGCACCCCACTCCTGATTTTGGCTTGGGTCGTGATCTCAGGGTGGTGAGATCGAGCCCCCAGTTGGGCTTTGCTTGAGATGCTTTCCCCCCTTCTCTCCCTCTGCTCCTCCCTGCTACTGGAGCACTCTCTCTCTCTCAAATAAATAAATACAATCTTAAAAACAAACAAACAAACAAATAACCTGAAAGTGTTTCTGTTTTTAAAATTGGGATTGTCTGAGCCTTAACACAAAACTCGCATATCCTGGGAAAGCCTTGAGTTCAGGCAAACCAGGATGGTCGGTGGCCCTACCTATTAATATCCCTTTAATAGTCCCAATTAACTGAGTTCACAAGCAAAGCATGGATGGATTTTAACATCTCATCCTGTTCGGTGCTCTCTATCCCTTGAAATATAGAACAGCCTAACAAACACAAGGCAAAATGACATCATTATTTTTAACAAGTGGAGTAGTGGACACTACATTTCTCTCAGATCAAGTGCATGAGTGTAATAGAATGCTGTCCTGGGAATTAGGAGACCTGTCTTTGCTGCCGGCCGGCTGTGACCTTTGCATAAATCACAGAAAAGCATCATGGTCACTTTCTGGAGACAGTGTGTAGACTTGGTTTCAACAATTCGTTCTCTGTAGCTTTGGGAAAGTTACTTTATTTTGGAGCCCAAATTTTCTCATTTGTAAAATAGAAATTCTAATAATTTAACTTTAAAGGTCATTGTAAGAAGTATATGAAATAATGTGTATAAAACAGTTATCTTGTTGCCTGGCGTGTAATATGCTTCAGTAAATCTGCACCCTTGGCAAATATATTTTTCTTGCTAATACCTCCCACCATGGCCTGAGGTGTGCCCCCCTCAGCCAATTCATATGTTGAAATCCTGACCCTCTCCCCCCATACCTCAGAATAAGATTGTATTGAAGATGGGGCCTTTGAAAAGGTGACTAAGTTGAAATGAGGGAATAAGGGTAGAGCCTCATCCAGGATGACTGGTGTCCTTTTAAGAAGAGGACACATGTAGGGGCGCCTGGGTGGCTCAGTGGGTTAAAGCCTCTGCCTTCAGCTCAGGTCATGATCCCAGGTTCTTGGGATAGAGCCCCGCATCAGGCTCTCTGCTCAGCGGGGAGCCTGCTTCCTCCTCTCTCTCTGCCTGCCTCTCTGCCTACTTGCAACCTCTATCTGTCAAATAAATAAATAAAATCTTTAAAAAAAAA
This sequence comes from Lontra canadensis, assembly GCF_010015895.1. Lineage (NCBI taxonomy): Eukaryota > Metazoa > Chordata > Mammalia > Carnivora > Mustelidae > Lontra > Lontra canadensis. The sequence continues at coordinate 106,011,799 of NW_022630995.1, read as the reverse complement.
AAAAAAGAAGAGGACACATGTAAACACAGAGGCAAGATGAGGTGAAGACATAGGAGGAAGACGGCCATCTACAAGCCAAGGGAAGAGGTCTCAGGAGAAACCAACCCTGTAGACACCTTGATCCCGGACTTCAAGCCTCCAGAATCATGGGCAAATTCCTGCTGTTTAAGCCCCCCGGTCTGTGGTATTTTGTTATGGACTCCTAGCCATCTACTATAACTCTAAAGATGACATCCTAATTTAAATAAACAACTTGAGATAGAATGGCAGTTCTCTGAAATCCCCATTGTCTTATTTGTTGATATTAGGAATTGAGTATTTATGAAAAAATAGAAATCTGCTTCTCAACAAGTAATTTTAAGTTTTATATAGCTCAGAGATACTGTGGTTTCAGTCAACATAATTATTTATTTATTTATTTATTTAAGATTTTATTTTATTTATCTAACAGAGAAAGAGAGAGAGAGACACACACACACACACACAGTAAGACAGGAAACACAAGCAGGGGGAGTGAGAGAGGGAGAAACAGGATTCCCTCAGAGTAAGGAGTCTGAGACGGGGCTTGATCATAGAACCCTGGGATCATGACCTGAGCAGAAGGTAGATGCTTAACAACTGAGCCACCCAGGTGCACCTCAGTCAACATCTTTAGAAAGCCACTAATTCTGAGACATTCAAATATTTGCTTGCTGTGGACACCTCTTGGATGGAAACATTCTGCATATTTTCTGACTATGTATGAGACTCAGGTAGAGATGAAATCAAATAATAATCAACCAGCTAGCAGACTGTACTATGTTGCTATTCTACCAGAGCAGAGTGGGAGCTGCTCTCATTGAAGAACCAACTATCCACGTGGTTCAGGTTTAAATTTTCTTCAAAAAGACAGGAACAGTGCAAGGGAAAAAATAAATAATAAGATAGGCAACCTTGGCATGCTGAGTGGCAACCACAACTAACACAAAGTAACACCACAGCAAATATGCTGTAAAAATAGTACTTATAGCCCCTCCAGAGAGCAACATTTCTGATGCTCCCATGTGGAACACACAAAAGAACTTTGAAAAACACACACACACACACACACACACACACACACACACACACACACACAACCTGAGATATCCAAGCTAACACAGGTTTTTAAAAAACCAACAAAGTGGAGTATCTAACAAGGAAGAAAATATCTAGGGTACACAAAGTGCCAAGTACCTCATCAATGTTGTCATTTTAAGGCCTCATTTAGTCAGTCATCTGCAAGCATACCACATGCTTTACTTGACTGAGCAGTTTGAATATTTGGGTTTCCTGTAACATCAACCTCCATGTGACTTCTAAGCTCAGTTGTCTTCTACCCCACCTCTCCCCAACCCTGCAAGGTAGCCGGGGGTTGGGGGGGGCAGAGTGGAGGTTGGAGGGGCATGAATTTCTTCTCGGGCTGGCAGGTAAGCAGCTCTTCCCTCCTAACAGGGACTGAATTTCCATCTGAAGATTTTTGTCACAATGCTTTTTACCTCTCTTCCAACTTTCTATTTGAATTCTATAAACATCTGTATGCATTTTGCATTGCTCTAGAAAATAACTACAACTTTGATTTAATTTTTAAGTATTTTGAGATCATTTAGATGGTGCTATGATCTGCGTATCCCTAGTTTGGGGAATATGTTGTTCTCCAAGGAGACAAATGGCAGTTTCCAGACCACAATTTTAAACTTATGGGAAGCTTGCCAGTGACTCAACTCCCAACTTTCCTTTCTATCAATTGAAAAGGATGGTCAGGAGAAAAGGAACATTCTCTCTTTTGTCTTTGCAAAGTTTGATCAGTTTACAAAATTCCATTTCCAAGGACTGTGAATTGTTTAATGACTCTAAGCCAAACAGGTTTTGTAACTTTCTGCAACCTTCCTAAGTGATGACTTCTTTCATATTTGTTTAATTTTTTTTTTTTTTTTGCCTTATGCCACTGTAATTTTTTTAATATAAATCGAATGCAAAAGGATAGGCGTTTCAACCACATCCTTCTACTTGGTAAAGTCCAACTATCCACCAAGGCCCAACTCAAATCCTTCTAACAACCATGATGAATCTTCTCCAGATGGATAATCTAATCCCGCCCTGCCTAAATATCCAACAGCATCACGTATGCCCATCTAGAACAGCACTCACCATCTCAGAAATGTCTCTCAACACTGGATTACACTCTGTTTAGGAGAGAAGCAGTACATGATTCTTTTCTGTATTCTCAGAGCCTGTGTATTCCCCCATATAATCCCTGGAATACCATCAATGTTCCATTAATCCTTATTGAATCCACTTAAGGCTCTATTGAAATCAAAGACACCATCAGATACCTCTGTTTTATGAAAATTTACCCATGATCAAGGTGCTAAAAAGTGAAGATCATCCCAAGACAGTGTTTATACATGATATCCCATCTTTGGGATGGTTTTCTATAAAGTTATCAAAACAGTCTCACATCTGTAACATGATGTTTATTAGGAACATTGACCTTGGAATTCATAAAAAACTATTGCAGGAAGTCTGGATATCAAGATCCTTGCAACTCTGAGAACTATGATGGTTATAAAATATGGCTAGAGCATGTTAAGGACCTTCTATCTTTTTCTCTCTATTTCATCAAGAAGGTTAAGAATCAAACTTAGAAGCAAATCAATCTTTGCTTGGTACGCTTATCTCTGTGACCATGACATTTTCTCAGGTGTCTTTGCTTAGTCACATATATGAGGGGGTCGCTGAAAGGGAGTAGGGATTTTAAGATGTAACCATGCTTTATCTTAATGTTTTCAGGCCTCATTCAACAAATACATATAATTTACTGTTTGCCAGGCACAGTGTTAGACGCTGGGACTGTAGCAATCACCACTGGTTCCTACCCCAAATCCAATTCCTGCCCGCCCTCCATTTCCTTATTAATTCTGATCAGGGTAAAAACGTGCCTGGCTAAAAAAAATCTCAAGCTTCCTAGACTGTCATAATTGGGTGTGGCAAAGCCACACTTGCACACAATGAGATCTCAACTGAGGGCTTACAGGAAGTCAACCTTATAAATTTAAGTTATTTTGGATGACGGTTCTCTGTTACTTGCAGCTGAATAAACTTCCGACGCTACAGCAAGGCAAATCCAAGTACTGTTGAAGTGTGACACTTCTCTGCCAGAAGAATGATAGGGCTTAAATTTGGCATCTCATATCCTGAGGCTTTTATTTCTAGACTACTCTGAAATCTTCTTAGTGGGGGATTGAATGAAAAGAATTGAAGAAATACACCTTCCCCTGTTTTAAGGAAGGGAGTGGATTATGGGGCCATAGTATGACCCTTAGGCCTGAGATAGAGTGTGGGTGTTTGGAGCATCACACTAATGAATCCAGCTGGGGCTTGTGTTCTACGGACAGGTAAAGAAGTACAGTTATAAGTGAAGGGTCAGTACCCATAGTCCAGTGAAACTCCCCTGGGCAACAGTCTGGCCCTTCCAGGGGAGGGAACATGATCATTATAGGAGGACTCAGAGGCATTTTCTAGTCGTCGTTGTCTTCCTCTTCTTCTCTCTCTCTTTTTTTTTTTTTTTTTTAAGATTTTATTTATTTATTTGACACACACACACACACACACAAAGAGTACAAGGAGAGAAAGCAGCAGGGAGAGGGAGAAGCAGTCTCCCACTGAGCAGAGAGCCCAATGTGGGGCTCGATCCCAGGACCCTGGGATCATAACCTGAGCTGAAAGCAGACGCTTAACCAACTGAGCCTCCCAGGTGCCCCATTTTCTAGTTTTCTAAATCCAGATTTCCTTACCAACACTGCCACTTTACGCCCTTGAAGAGAGGGCAATCCAGACAAGAATTTCCTTATTAGCAAACAAATTATGGCTAGAAGCCAAAATAACCCACCAAGGAGTAAGTATCTGCTTTGGGGAGAGGGGTGATGTTAAATGAATTGAAACAGATATAATATTGCATTTCCCGCCTCTCTTTTGAGGTCACCTTTACCCTTAGATCATCTTTTGTAAAAATCATTCGCCTCTGACTAGAAAAGCAAAGTCACTGCCACTGGCCCCGGGTAAATATAGTAAGACACTTGCAATGCAATGCCTTTGAGAAGCCAGCATCCTCCATAGGGAGCAACCTCATCTCAATAACAAAGAGATAGCGAGGGACCTCCAGCTGGCCTGCTGGGTGTTCTGGGACTCAAACAGCTGCTTCCCGATGTGTCATTCCCACCTTTCACAGCCTTTCAGAGGCAATATTTACCGGCTCACTCACAGAATACAAAATCTCTCCAATTAAGCAAATTGGTGCAAAGGCTCAAGGTGGCAGCTGGCAGAGCTCCTGGAGGAACCCGCCTCGAATTGCAGCCTGAGTCGAAGCAGAGGGCAAGAGGGGGTCCAGGCATGTCTTGACGCCTTGGGTCACAGACATGGGGCCGGGTGCCTAGGATGGGGTCCTTCTTGTTTTTTTTTCCTTATTATGCCATTGCTGCTGTGGACGTGTTTGATTTTTCCAAGTCATCATCACAAATACTGCTCCATTCCTGCAGCTGTGTGTGTGTGTGTGTGTACACATGCATGAGTGTGCAACACACTTATGTTTGTAGAGAAGGGAAAGGGGGTGGGAAGAAAGAGCCTCCTGCTCCCTGAAGACCGATGTATTTGCAATTCCTAAGACGTTTGTAAATAATTATACTGACAGTGCTCTCTGAGTAGCTGAAATATGACAAACATAGAAGAGAAGTGAATGGACTAAAATGAAAAGGGAGTCTTAGGCAAGGGCCTTGCTGCTTGGTTTAAAGAGCAGTTTTTTCTTCCTCTATCACCTGCCTCCCAGGTCCCGGCCAGCTTGCCTTGCCAAGGCCAGTGACTCAGCAGAGCGTGCCTCCAGCAGCTACTGAATGACACCCTGGAAACAGTTACTGTGGGTCTCTATGCTCAAGAACTGCACAGCGACCCATGAGGCATTGTGTCTTTGTTCCCCACCATGGCATACATGTTCTGCCCCTCTCTACATTGCCTCAGTGCTGTGAAGTAATGCAGTAAGGGGCCATGAGAGAGGCCTCCTGTGGTCTTCGGTCTCAAGCCTGCAATTTTCTTATCTGACTTGGCATTTTGAACAGCTGGATGGCTCCAGCCCTTGCCAAATGTTGCTTGGAGCTGTATGGTGGTGGTGGTGGGGCGGGGGTGGGGGGGGGTGGGGTGCATGGTATCTTGCCTTGTGACATGATTAAGTGAAAGCATATGCTTTCTCTTTCGTTGACTTTCTCTGTGCCCAGAACTGAAATCAATCCAATCACTAAAATCCTGATGCGGCAAATGATAAAGCTCAAGGCTTACTACTGTTACTGGAAAAAGGCCAAACTCAGCTCCGTTTGACAGGCCGGAAGGTGAGGGGGGCAGTTTTACCTTTACCTGGAGATCATGCATTTCCCTCCCTGATGAAAAGCATGAAATTGCCATTAGATGGAGCTCAATGAAAGAAAAAACAGAAGATAGGCTTTTTCCAGGTAGGAAAGGTTTTTTCTCCTGGGAAATCTACTGGCACTGTTAAAGGAGCCCGTTTCATTCTGGTATATGATTTTACAGGGTAAAACTCCATATAAGCTCAGCAGACATCTCTCTGACATTAGTGATACCCGTGCAAACCCATCTGCGAGAACGGCAGAGAGGAAACTGACAGGTGGGAAGTATCCGGGCCCAGGAAATGACCTCAAAGTCACCACCAACAATCTAGTTTATATCATGTGGGAGGTTAGAGAACACCAGCAAACTCAGATTTCCCTACAATGTGTAGAACGAACTCTAATCCAGTCTGTTCCATCTCTCTGCTCCTCAGTCATCCAGGCCACCAGGAGACTTTCTGGTGTTCAGGCATGAAGCGAGCTGAAGTCAGAAAGATGTACGGTCTGGGAAAAGAAAGGCAACTTAGTGTGTAGAGTCAGAAGGAAGTTTCCAGTCTGGCCCTGTGTGGTGGTGTGATGATGACAGAACCAATTTCCACAGCCAGCCAAGACTGTTCCCTTGCTTTAGGGGTGGGGTCAACTCAGAATGTACACGATCGATCCTGTGTAATAGGGAAAACCTGTGTCATGGAAAAACATAATCCTTCTGAGTATCACAGAAGAAAAAAAAAATCTGTAGTTTTTGTTAACAGCCAGCTAGTAATATTATTTAACTGAATCATACTCATGGATATTCCACTGAGCGACACTGAAAATTTGTGAAAGATGTTTAATTTCAGAACTTGTGCATGCTGAGGTCTCCTGCCACCATAGAGCTCAAAACAGCAAGAGAAAGAAAATAAAAATAAATCATTTCACCATGTTTCTTTATACCCCCATGAAACCATAGTGTGAGACTTGTATGCAATAAGCAGTGAAGAAATTATGGATTTGAAAAGGGAATTGGTACCTTATGAACTGATCTGTACTAATCACTTCTTGAAAGCAGTCGTTTTCTGTCTGTTTTCTGATTGTACCTCTACAGTTCTTCCATCAATGCAAAGACTTTCCATTTGTCCTTTCTTTTCCACTCTGTGTACATCATTCGACCAGTCAGAAGAGATGTGCGTTTAAAGCATTTGTTTGTAAATCAAAATGTTTTAATTCTTTTTTAAACTGGTGGGTGCCAGGGGGGAGGTTGGTGGCGGCATCGGTGAAATAGAGAAAGGGGATTGAGAGGTACAAGCTTCCAGTTATAAACTAAATAAGTCACGAAGATGAAAAGTGCAGCATAGGGAATATAGTCAATAATATTGTAATAACGTTGTGTGGTGACAGATGGTGACTGCACATGCGGAGAGCAGTGAGTAATGTATAACATTGTTGAATGCTATAATGTATAGCATTGTTGAATCACTATGTTGTACACCTGAAACTAATATAACATTGTATGTGAATTATACTTCAATGAAAAATACGTTTTAATCACACTGGGAGAGTCTTTATTACACTATTAGGAATAATTTCACAGATAAAACATCTTTTAGAGAGTGAATAATTAAACTGTAGTACATCTTTTACACAAATAGGAATTCATGTACTAAATGTGCATAGTACAAAAGCCTCCACACAAAGTAGTAGATTGTGGTACCCTTTACATATGGGGTAGGTATTCTCAATTTGGTCAGTTAGCTCATGCTTGCCAAAAAGATGGCCCAGAGATCCTCAAAGATTCCAAAGCTCTGAGCCCCTTCACTAGACCTCAAATGATGCTCTTCCATGCCTTTGCTCACATCCTGATTTTCACCCCAAACATGCCTATCCACCTGGCCTTAAGTCTACTCACACCCAAAAAAAAGGTGGCAATATATAAGGAATAATAGCTTTGTTACTGAGTCTCGAGGAAGATATTTTCTCCCAAAGAATAAGGGAAGAAATTTCAAAAGGTAGGAAGGCAAGATGGAAGAAGAAGAAGAGGGCAACCTAGCTTAACTTAATAATGCTGAACTGTTAGTCTGTGATTCGATGTTAATTTCATGAGTGGGTACCTGCACGGAATATTAATTTGGATTTCTTTTCTTGCATTTACTCCCTTTAACAAAGAAAAAAATATACATTCTCCAGGAGTCACTGACTGATTGGGGAGTGAGAAAAGAAAAGGATCAAGGAGGATGTGGTGTTCCTGACTTGGACCACCAGGAGATACTGCTAGTCTTCACTGAGGTCAGTAGAGGACACGTCTATAACAGCACTATCTGTATTTGGTTAAAGACAATGTTGTAAAGAATTGTGGTATTATTGCTTTACAAGTTATTTAATATTTTACAGTTCTCAAAGGTTTTTCAAAAACACCATCTTTTTGGATTTAACAGCCCAATAAAATATGTAGGTGAATTATCAATAGCCTTGTTTTAGAGATAAGAAGTCTAAGGAACCAAACACTTAAATGATGGTCCAAAGATCAAAGGGAAAAGAAATGGCAAGGTGGAGCTTGAACTTCAGTCTTCTGTTTCTGAATCTCTCAGAGCACTGAGTTTAGTATTTATTTATGCTTTGTACCTTCATGAATGTTAGCGAAGTCCCTATTTCAAAATTAGAGTATATAATCTCCAAAACAGAGAATAATGGTATGTGTTTAGTCCCCGATTTTCTCGACCTTAGCACTATTGACCTTTTGGACCAGGGGTTGTCCAGTGCATTGAAGAGTTTCTGTAACAATCCTGGTCTCTACCCATTAAATGCCAATAGCACGTTCCAAGTTGTGACAAGTCAATATGCCTTCAGTCATTGCCAAATTCTCCCTGAAGGGCGAATCGCCCTTGATTGAAAATCACTGATTTAGCATGTGGCAATCCTGGACACATAAACGAAGCCCAGTAAATTCCTGGTGATGGAAAGCTAATATGCATTCTGGCATGTTTTTAATAGAAACTGATCAGAAGATGAAGTTAAATTGGAGTATAAAGTCAAGGACTTGGCCTTTTCAGCATTTGGAACGGTGCCTACCTAACTGGGGAGGGCTGTGACAGTGACTGTCCTTGTGCCGGTTAGTAGAATCAGCACAATTCTGTAGGGATCAATTTAGGAAGAGAAGAGGGACATGGTTTCTTTCAAAAGGAGGTATGTGTACAGTGTCGATCTCCCTCCCCACGGCAGCAGCAGATCTAGGGTAGGAGGCACGCTCCTGTCTATTTCCCTTGTTTAGAAATCCCAGCCACAGGGCAGGAGCTCACTGAAGGGCAGTGAGTGGAAGGAGCCGGTGACTTGAGTACCTGGGGAGTGGAGTCTATTTCTATCTCTGCTACTAACCGAGGAGTAAGACCTTTGGCAGGTCACTGCACTTCTCTGGACTCAGCGTCCTCATTCATAAAACGAAGAGGTTGGAATATATTGTCTCCTAGGTACCTTCAAGTTGAACATTTATTTATGATTCTGTGATCCAGGTTCCCAGTGCCCTGGGTGAAAACCTGGAGATTGAATATGTTACTGAATATGTTACTGAATTTTCACATTCTTTCAAAGATAATAAAGTGCCTACGCTCTTTTTTAACATTAACATTAATATATCTGTAGTAAAATGTATGGCTGTTCACACTCCGTGAAATACTTAAAGGTAATTAACAGAAAAGCATCAGTTCAGGTTCGATTTTTTTTTTTTTTTTTTTTTTTTTTGCCACAAAAGCCAACAAACAGAAACCATTCTTGGTTTTCAGACCACTTTAGACTTCAGAATTGCAGAAATGCATTTCTCAGTATGCACTTAATTTCGATTATTGGTAAGTCACTAATAAATCCTGTTATAAGGAAGTAAAGTCTGCTAAATAAGCCTTGGGTATACTTTTTAAAACCATTTTGGGATATAAGAGTTTTGTTTAAAAAAGTAAGAGGACTTTTCTTAGTATTTATTCTCTTGGTTTCCTATTTCAAAGCTAACACACTAGGCATTGCCTTGGGCCTTGATTTTTATTCTGCTATTTTGTTATCATACTCAAAAATGATTATCCCAGGTAATACATGTGATGAGAAAAATATGAACAAACATGAAAATTAAATGAATTCCTTCTGTATTTTAATGTAAAAGCATATACACAATTTCATGAAAATGGTAACTAAATGAGTATTTACTAAAGTATGTGTAAAAAACACAAAAAACTTAACAAATACAGTAGTATGGTTTACTTTGTGTTACGTTAATCATGGTCATGTTCACAGACAGTATGATAAAATGAAAAAGGAAGACATTTCAATAAATTCTGTTTATAGGACGATGCTCCCAGGAGGCTCTGCTACTTCCTGACTGGCGCAGACTAAGTTCTATGGTTGGACGGTTGGACATGAGGCTTACTCTCCTGCAGGAGTCGGGTTTCCAAATTGCTATTAATAGCGCTGCTGCACACAGCACTTTCCTTCACTCGCTGGACACTTTCTGTCACACAGGAGTAATACACTTCAACAGAAAAGCCCCACTGAGCTAAATATGTTCAAAAGTCTTTCCCAAACAGGAAACGCATGCTCCCTCTCCTGAAAGAGAGACTCAGGCAGGTAGGGAGCCCCCCGTTCCAGTCTTGCAATCTTTCAGTCGGAAGCAAAAAGCAGAACATAATTGCTTTGCACTTGCCGGGAGCAGCAAAGTAGAAAGCTGAGACTGTTTACCTGTTTCAAGCCATAGGGAAACCAAGACAGAGGGGGTGGACTGGTGGGGGAAGGACAGAGGGAGGAGGGAAAAGGAGGGAAGAGTGTGTGAAATGGTGTTGATTATGGAAATTTGCCCTGAGAGAGCCAGCTGTTCGCTTGTCTATTTTGTCTCCTTGACTGTTCGAATAATGAGGAGGATGACAGATGCCAGTCACAGTGCTAGGTGTTGGTAGTACAAGGGCGAACAAGACATTTTGAAACTTAGGGCTTAGTAATACGAACAGACAATAAACAAGCAAGAAAAAAAATTATTTTCCGATAATGATAAAGGCTGCAAAGGAAACCAACCATGTACTCAAAGGGCTTTTTGGGAAAAACCTTTCTGGGACGTGGGAGTTAGACCGAAAACCCGAAGGAAAATAGTAAGTCAGCCATGGGACACACCCCCACTGCCAAAGCCCAAGATAGAAAAGGGCTGGGATACTGCAGAAGAGAGAGGAGGCAGGGGGTGACATGGGGGAAGTGACAGGACGAGGACAACGGAGCCTGAGCTGTCCCAGTAAGGAGTCGTACTTTCTGGCAAGGACAATGAGAGGGCCCTGAAGGGCATAGCATAGGAGAGATGATGGGTTTTATATTTGAAAAAGAGCATGCCAGGTGCCTTGTGGAGAATGGATTGGGAAGGGCATGAGAGAAGGTGAGAGCGCTCGTTAGAAGGCTGCTTTGGATGAGGCGATTGCAAGAATTTAAAAATCCTCAAGTACACTGAGACTGGGGGGAGCTGGTTAAGAGAAGGGCTATGACCTTTACAGGTCACCTTCCCTGAAGCCTGTGATTTTGTAAGCTTTACAATCATCTGCTTATATTTTCAACCTGCAACTTCTGTAGGATTAAAAAATATGTTTAGTTCCTGGTGTGGATCATTTTTTTTTAATCCAAATATAGACAAGACTGCCACAAAGGCCATGTTGCTAAAGACCTAAGCATTCTCCCTGACAGCAGTTGCACAATTCCTCTTTAACTTTTCCATGTCCTGTAGGATATTGAAGACTGAAATTATATCTCCTCTCAACCTTTATTTTCCTAGGTTGAAAAACATTGGTCTCAAGAAAGCTGCCCCTTTATTAGCATATCTATTTTAGACCCTCCTACCACTCTTTTTTCTAAGCTGGCCAGTGGATTTTCTTGAGATGTAGAATTAGCACTCTACCCAAAAAGCCAAAGATGGATACTATGTTTTATTTAGTTTTCCTTAGAGCAAAATTTTACCTTGTTCCTTTTTTCTTAAGATTTTATTTATTCATTTCAGAGAGTTTGAGCAATCATGGGGGGCGGGGAGCGGGGAGGACGAAGCCGACTCCCCGCTGAGCCCAAGGCAGGCCTCCACGGGGGGGGGGGGGGGGGGGGGGGGGGGGGGG